>NC_134484.1:208863313-209233313 GCF_040206685.1 Ascaphus truei | reverse complement strand
CCCTGCACTACACTATGAATAAAAATGTATTTTAAATTTATTTATTTATATTCATGTATTTATTTATTTATTTAGATTTATTAATTTATTTTTTGGGTGGCTGCTGTGTGTGAATTTTTTATATTGTGGGTAGCGGGGGTGGGTGAAGGGGGTATTAGCCCCAACGGTGGTTGTTTAGGGCTTGCGGGGGGGTAGCGGGAGCGGTTAACCCCTTCATGACCGTAGCGGTATTAACTGCTACGGTCGTGAAGGGGTTAAGTGCACCCGCAACCCCCCCGCAAGTCCTAAACTCACACCAAGGGCCAAATACCCCCTTCACCCTTCCCCGCTACCCACAATAAAGCGGGCACGGTGGGTTAACCCCTTCATTGCCTTAGCGGCTATCAGCTATGGTAATGAAGCAGCATTTCTGTATTTTAATAATATTGTTGGGATAATAGGGGAGCCCCTGCTGCAGCCACAATTGGATGATGTTGTGAACGGTGCTTTGGGTGTATACAGTAGTAGATAGGTGAGAGAGAGAACCCAATTTAGCACTCAGGTTCACGCTCTGAAGATAACTGAATGGTTTAAAACATAATCTTTATTAATAACAATATATATTAAAAAATGGTTGATAGAATGACGTACTGAAGGTAGGTAGATCCTGAATAAAGTAGCTGTGTTGGCTCCGGATCAAGCTTACAGTATAAACGTACCAGAAGTTTTAATAAACGGCTGGTATCATGTTAACACAGAATTCCTGATGTGGACCTGTGTGGAGAGTGAGTTCTCCAGGTGTGTCCGGTTATGTACTGAGTCTACAAGTCACAAAGTTGGTATCTCAATCCTAATAGGTGATAGTAGATGTGACTTATAGCAACTAACCTACATAAAGAGCAAATAAACTATGTACATCAGTTGTAATTTATTCATACAGTTATGCTCCCCTGTGTAGGTCTGTATATCCACATTAGCGTCAGAATGACCCCAGGTGACCCACTGAGAATGATATTCAGGGGTGTAATGACCTATATAACCTGCGTAGTGCTAGTCATAGGTAAGTAGCTTGACTAATATCCTGGGGGGTACGATGGGGTTCCAATACAGGAGACACTATTTGTGGGAGACAGACTAGTACCATATACTTATATCAGAGGGTGAGATAGTAGCAGAGACTGAATGGTAAACCTCCTTGATGCTGTGTAAAGTGACAAGCACAGCAAGGCAGCTACAGTGTTGCTACAAGTGAGGTTTCTCAGGGCATAATCGTATCGGAACACTGTCCCTGTAAACACTGATAAACGAGGATGAGGGTGACCCCGATGGATTTCTGGCTCAGGGAACCCCCTGCTCACTGTACAATATTATTAAAAATACATTCATGCTGCTTCGTTACCATAGCACATAGCCGCAAAGGTAAGGAATGAGTGTTTATTTATATATGTGTTTTATTCATACTGTAGATGTGCAGAGGGTCTCCGGAGCTGACCCGCTGTGGTTTTAGGTCCGGGGACCCCCTGCTTCCCGAGATACCCCTTTATGGGGTGCCGGTATCCCTCTGCTTGGTTTACATGCCGCGGTCACGTGATCGTGACCTTTAAATGCAGAGGGATACCGGCACCTCATAATGGGGGTTTTATCTCGGGAAGCAGGGGGTCCCCGGACCTGAAACTAACGCGGTTCAGCTCCGGAGACCCCCTGCACATCTACACTATGAATAAAAATGTATTTTAAATAATTTTTAATGTGCCGATGTTTGCGCAGAGAGAGCAGCGGATCTCTCTCTGCTGCAAACACATCTCGCCCCCGCCAGCCTATAGTATCATTGATGTGCATATACAGTACTGTATGTGTATGTTAGGGGTTATAGGGGACGGCTTCAAAGACAACAGCTCGCAAACGCCCCATGAGTTTTTACACGGCATTGCAGTATTGCAGACAGTGGGAATAAAATGCTTAAATCACAGCCGCGAAAATAACGCAATACACTCCGGGCGAAAACGACACAAAACCGCACATCACCGGGATATTCTGAAATTCGCGGAGCTAGCCGAGTTAGAATAAAGTTGGTCGCCACTATATTTACAGTGCACATACTAGCCATATTCCCCACACACTACAAACTAGACTTTAACTTTAAAACTCCTCACAACCTTATCTATGGTTGGAGCATCCCAAAAACCCTATCGTGGGTTCTGGGTGAACTGGGCATTAAACATACAGAACACCTACAAGCTCATATTGAACCCCCAAAATACCCACAACATATATATAAGCATATAAGTTTCACAGAGGAGTGCTACTGAGCATGGCGATATATATATTTAAAACCAAAGACATAACATAAAACACAGACAAAGCTCAGTGCACATCCTGAAAAACTTATATACGGTACAGTGCCTAAATATACATGTATAAATAACTAATAAATTAAATGGTCTTTTAGTTTAACATTTTGGCCAGATTGTTGTAAGCCCTTGAGCCAACTGCACGGCAGACCACGTTTCAAGGGTCCCTACACTAATATAGATTCTTAATAACCTGTGCATTGCCAGGAAGAATGATTTATAATAAATCTGTCAATATTAGTTGCAAAAGTTCTAAGTCTGATTGAAGCTTTTATTAACCTGTACATTACCAGGAAAAGCACTCTGTAATAGATTTGTCACAATCACACTGCATGCAGGCAAGTTCCCCTGATAGTTGGAGATGCCATGGAGTGAGCTTTTAACCATTTAAATGTGGGAGGGGGTGAGCTTCAATTGGATAGGAGGTTGCCACCCTCCAATCAGCCAAGACTAGCTGAACAAGAATTATAAAACATACAGAACACCTACACTGGCGACACACTTTATTCGAGCTTGGCTAGTCCCACGAATTCGGGTATACCCGGGTGTATTGAGGTTTGTGACTGTTTTCTGCCCGAGTGCATTGAGTTATTTTCCAAGCAGGGATTGAAGCATTTTATTCCCGCTGGCTGCAATACTGCACAGTACATATATATATACTGCATTACAATTCATGAATATATGCCATCTGGTAGACACGCGAAGCATTGCAGCCTATTAAATCCTAATCATTATCATTTAACAGATCAGCCGCCCATCAGCCAGGCATGAACCCAGGCTGGGAAGGCAAATGCAACGGGGCTTGTCAGAGGTGAGGAGTGGCGCATTCCAGGTATCTGCCAGGTACATACCGGGTATTTGCTCGAATAAAGTGTGTCGGTGCAGTACAAGCTCATATTGAACCCCAAAAATACCCACAACATATATATAAGCATATAAGTTTCACAGAGGAGTGCTACTGAGCATGGCAATATAAATATTTAAAACCAGAGACATAACATAAAACACAGACAGAGCTCAGTGCACATCCAGAAAAACTTATATACGGTACAGTGCCTAAATATACATGTATAAATAACTAATAAATGAAATGGTCTTTTAGTTTAAAATTTTGGCCAAATTGTTGTAAGCCCTTGAGCCAACTACACGGCAGACCATGTTTCAAGGGTCCCTACACTAATATAGATTCTTAATAACCTGTGCATTGCCAGGAAGAATGCCATGCTCAGTAGCACTTACTTACTGCCTTTCTTTTGCTGGATGGTAAAGTCAAACTCTTGCAGAGCAAGACTCCAGCGTAGCAGTTTACCATTCTCCCCTGACACCATTTGTAGCCAACTTAGTGGGTTGTGGTCCGTGATCATGGTGAATGCCCTGCCATACAAATAGGGCTGCAGTTTCCTCAGAGCCCAAACAATGGCCAGGCATTCTTTTTAAGCTGTGTACATAAGCCCCTTCTATGGGTAGCAATTTCCTTCTCAGGTATACCAGAGGATGTTCACCCCCTCCTCGCCCACCTGGCTGAGTACAGTACCAAGACAATAGTCAGAGGCATCGATCTGTACAAGAAACTTGTTGATGTTGTCTGGTGCAGCCTGAATAATAGCACTAGCCAGTGCTGCCTTCAATGCCTGGAAAGTTTTTTCACAGGCATGAGACTACGCTACCAGAACCGAGAGTCATTTCTGTGTTGTCAGTCAGGGGTTTAGCAATAGCACTATAATGGGGAAAAAACTTTCTGTTCTAGCCACCGGTGCCAAAAAAAAACCATGACCTGTTTCTTGGTCCTAGGAATGGGCCACTGCACTATAGCTTCCACCTTAGCTGTTCTGGCTTAAGGTGCCTCCCACCCACTCTGTGCCCTAAGTTCAACACTTCCACCGTACCCACTAGACACTTTTCAGGCTTCAGTGTCAGCCCTGCTTTCCTGATCCTTTTCAGCAACGCAGCTACATGCACTAAATGTGAGTCCCACAAAGTACTGAACACAGCAATGTCATCCAGATATGCCCTTGCAAAACTTTGCATCCCATCCAGCAACCTATTGATCAGCCGTTGGAAGGTAGCCAGGGAATTCCTCATTCCAAATGACATAACCAAAAATTCATAGAGGCCATTTGCAGTAATGAATGCTGACTTCTCCCTAGCCTCCTGGGTCAGAGGCATATTCCATTAGCCTTTTTGGAAAAATCCATGGTAGTCAGATACTTTGCCCCGGCAAGCTCATCTAAAAGCTCATCAATGTGGGGCATGGGATAAGCATCTGACACCATATCAGCATTGAGCTGCAGGTAGTCCACACATACTGTAGTGAGTAGTTCTGTCCTTCTTAGGTACCAGGACTACCGGACAAACCCAGGGGTTCTAAGATGGCACGATTACCCCTAGGGCCAGCATCTCTTCCACTTCCTTCACCATACTGCTTTTCACCTATGCTGATACTCAATAAGCAGGTCTCTGATCACCAGTAAGCACTGGGTGATATGTAGTTTGGGTCCTGCCAGGCTTGTCCGTTACTTGTTACTACTGTCTTGTTACTAATGTCCAATGTAACACACCAGATTTATAATATCCGTTCCTATATTGACTGCCACTCTGTGTTTGTCATCTATCTGCTACAATGTCCCTGTGGGCTACAATATGTTGGCCGCACAGGGAGATCGTATCAGAGGCGCAGTCATGAGCACGTGTACAACATCAGGAGAGGTTTCACCACTCATAGGGGGTCATGCACTAAGCTCCGATAAGTCACTTTTAGAGCGCAAAGTGCTCTTAGAAAGTGATTTTGAGCTCAACCCGATGCACTAAGCAACGCAAACAGGCACTTTGCGCTCTAAAAATGTATTTTTTCCGGAATTTTTTCTAAGTCCAACTTTGCTCGTTCGTAACCCTGTTTGCGTTAAATTCTGCCTTAAGCGGGATGCACTAAGCCAGGGGGGCGCAAACTTTTTTCTCTGCGCCCCCCTGACGGCTGTCCCCTCGCTCCCGCGCCCCCCCCCAACCCCAACTTACCCGCGCTCCGGCGTAATGACGTCACGTTGCCATAGCAACGTGACGTCACATGACCTCGCAGCGTCATTTTGACGCCGCGTTGCCATGGCGACGCCGGGAGGAAGCCGCCGGAGCCACGGGTAAGTATGGTTTACAGAGGCCCTGCAGCTCCCCCGGCACTTAATTTAAGTGCCTTCGGGAAGCGCGCGGGGCCTCTGTAAACCCCGCGCCCCCCGTCGGCAGTCTCGCGCCCCCCCTGGGGGTCGCGCCCCACAGATTGCGCACCGCTGCACTAAGCAACGCAACCTTAGCATACGCGAAAGTTGTGTTGATCAGAACACGTCAGGTCAGAGTAGACGCAAAAAAGCTGGACTTAGAAAAAATTATTGCTTTTCATTTTTGTATGCGCAAAACCCATACAACAGGCCGGCGGGTGTCCCCAGCTGACCCCGAGGGATCCCGGGGGTCACGCAGGTGTCCCCGGCTGACCCCGCGGGGGTCTGGGGGTGGGGTTCCCCGTCTCACCAAGCGGGGGTCCCCGCGGGCCTGCGGTTCCAATGTTGCGCCTCCAAAAATAATAAAAAATATTTATAACTAAATACACCCCCCTAACACATACTATACAGTAATGGGCAAAATTACTATTATCCCCATATGGATAATAATGCATTTGCCCATTTTAAATACATATAAATTACAATAAATACAGAAAAAACATATTACACTTACCGTTTACAGGCACCAACGATGAAGGCCGTCTTCATCCTCATCTTCATCTTGCCCATGCCCCTCCGGTGCTGCAAAACATACACAAGAATAAAAACATCCAATGTAATGTCCCCTAACCCCTTAATCCCCATAGCGATTATTAACCGCTACAGTCATTAAGGACTTAACCCACCCTCACCCACCACTCGGGAGGCCTACATACCCTCCCCCACTAACCCCCCACCCCGTGAGGCCTAACCACCCTCACCCACTACCCAGCTGGGAGGCCTACCCACATATCCTTGGGGCCAATACCCCCTCCCCCCACCCCCATACCCACAATAAAAACAATACACAGCCCCACAATAAACATCATTCTATTTATTAAATACATAACCCACCCCCTGTGCCCCCCATAAATACATGATTTATTCTTTTACATAGAGGGTTCATACCCCAGGCCCACGTGAGTCCCCGGTGGGATTGACGGGTCGCCTCACAGACCTACAGGTTACCAGCAACTTGTTTCATACAGGTTCTGGAGGCCTGTTGGAGGGTCCCGCCAGGCGCCATGGCCCACCAGGTGGTCTCCACGGGTCACCGTGGGTCACAATTGGGTCCCCACGGTAGGCCCGCGGATGTCTGGGGGCCCCGGGTCAGACCCACAGGTGTCTGAGGAGCCTCGGGTGGTTTCCACGGGGGTCTGGGCACTACGGGTCCGCGTTGCCCCCACAGATGTGGGGTTACCGGTTCTTCCCGGCACACTATGGGTCAGCGTTACCCCCACAGATGTGAGGCCACCGGTTCTTCCCCGCAGGTGTCCCCTGTGGACCACGCAGCCTGGTACCCGTGAGATACCCGAGGATACCTCAGGTGGTCTCCAGAGGTCTCTCGCAGACCAAAGGAACAAACCCTGCATGTAAAAAAAATAAACTGCACCTATACATTAAATACATACATCCCCCCCCCCCCCAACACATATAGTACAATAATGTGCAAAATAACTATTATCCAGATATGGATAATAGATTATTTGCCCATTACGAAACACATAAAACATGCATAAATCAAAACATGAATTCTTAATCTTAAAATCACCACATTGCATGTTAAAATAAATCCTGCAGCAATTGTAAATATAAACCAACCAACCAGCAGCTACACAAATGTATATGAAATGTCACGCAATTGCATTGAGTGTGTACATGATGCAATGAATCTGTGCATCATGTAACACTATGCAAAATATATTTTACAATAAAATACACTATGAACAATGTCCCCTAACCACCAATGCCATCCTGAAAATCAAATAGAAACTAAGCAACATCAATACATTTAGCATCAATCAATTAATCAATTTCCTCAAACAATTACAATACAATACAAATCAATTATACAATTCCCTATTCAATTCCTAAAGCCAAACCATTGCCAAAAGAATTCTAATTGAAAGTAACCACCATCATTCTAATCTAACTACCAGAAATAAGCCATTACAAATAACCTGTAACTAAATACAAATTACATTATTCACAACAAGGACAAAATAAAGCTGATAAATACATTAGCCATACATGAAAAGAACATAAACATTAGCAAAACAATCAATTATTATCCATGTATGTCTATCCATATAGATAGATCAACATAACATGCAGGGGCAATAATAGAGCATAAAATACAATGCATTTACATACAAAAATCACATAGATTACACCCATTCAGTGTCCGTGAATGTATGTATATACATAGATACATTCACGGGCATTAAATGGGACAGAAAAAATAAAAGACATGAATCAAAAATCCAAAAAACCTGTAAAAGTAAAAATAATAAACTTTTCTTTTGTTTACTCACCATTAGATGCCCACTCACCGAAATCCAGGTGACCTGGAAGCACTGGAACCAATCCACAGGTAAACATAAAATAATAAACCCTTACAATCCACGTCTGTGTCTTTTTTCTTCTATTTGTAATCCTTCCCGTCTGTCTTGGGGTCTTCTTTTCTTCTTTGGGGTCTTCTCCGTCTTCTTCCGTCTTCTTCCGCCACACCCTTTTTTTCTACTTAGGAGGGGAAGTGTTCCCTCCTCGGCGACTGGCTTAAAAATGAGGCGACATAGGCTTTTATAGGCCTATGACGTCACATTTTGGTCAAATGTTTCCCAAGGTCCTGATTGGGCCGTGAAAAACATTTGATTTGGCTGGGGAAAAAAAATTATGACGTCATTTAAAGGCAATGAAAGCACAGCCAATCAGAATGGCTGAGTTTCAATTGCCTTTAAGATGACGTCATCAAAAGAAAGATGTCCGGCGACACATGGTACGGTAGCCAATCAGAGCATGGGAACTCCATCCCAACTCTGATTGGCTCTAGTAGACTATGTGACAGAGGCTTGGGGGAGAACGGATGTGATGTCATTGAAAGCCTGTCACATGGGACGCCATCTTTATAGAGCCCAAGTCGCGTCTTGGACGCTACAAAGATGGCGGCAACACTGGCACCCGATGCCCCATACCGGGGCCTGTAACTCGGGAAGCAGGGGGTCTCTGAGGCAGAAATCAATGCGGTTCAGCTCAGGGGACCCCCTGCTCTTGCACACTATTATTAAAAATACATTAAAGCAGCTTCATTACCATAGCGGATAGGCGCTACGGTAATGAATTATTATTTATTGTTATGTGTGTTTTAATACTAGTGTAGATGTGCAGGGGGTCTCCTGAGCTCAACCGCATTGGTTTCAGCCTCAGGGACCCCCTACTTCAGGAGATAAAGGCCCCTTTATGGGGTGCCGGTATCCCCTGCAGAATTTAAATGTCCCGGTCACGTGACGCGGGAGCTTTAAAGTGCAGGGGATACCGACACCCCATAACGGGGCCTATATCTCCTGAAGTAGGGGGTCCTCAGACTTGAAACCAATGCGGTTCAGGTCCGGAGAACCCCTGCTCATGTACACTATTATTAAAATGTATTTATTTAGTTTACGATCGCTTGTAACAGCCTTGCATGGAGATGGAAAATCTCCATGCAAATGTTACATGTGGCTTTTTTTCTATCAGCTAGCGTACGTAAAGGTTAAGAACGCTAGTAGGGGGAAAAAAAGCAACACGTACGCTGTTGCTGTTCTGAGCTATTTTGGGCAGGTACATTAAAATATGCGCTCAAGGCCTTAGTGAATCGCGTCCCTGGCCTCACTTTTTAACGAACCTGCTTTTTTGCCAAATCAGAACGCAAAGCCATTGAGCTTAGTGCATAGCCCACATAGTGTGTCACACCATTTCCTAGTTCATCACCAACAGAACCCTAAAGACCTCATATGTCAAGTCATTGAAACATACCCAGGAAATTGGAGAGGGGGAGACAGAATAAATGGGAATAGTAAGCGTGAATGATATTGGATACATGAATTAAAAACATTGTCCCCTAATGGTGTTAATATTGACTTTGACCTTGGAGCTTTTTTGGTCAAATAAACTTATTAAGAGTCATTAGTACTGCTTGTAATATTACATATATTTGTATGTCAATTACGTTTTAATGATTGCTGTTGGTACTGGCAGTTTGACATTCAAGATGGCTGAGTTGATTTTTCAATTCAGTCATTCAATCAAGCACACTTCAGGTTATCAATGACTGTTTGCATTTGGTGCACTTTAGCATTGCTGTTCTTGGATAGGTTTTCAAGCCCTAATGGGTTCTATGAGGTCTCTATTGTTTGTTTTTAATTGTATATGTTATTGTTATGTAGAATTTATTTAATTTATTAATTCATTCATTTATTTTCTTTTTATAAGGTGTTTGTATGTCTGTAGTATATTCATTCAATATTAAGAGTAACTATTATTGTTTTTCATTTTAATATATAATTATGTAATTATTTAATTATTGGTCTTCAATTAAACATGTGAGTATATATATATCTTTGTATACTTTAATACCCATCATGACCCTGATGAAGTGACTTCCATCACGAAACGCATAGGGTGGTTACATTTATGCTTGAGGACCAGGGCATTACAAGCTCATTCCCCCATAAGCTGTGATCAGCCAGGAGATTCTTATTCACGAGTGAAAGTAGCTTCACTGGCTTCCAGGACCTTTGGTGCTGTTGCGCTAGCTGGTAACGTCATCCGCTCACCACGTGACCAGCAGGTCTGCGAGCGTGGTGGCAGTTAGCATCAGAGCAACATCAGAGCTCTGGAGGACTCGTGTGGCTTTCCATCACTAAGAAAGGAGGGAGATTTGTTCTATGAGCCTGTGATTTCAGTCCTGTTGTAAGTAGGATTCCTAGCCAGGAACTGCTACACGGATCATTGTGCGCACCCACTTGCATGCGTACAGGGGTGCCCAGAGACTTTGTTTCATTCCAAGGACATTTGTTTTCATTCCCCCATCCCAGCAAGTGTTTTATTAAGTGTATATTGTGAAGATTTGTGTGTCTGTCTGAAAAGAAATAAATTGCAATTTATTTTACTCAACTTGTGTGCTCAGTGCAGAATCCCTGTATTAATTTGTGTATAAGTCTTGGTCTCCCGTGACAAACTTTATTTACTGGTGGCAGTGGTGGGACGCTTACTGAGCCTATGGTATAGTCTCCTGTGGGATTCTACAACATAGTGGGGAAACTCATAGATTGCGACCTCCCCAGACAAGTGGTAACTTACACACACTTCACAAGAGCACAAGATAATTCACCTTGCCCTTTGCTCATACCCCTGTGCTACACATCCCAACATGAGTAACCACTCAGGAAGGTTCTGATCCTGGGAAGGAGCTCAGATCGGGGAGAGATGTGGGGGTTATGGATTGCCGATGGACAGCCGATCAAAGCCGCAACTGGAGGAGGACTTGAAGAATTATGATGCCAGAATGGCTCCAATGGAGGGGTCTGGCCCCATAGCTGCTGTGGCAGCAGACACAAATCATCCCAGAGTTCAGGACGTCGATCCAGCTCCGGTACTGCAAGGACATGGGGTGGGAGCAAGTGACCACCTGAATAATGGTGGCGTGGCGCCAGCGGGTGCGGAGGAGGTAGTCACTGCGGCAACTTGACTTACCGCCACTGGGCTCACAGCACTCCTGACCGCATGGGGAGAGAAGGCTACCACAGCGGAGCGTATACAGATGCTGGTCGCAGTGCATGGTAAAGCCCCACACTCCTGACTTGTCAACGTGGAACAGGATATTCCCTGGGTGGACCACCACAGCTTCAGCAAGTTCGTGGATGGCACAGAAGAGGTAGATGCCTTTCTAAATGACTTTGAGATGCAGTGTTTCCAGTACAGGGTCCCATGTCGGGACATGGTGCTGAGACTGCGTCCATCGCTATCCGGTAAAACCAAGCCGACTGTGCCGGGTATTCAACTCGTGGATGCCGATAACTATGGTCATGTTAAAAGTATGCTGCTTACCCAGTATGCCCTCACCCCAGAAGCGTACCGGGGCAAGTTTCGGACTGGGGAGAAGTACCCTCGGGATTCCTATGTGGATTATGGTGCCCGCATGGCTTTGCAGGGGACCCAGTGTGTGACGGTAATGGGGTGCCAAGCCAGTAATAAAGGGGTCATCCCCATTAGGCACCCCCTTCAACCATCTGGGAAGTGAGTGGTTAACCAGAAATGTACCTAAAATACATATGTTCCTCTGCTTCACAACCAAAATGTATGTTCCTTTTGTTATCATGTTCTCACAGCCAGAGTGCTTACATGTATTTTTATTCCCCTGAATCAGGGCAAGATGTGTTCTCTTGGCTGAATGTATATATGGTTCCAATTATCGGTGTTTTTACCCCTACAGTGTATGCACCAATCACATACACTGGGATCAGGTCGGGAGGGAAAGGGTTAATTGTATTTACAGGTTTATGGCCCTTTGTTCCCTTTCCCGCCTTTTCAGTCTCCATTTGCAGCCTGTTCCATAGGCCGCCATTGGAGCTCCATACAACCCTATGGAGATTTCACAGATTTGGGCCCTATACTTGAGAACACCTGCAGGTGGCGCATGAGAGGAGGAGTGGAGCTTCCCCATTGAAAGTGAATGGAGTAATGTATTTCAATGGGGATTCCTCGAGTCCGACCTCCAGGAACGAGCTGTCAGCCAGCCAGACCGCAAAGCCACAAAAGCGGATACGTCTATGAAAGAGCTTGATCTCGCAATTGGCGTGGGAACTAGGCTGCGGTCAAGTTCACCACCAATTAACGTGTGAAACTTTTGTTATAGGGCGACCATCAATTAAATACTTTTTGCCCCTAGCCCATAGGACCCCCCTCACTCGACCCCAACCGGGTCCGACAGTCAATGGCGGCGAGAAAGGGTCGTGCCGGCCATGAGGGTCCCCCGATTGACCGCAATGGTGGAGGAAAGCCGCGTGGCTTTTAAACACTAAGGGCCTCATGCAGTAAGCCCCGATAAGGCTTTTTCGGCATTTTATAGCCATTTTTTGCCTTCCAGATTCAGTAAGCGCCGATAAGTGGGAATTATCGGCAACTTTTCCTCCCGATAAGAAATTATCGGGAAACGGCTGCAGATAAGCCACTTATCGGCACTTTTTTAACCCGGCTGAATTCAGGTAGCCCCGATCAGCTTTTCGGTGCTGATCGTCACCCCAGATTGGAGAGTTTATTGGGAATCCAGCCCGCCAACTAAAGTTGGTGGAGGAGAAGCATCGGCCGGGGCGACACTTAGAAAAAATCAGCCCATTATCCTGCCTGTGATTGATGCCGGGGGTCTCCGGAGCTGATACCCGCACCGGAGCCCCCCGGCATGCATCCGAAACAGGAAAAAGGCATTTAAAGGCCACTTCATTACCTTAGAGGCTAACCGCTAAGGCAATGAAGGGGTTAACCCTCCGTGCCAGCTTTATTGTGGGTAGCGGGGGTGGGTGAAGGGGGTATTTGGCCCTGGGTGTGAGTTTAGGACTTACGGGGGGGTTGCGGGTGCACTTAACCCCTTCACGACCGTAGCAGTTAATAGAGCAATGGTCATGAAGGGGTTAACCCCTCCCGCTACCCCCCTCAAGGCCAAAACAAACACCGTTGTGGCTAATACCCCCTTCACCCACCCCCGCTACCCACATTAAAAAAAAATCACACACAGCAGCCCCACACTAAATAAATAAATAAATCAATCTAAATAAATAAATAAATATCTCTATATAAATATATATATATATATTTATATATATATATATATATATATATATATATATATAACCCAACAACCCCTAACATACACATATATGCACATCAATGATACTATAAGCCGGCGGAGGCCCTCGGGTGTTACCCGCAGGCCTACAGTACCAATTATGTGCCCCTCCCAAATTAATGTCTAAACACATACATACTTATAAAGAAATACACCCTCCCACCCCTAACACATACAGTATAGTAATGGCCACAATTACTATTATCCACAAAGGGATGATAGTGAATGTGGCCATTTTAAATACATAAACATCAATCAATACATTAAATACATATAGCACTTACCACCCATGTCCGGCTGCCACGATGAAGGCCATCCTCCTCTTCATCCTGCCCATGGCCCCCTCCGCTGCTGCAAAACAGACACAAGAATGAAAACATCCAAAGTAATGTCCCCTAACCCCATAATCACCATAGCGGTTATTAACCGCTGCAGTCATTAAGGGGTTAACCCACCCTCACCCACCACTCGGGATGCCTACATACCCTCCCACACTAACACCCACCCCGTGAGACCTAACCCCCCTCACCCACTACCCACAAGGGAGGCCTACCCACATACCGTTGGGGAACCCCCCCCACCCCCAGTACCCACAATAAAAACAATACAGTGAACCAGAATAAACATCATAATATTTAATAAATACATTACCAACCCCCTGTGGCCCCCATAAATACAAGATTTATCCTTTTACAAACAGGGTTCATAACGCAGCCTCACGCGAGTCCCCGGTGGGCTGGCGGGGCACCTGACAGACCTACAGGGTACCAGCAGCCCTTTTCAAACAGGTTCTGGAGGCCTGCTGGTGGGTCCCGCCAGCCCCATGGCCCCCAGGTGGTCTCCTTGGGTCACCGTGGGCCACAATTGGGTCCCCACGGTAGGCCCAAGGATGTCTGGGAGCCCTGGGTCAGACCCACAGGTGTCTGCGGGGCTTCGGGTGGTTCCCACGGGGGTGTGGGGAATTCACAAGTGCTCACTACGGGTCCGCGGTGCCCCCACAGAAGTGGGACCACACATCTTCATCCCCACACCTACGGGTCGGCGGTGCCCACACAGAAGTGGGACTGCACAGCTTCATCCCCGCAGACTACGGGTCTGCGGTGCCCCCACAGATGTGAGGCCACCGCTTCATCCCCACATGTGTCACCCATTGAACCACCAGCCTGGTACCCGTGAGATACCCGAGGAAACCACAGGTGGTCTCCAGAGGTCCCACGCGGAACCACGGAACAAACCCTGAATGTAAAAAAAATAAACCAGGACTATACATTCAATACATTCCCTTCCCCCCCCCAACACCTACTGTACAATAATGTGCAAAATAACTATTATCCAGATAGGGATAATAGATTATTTGCCCATTATTAAAAACATTAACTAGCATATTCAAATAAATAAAGTACTACTGACCTCATCAATAAGAAGTCTCCGTCGCCAGCAACATCCTTGTCTTGCCCACAAAATACATAGCCAAAACAAAGCCAATACATTGCAATTGCATTCAGATATCAATTAACCCCTTAAACACCTTATCGGATAATAACCGCAAAGGTAATTAAGCGGTTAAGCCACACTGGCCCGATACCCACCCTTCACCCATGAATTTGTACAGTGGCTTCATCATGCAAATATATATATATATATATATATATATATATATATATACACACACACACATGATGAACCAATATACAAATAAATGTAGAAGGGTTATCAAAACCATACTGTACTACAAATAACAATTCTCCATAAAGACACACTACAATAAAATTAATTTCCTTTCATAATCCTAACTCATTTTACAATCACAATCATCAAATGCCAATCAAATACCTCTAATGGCAATCAATACATTGCATTTACATTGCATATATGATGCATCCAATCTATGCATCATATACATTCTGCAAATGAATGTTAACAATAAAATTGCAATCAAAATAGAAATACCTCCAAACAAGTAAACTATTTTATCCAATCCAGTAAACATAAATCAATTACCATTCATTAATGACATCCCTAAACAATTTACATTCCATCCCTAACAATTAAACAATTAACAATTTCAAGCCTTTAACATAACAATTTAGCCCGAGAAAAAATATATGTACCAACAAGAATACAAAATACAAAACGAAGCCTAACCCTGACCTCAAGAACACAATACAATATCAACAATTACATCTATCTAATTGTAAAATACTTTAAACACACAATAAAGCATAGCAGCATAGACAAATTATTTAAAAACACATCAAATCAAGCTTTTAAAACAACATCATTTCTTACCCTGTATGTATATATCTCTCTAGACATATATACATACATACATACATACAGTGGCAAGAAATTATATACCACCAAAAAAAAAAACACATGTTAAAAAAGGTTTTTAAAAAATTAACAAGTTAAATAAAATACATTTCTTTAGTTCACTTACCATTACTTGGCCCCACCGACTCCCGTTGCGCAGCTTACTCATGAACCAATCCACCACGCACACGAACCCATAAAATAATAAAACATAAAATAATAAACATTACACTAAAAATCCAAATCAATCCACGGGTCTTCTACTTGTAATCCATCTTCATCTGTATTCTTCTTTCTTCTACCTTCTTCCGGGGTCTTCTTCCCGTCTTCGGCCACGCCCTGTCCTTCTTCTTCTGTAGGAGGTACTTCCTCCTCGGCGTCTGGCTTCAAAATGAGACGACATAGGCTTTTAAAGGCCTATGACGTCACATTTTCATCATGGTTCCCACGGTCCTAATTGGGCCGTGAAAACCATGTGTTTTGGCCGATAAAAAAAAATGATGACGTCACTTAAAGGCAATGAAAGCACAGCCAATCAGAATGGCTTTGCTTCAATTGCCTTTAAGATGACGTCATTAAAAGAAACATGGCCGGCCTCACATGGTACGGTAGCCAATCAGAGCATGGGAAGTCTATTCCTGCTCTGATTGGCTCCCGTACCATGTGACAGGCTTTCAATGACGTCACATTCTTTCTCCCCCAAGCCTCTGTCACATGGTATGCTAGAGCCAATCAGAGTCGGGATGGAGTTCCCACGCTCTGATTGGCTACCGTACCATGTGAGGTCAGCCATGTTTCTTTTAATGACGTCATCTTAAAGGCACTTGAAGCAAAGCCCGTCTGATTGGCTGTGCTTTCATTGCCTTTAAGTGACGTCATCATTTTTTTTTATCGCCCAAAACACATGGTTTTCACGGCCCAATCAGGACCGTGGGAACCATGATGAAAATGTGACGTCATAGGCCTTTAAAAGCCTATGTCGTCTCATTTTGAAGCCAGACACCGAGGAGGAAGGACCTCCTACAGAAGAAGAAGGACAGGGCGTGGCCGAAGACGGGAAGAAGACCCCAGAAGAAGGTAGAAGAAAGAAGAATACAGATGAAGATGGATTACAAGTAGAAGACCCGTGGATTGATTTGGATTTTTAGTGTAATGTTTATTATTTTATGGTTTATTATTTTATGGGATCCTGTGCGTGGTGGATTGGTTCGTGAGTAAGCTGCGCAACGGGACTCGGTGGGGCCAAGTTATGGTAAGTGAACTAAAGAAATTTATTTTATTTAACTTGTTAATTTTTTAAAAACCTTTTTTAACATGTATTTTTTTTGGTGGTATATAATTTCTTGCCACTGTATGTATGTATGTATGTATATATGTCTAGAGAGATATATACATACAGGGTAAGAAATGATGTTGTTTTAAAAGCTTGATTTGATGTGTTTTTAAATAATTTGTCTATGCTGCTATGCTTTATTGTGTGTTTAAAGTATTTTACAATTAGATAGATGTAATTGTTGATATTGTATTGTGTTCTTGAGGTCAGGGTTAGGCTTCGTTTTGTATTTTGAATTCTTGTTGGTACATATATTTTTTCTTGGGCTAAATTGTTATGTTAAAGGCTTGAAATTGTTAATTGTTTAATTGTTAGGGATGGAATGTAAATTGTTTAGGGATGTCATTAATGAATGGTAATTGATTTATGTTTACTGGATTGGATAAAATAGTTTACTTGTTTGGAGGTATTTCTATTTTGATTGCAATTTTATTGTTAACATTCATTTGCAGAATGTATATGATGCATAGATTGGATGCATCATATATGCAATGTAAATGCAATGTATTGATTGCCATTAGAGGTATTTGATTGGCATTTGATGATTGTGATTGTAAAATGAGTTAGGATTATGAAAGGAAATTCATTTTATTTTAGTGTGTCTTTATGGAGAATTGTTATTTGTAGTACAGTATGGTTTTGATAACCCTTCTATATTTATTTGTATATTGGTTCATCATGTGTGTGTGTATATACTGTATATATATATATATTTGCATGATGAAGCCACTGTACAAATTCATGGGTGAAGGGTGGGTATCGGGCCAGTGTGGCTTAACCCCTTAATTACCTTTGCGGTTATTATCCTATAAGGTGTTTAAGGGGTTAATTGATATCTGAATGCAATTGCAATGTATTGGCTTTGTTTTGGCTATGTATTTTGTGGGCAAGACAAGGATGTTGCTGGCGATGGAGACTTCTTATTGATGAGGTCAGTAGTACTTTATTTATTTGAATATGCTAGTTAATGTTTTTAATAATGGGCAAATAATCTATTATCCCTATCTGGATAATAGTTATTTTGCACATTATTGTACTGTAGGTGTTGGGGGGGAGGGCATGTATTGAATGTATAGGCCAGGTTTATTTTTTTTACATTCAGGGTTTGTTCCGTGGTTCCGCGTGGGACCTCTGGAGACCACCTGTGGTTTCCTCGGGTATCTCACGGGTACCAGGCTGGTGGTTCCACGGGTGACACATGCGGGGATAAAGCGGTGGCCTCACATCTGTGGGGGCACCGCGGTCCCGTAGTCTGTGGGGATGAAGCTGTGTGGTCCCACTTCTGTGGGGGCACCGCCGACCCGTAGGTGCGGGGATGAAGATGTGTGGTCCCACTTCTGTGGGGGCACCGCGGACCCGTAGTGAGCACTCATGAGTTCCCCAGACCCCCGTGGGAACCACCCGATGCCCTGCAGACACCTGTGGGTCTGACCCGGGGCTCCCAGACATCCGTGGGCCTACCGTGGGGACCCAATTGTGGCCCACGGTGACCGAAGGATACCACCTGGGGGCCATGGGGCTGGCGGGACCCACCAGCAGGCCTCCATAACCTGTTTGAAAAGAGCTGCTGGTACCATGTAGGTCTGTCAGGTGCCCCGCCAGCCCGCCGGGGACTCGCGTGGGGCTGCATTATGAACCCTGTTTGTAAAAGGATAAATCTTGTATTTATGGGGGGGCACAGGGGGTGGGTAATGTATTTATTAAATATTATGATGTTTATTCTGGGTCACTGTATTGTTTTTATTGTGGGTACTGGGGGTGGGGGGGGTTCCCCAATGGTATGTGGGTAGGCCTCCCTTGTGGGTAGTGGGTGAGGGGGTTAGGTCTCACGGGGTGGGAGTTAGTGTGGGAGGGTATGTAGGCGTCCCGAGTGGTGGGTGAGGGTGGGTTAACCCCTTAATGACTGTAGCGGTTAATAACCGCTATGGTGATTAAGGGGTTAGGGGACATTACATTGGATGTTTTCATTCTTGTGTCTGTTTTGCAGCAGCGGAGTGGACATGGGCAGGATAAAGAGGAGGATGTAATACTTGTAGAGAAAAAGAACCCCAGCGGAGAGCACTCAACAGTGCACAAAAACAGTGAAGGAGGTAGTGTGGGATGCAATGTGTATATTGACTAAATTAAAATATCATTTATTGGAGTCTTAACTCAATTAAAATATAACGGACACTAAGTACCAGGGTGATATGTGCTAGTAGGCCAAAAAAGCGCAGCGAAAATAAAAGGCACCAGACTCTTGTGTTAAGTGTTGGCTCTACCCTTGATCATATGTGCAGGGTAAAGTTAGATGTTATAAACAGCCACAGGTATCTGCGTATATAGTGTATAAATAACAGATAGAGCCCCTGTCTACTTAGTTAGATGAACCAAGTAAGTATATACCACAGTAGGTTAATGTAGGGATGGGCAGATCACTGCTTAAGTCCCTGAGTGGTGCTTCTTGTATCAAGACGCCATAGTAATGTAAGGTCACACACACTCGCTATAGACTCCCCCCACGTCAGTTTCCTGGGGGGGGGGGGGTTAGTATATATTAATGGCAGAAAAAAGAATTGCTGCAGACCCGTGAATAGAAAAAATGTAGATCACAAGTAGTGTCTACTAACACTTGAAAAAATAAAAAACAACACGAGGTACTGGTAGCATAAAAATGGCAGCAACCGTGACCAAACTGTATCAAACATACACACTTCTGCTGATGCCTGGTGTGTCACAGGTCTCCGCGGTTTCTGCCTATTCAAATCAATATCGAGCTAATGCTCACATGTAGCTCTCTGTAAGAGAGTGTTACTCTGGGTCAGGACACGCTCCGATCACGAGCGTTGGTCCCGCCCCCTTGACGTAATGACGTCACTGCCTAAAGAGGAGGATGGCCTTCATCGTGGCAGCCGGACATGGGTGGTGAGTACTATATGTATTTAATGTATTTATTGTTGTTTATGTATTTTAAATACACAGGGGGTGTATGTTGTTTATTGCAATGTTTATTGGGGGCATTTGTCCCTAATAAACATACTATTCTGCCTTATCCCCTTCATTGCCTTAGCGGCTATCCGCTATGGTAATGAAGCAGCATTTATGTATTTTTAATACTATTGTGCGGGAGCAGGGGGCCCCCTGAGCTGAACCGCATTGATTTGTGGCTCAGAGACCCCCTGCTTCCCGAGTTACAGGCCCTGGTTTGGGGCATCGGTTACAGTGTCGCCGCATATTTATAGCGGGCACGTTGCGAATGGGACGCTATAAAGATGGCGGCGACACTGCCACCCGATGACACATTCCAGGGCCTGTAACTCAGGAAGCAGGGTGTCCCTGGTCCACAAAGTGATGCGGTTCAGCTCGGGGGACCCCCTGCTCACTGTACAGTATTATTAAATAAATATTCATGCTGCTTCGCTACCATAGCAGATACCCGCAAAGGTAAGGAACGAGTCTTTATTGATATGTGTGTTTTACTCATAGTGTAGATGTGCAGAGGGTCTCCAGAGCTGAACCGGTTTGGTTTTAGGTCTGGGGACCCCCTGCTTCCCGAGATACAGGCCCCTTTAGGGGGTGCCGGTATCCCTCTGCTTGGTTTACATGCCGCGGTCACGTGATCGGGACCTTTAAATGCAGAGGGATACCTGCACCTCATAAAGGGGTCTGTATCTCGGGAAGCAGGGGGTCCCCCGACCTGAAACCAATGCGGTTCAGCTCCGGAGACCCCCTGCACATGTACACTAGGAGTAAAAGTTGTTTAAAAATACTTAATTTTTTTCCGAAGTTTGCGCTGAGAGAGCGGCTTGTCTCTCTCTGCTGCAAACATCTATCGGCACCAAAGGCCTATCGGAAGGCTTATCGGGAGCCAGGCTGTATCGGCACAGGCTCATTGGCAGCTTTGCTTTCGCAGTGCTTCGACAGGGATCGGAAGGATTCGGCCCTTACTGAATACTGCGAGGGTAAATCGCCAAAAAAAGGCCTATCGGCCACCTATCCACCACACTTGGCAAAAATATTTTATCGGGGCTTACTGTATGAGGCCCTAAGTCAGAAAGTGTGAAAACTGAAAACCCATAACTCTAGTTCCATGGGACTAGAGGGCTGGGATTTGGCCACCATGTAGTCAATGTTCCAGCATGACTGCATGGCAATTCCAGATCCTCTCCTCTCAACCGAACGGAGCAGGGGTAACTGTGAAAAATGTGGTTTGCCCATTGACTCTAATAGTTACGGAGGTTCCATTGAATCCTATGGCGGAGCCAGCCAATGCATTCACTATGGCGGCGCCGGCCCTTTTGATTCTAATGGAGGAGTGAGCCGCTGAGATTTCTCATAGCCTTTAGCGGCGGAGTTTTTCCATTAAAAGCCTATGGCGGCGGAGCCCTTGAATCCAATCGAAAGAGTGAAAGGCAGTGATTTCTTTTAGCCTGTGGTGGAGAATCCTGCATTAAAGTTAATAGGTTATTTTAACTTGTTTTTTTTATCTCCGGTTCTGGGGATCGTGGAAGGCTGAAATTTGGCGACTATGGCGAGTGTCCTGCAGCATGAGGACCTAGCAAATTTCAGCCTGCTCAGACCCACAGAATGGATTATATTAATATATGTATAATATTAAAATGTTACTCTGCATCCCTGATATTTCTAAACCCGCGAAAGCCACTGGCCCAGAAGGAATGTTAATGTCCCCAGGGCATCAGGATGTCTGAGGGAAACCCATTGAACAAAGGCTCCCCCACCCTGATTAGGTATTCTAGGGCTGAGGAGAGCAGGACATGGGTACTTGTGTAAAGTGTTGTGTTTCACACCTCTGGTCGGAGTTTCCCGGGCTAGAATCCCAAATGCCAGACTAGGAGACGCCAACTTTTCAGTTTGGGGTGCAGGAAATGGGACTCTGACTAGAGGATTGTGCGCATGTGCCAGTTACCTGGGGGCAGGTACCAAAGTGCTTCCCACGTTAGCTTGCACAAGGTAATTGGGTGCAGATAATTGTAAACCAATGTCTGAGACCCAATGTTAGGGATAGAGCCAAAATCCTATATAACTGATTGTCAGGTCTATGACCAGTGTCTTCGTTACTACATCTGAATGATACCTGATGCCTGATGAATTGCTAATCCAGTCCTGATTACTTCATTGACCCCTTCCCACGTAAGTGTCCATATTCGGTGTGTTATTTGTACAATCCTGTGTGTTCACCTTATCTCTAAGGAATAAACTTAATTTATCATATCGTGGTCGCATTCAATTCAACCCAGTGATTTTGGTGTATATTATAACCCTGCACACGCTCCTGTGACACAGTGGGTGGAGGGTTATAGGATCATCAATTTCCACACACTGCTGGACTTTATGTCCTGCTACTGCACCAGCTTCCCTCGGAAGTGAGGGCATGGGATTTTGACCACAAACCAAAGACCCATGCGGATGCTGCGAGGATGACAGATGTGGCCAGCAAGGCTCTGATGAACAAGAGAGCGGCTCCCAAAGATGTGGCCATCCCAGCCAAGGATGTCAAAACCACCCCTCAGTGGACCCACAAGCCTGCAGCTAAAGGCAACGCACCAATAGCTGCAGAGTTTATGCACGAGAGGTGATGTTTCACCTGCAACAAGGTCGAAAATCTCTGGCCAGACTGTCCGGACCGGGACCGGTCTGGGAGACCCGCTAAGGGGCAACAATCCCCAGCTGCGAGGCTGGTAGCACGTGTGTGACTGGCACACACACAGAGGAGACAAGTGCAACCATGGAGCCATCCCACAAAGGGACGTCCACGGGAGAACCTGTGCTTGCCACCTCAGGACCAGCAGCGGAGATCAGAGGACATCAGGATTCACCAGTCGGGATACAGCCCAACGATTTCCAGCAGAAACATCTGTGGAAGGTGACAATCAGGGACCGACAGGCCGATGGCTTGCTGGACTCCGGTGCCACTGTGACTCTGGTTCGCCCTGATATGGTGTGGCCAGAGGATTTTCTCCCGGCCACCGGGATGCAAGTGACCATGCCCGATGGAGGACGGCAGTCCATCCAGGTATCCGGGTCTTTCTGGATTGGGGTGCTGGATGTGGCATTAGGGAGGTGGGGGTTTTGCCCGGGTTGGACACGAGGTCTATTTGGCAATGGCCCAGGGCATGTAACTTGCATTTTTACAACTGAGCTGGCCCCTGTTTCAGCGATCACCAGGAGGTAGTTAGAAAGGATCGCAGCATAACCAGCCCCTGCCCCCCTGCATTTGGGACCTACAGTTCCCGGGGTCTCTGTGGAGACCAGACAGGTAAGCCAGACGAAGTCGCATACTGACCCTAACTTATTGTTCCCTTTACCTTTACGCTGTCTCCCCAACTTAACCTTGACAAGCGGGTGGCCAGTGTAAGGTACTCAGTTTCGAGATGCGGTGCGATCAGACTCCAGCTTGGAGGGCATGAGACTGCAGACGTCAGAGACTAAGCCAGGGGATGGGTCTTATTACTACCTGTGGCACCGCGGGCCCTGTATTGAGAGCAAGGGAACAAGGGGCTAGATGAGGTCTGGACAGGTAAACGACAGCTAGTGGTACCCACGGAGTATAGGCAGCTGTTGTTGGGGGTAGCCCACTCTAATCCACTAGCGGGGCATCAGGGGGTCACTCGGACAAGAGCCCAGCTGTTGCAGCATTACTACTGGCCGGAGGCATCCATGGAGGTGGCAGATTTCTGACGCTCCTGTGATGCCTGCCAGCGAGTGTGTAAGGCAGTGATCGTGTGAAGGCACCCCTGAATCCGTTATCGGTAATAGGGAAACCCTTCCAGAGAGAAGCCTTGGACCTGGAGGGACCCCTCCTGATTCCCTGCTGGTCCGGGAAGCACTACATCCTCACGGTGGTAGACTTTGCCAATAGGGCAGTAGCTAAAGCATTTCTCACCATTTTTACTAGGGTAGGTTTCCCTAGCGAGATTCTAACTGACCAAGGGTCAACATTAATGTCTGAATTGGTACAGTGTCTCTGGAATGTGTGCGGGGTGAAGCACCAGTGCAGGACCCCTTACCACCCCCAAACTAACGGATTATGTGAGAGGTTCAACGGCACCCTGAAGCAGATGCTTCGGACCTTTACAGAGGCAGAGGGCAAAGACTGGGAGATTCACCTGCAGAACTTGCTGTTTGCATACCAAGAGGTACCGCAAGAATCTACAAGCTTATCTCCCTTTGAGCTGCTATATGGTCGCAGGGTATGGGGACCTCTAGACCTATTCCGTGAGGGATGGGAAGGTGAGACTGTGGCGAAAGAAGGGGCAATTAGGCCATTAATAAAGGCATTTTACACGGCTGATTAACCATAAATCACATGGGGATTGAAGGGGTTAACTGCACCACACTGCTATGTTCTTCACACACCCACCTTCTTGTCCCTTTTTTGCAGTCCATTCCCTGATTGTTGTAATAGGAATGTGTACAAACTGTGGCAATTGTTTTTCAGACACAAGAGGGAGCTGTGAGCGCTACACCAAGCACTGATTGAAGACGCGTGGCTATGTACGGGTGGCCGTGTTGAAAGTTTAGGTATCCATTCCTGAGCTCTCGACCTCGCAACTGCAAGATTAAGTGAGTAAGTGGTTTGCGGTCCAGCTGAAGTGGGTCCTGTCAAAATGTGTCCGCTACCTTGTTACAGTGGCGGCCGATCTGAGTCTAAGACGGCTAGTTCCGCCGTTCTCAGATTATCCTAGTTAGGTGCGTTTTTTTTGTCGTTTTTGCCCGGAGTGAACTACGTTATTTTCGCGTTCGTGATATTAGCATTTTATTCTCGCTGTCTGCAATACTGCAATGCCGTGTAAAAACTCAGGGGGGCATTTGCGAGCTGTTGTCTTGGAAGTCTAATACCTTCGCGGTTCAACCTACGTCAGTACACAGTCTGTGTGTGCGCGCAGTAATTGTAAATTTGCATATTTAAAGTATACATTCATTTGCAGTGCTGTGCTGCTGTATGGTATGTCACATTTGAAAATTGTTGAAACGCATAGGTGTGTACAGTACTGTAACAGTGTCACATTTCGGCATATACAGCGCTCTCAGGATAATTAACTGCACTGCAGGGTATTTCAACTTCTTATCTTCTGTGCAATGCAGTACATCTCTCCCACACCATTCCTTTGAACGTGTGTCTGATTTCAATCACATTCCTGCTTGACAGCAGGAATTTACTGCGCATGCGCCTGTAACTTCGCCCACCACTGCTTGCTTGCCTGAGTGAGTGACCAAAATCTTTATTTAAAATTTTATTGTAATATTTTTTTATTATTTTCTCCACAAGAGACTGCAAAAACAATCTTACTGTATTACGATATTCAATCTGTGCTGTAGCTTTTGACTGCGACTCTGCACATGGTTGATTTGTGTGCTTTTTACGTACTGTATTTGGGGGTGTATTATTATGATGAACTGCCTTTTGAAATCAAAGTATGTCTTTAGCTTTGAACTTGATGCAGCTGTACCCTGAAGCCCCCTCCCCCACGAACGATAGCTCAAGGATTTGAAATTTCACGGAGTCGTTAATTTTCTGAATCTTGCCATTGTGTTTTTAATCCGTCCATAGCCGACCTACAAAGCCTCACTGCACCTGCGTCTAATTCTCTTTGAGATGGGAGCTAGCTGCTTACTGTGCATGAGTCTCCCAACCCCCCCTCTCCACAGAGTTGTTAATTTTCTGAATTTTGCCATTGTGTTCTTAATCCGTCCATAGCCGACCTACAAAGCCGCACTGCGCCTGCGTGTAATTCTCTTTGAGATGGGATCTAGCTGCTTACTGCGCATGAGTCACCCAACCCCCCCCCCCTCTCCACAGAGTCGTTAATTTTCTGAATCTTGTCAGTGTGTTCTTAATCCGTCCATAGCCGACCTACAAAGCCTCCCTGCGCCTGCGTGTAATTCTCTTTGAAATGCGCCTGTAACTTCACCCACCACTGCTTGCTTGAGTGCCCCCCCCAAAAAATGTAATTATGATTTTTTAACTGTTATTTTATCCACAAGCCTGCAAAAACAATCTTGATATTACGATATTAAATCTGTGCGTTTGCCTGCACATGGTTGATTTGTGTGCTTTTTATGTACTGTATTTGGGGGTGTAGGGATCAAATTACAGTATTATGATGAACTGCCTTTTGAAATTACTGTACTCTACAGTACAGTACTGTATGTTATTTCTTTGAACTGCTGCACAACTAATCCTTCATCCCTCCCCCACGCACACACAAACTCTTATTGACAGACACCTCCACAGAGTCATTCATTTTCTGAAGTTAGTTAGTCATTGTGTTTTTAATCCGTCCCTAGCCGAGCGTCAATCGCCTCACTGCGCCTGCGTGTACTCTAATCCTTTTAGAGATGGGAGCTTGCTGCTTACTGCACATGAGTCAACCAACCCCCCCTCCCCACAGAGTCGTTAATTTTCAGAATATTGCCATTGTGTAATCCTCTTTGAGATGGGAGCTAGCTGATTACTGCACATGACTCACCCCAACCCCCAACCCTTTGAGGCTTAGTTAACGGTAACGCTTTGGAAAATCCCTTCTCGATTTTGAAATGTAAATCTGATTTGCACAGCATTGTGAGAATTGAGAGTTAAAAAAACTATTAACTGATTCATTGGTGTACTGTAGGGGTGGGGGGGTTTGTGGTTGTTGTAAATGATTATGACTAGCAGGAATGTGAATAAATATTTATTTTATTTTATCAGGAACCAAAAAATACAAATATAAAAATAATCATGAATAATACATAATGCAGTCTTTATTAAGTTCTTTTGTCAGATTGAAATTGAATAAACATTTAGAAAACATTTCTAAAACATGGGGAAACATGAATAATGCACATTTATAAGAATATTATTTAATAATATATACTGTAATGTATAATAAATATATATATATATATATATATATATATATATATTGTTTTTACCGTCTTTATCTTGTTCCTCATTCTGTGTACAGTACAGTAGTTCATTGAGAGAGGAGAGGTTTTGTGTACGTCATTACTGCTGTTTATATACTATACATTTTACTGTACAAACAGATTAGACTGCACACAAAACCCCACCTCCCCCCAGGCCACCCTTTTTTCCTGAAACGACAAGAAAACAAAAAATTAGTGCAGTTATGTGCGTTCTGTGTTATGGCATTGTGTGATGTGTAGTACTACTGTAGATGGCTGGTGCTGCTTTCTCTGGAAAGAAAAAAAATGAGCAGTTAGTAGGCAGTTACTGTAGTACTGTCAAACTAGTCTATACTAGAACTACTGTATACTCTGACTACTGTTAAATACTATGTACTGTAACCTGATGGCTGGTGCTGCTCTCTCTGTAAAGAAAAAACTGTAACTACTGTATACTCTGACTATTGGGAAAGAAAAAATCTGTGCCATACTTACCTGTATCATACTGTACTTACAATACTACAGCACAGTACTACTTTCCTGATGCTTGACAATTATGCGCGATGACAATGGGCAACACAGTGACAATATGGTTTATATATTTATTGCAGCGTTCCACGGTGAGTACATCGTTCCAAAAACTCATATGCCTTTCAACAACTCATCCTTTTTGGAGGGTTTTGCCACTTTCCGGATATGGTCCTTCAGCTGATGCCAGACCATTTCGATCGGATTGAAGTCTGGCGATCTGTCATTGGAAAAAAATGACAATTAGTTTAAGAGATACAGTACACAGTAAAAACTGTGGGAAACAAATTACACGGTTACCGCACTTACTCCGCTGGCATCTTCACCCAGTTGATACCGCGCTCAAGGATATGCGCTGTTGATGCGGTGTGCTTCGGATCGTTGTCCTGGTAGAAGCGGTGACCATTCGGGAACTCGCGTGTGATGTATTGCATTTTTGTCTTGGAAGAAAGCTTTATTCATGATTTCTATAGCAAGAAAAGAAAAGTGCTCAAAAAACTGCACAATAGTACAGTACAGTGCATACAGTAAGGCTACACTAGTAAAGTACAGTGCATAAGGCATATTATATTGATATATTTTACCTTCAAAGATGACAAAGCATCCTGATCCATGCCTAGAGATGGCACCCCACACATGCAGCTTCACGGGGTGTTTTGGCCGCGGCTTCAAAGATATGCAGCCTTTTTTGTGGAATGCAAAGCTTGCAAATCGCTCCAGCGACACAGTAGACTCATCAGTGAAGATGCAATCCTGGAAAGTTTCCCCACTGTCGATCCATGCCTGGGCCTGGACCACTCTTTTGATTTTGTTTGCGTCCCTTATCATGGGGTACGCTCTGTAATGACAAGGAATAAATCATTTTAGCGGTACAGTACAGTTTCCTAAACAACACTTTTACCTCCTGTACTGTCCAGTACTAACCTCACACGTCCATATTTCCATCCAATGCTGCGTCTCATCTTCTGTATGCTGGTCTCGGATACAGCGAGATTGTGATTTTCCTGCAGAGTGTATTTGACCCTTAATGCACTCCTCTCATCATTCTCCTCACTTATTTTGTCCACCAGAAGAGTTGTCTCCCTACAATGTAAAGAAAAACATTCCGGTAAGTAAAAAAATTAGAGACAGTAGATCAAGAGGATACAATATATTGTTCTATTAATACAGTATGCAGCAATATAAAACTGTTGAAATATAAATATTAATATACTAAATATATATACTGTTGTAATATAAATATAAATATACAAAATATATACACTGTTGTAATATAAATAAATATACAAAATATATACACTGTTCTAATATAAATATAAATATACAAAATATATACACTGTTGTAATATAAATATAAATATACGAAATATATACACTGTTGTAATATAAATATAAATATATAAAATATATGCACTGTTGTAATATAAATATAAATATACGAAATATATACACTGTTGTAATATAAATATACAAAACATATATACTGTTGTAATATAAAACAAAAATATTAGATACTGTACTGTAGATGTACAGTACATTTTTGGATCAAAATTTTTTATCAAAGTTTTATAAATATGTCATTCGAAAAGCTCTGTCTGGCAGAGACCGACACAAAGGGACTCACATCACAATTGTACAAGGAAGTAGTTGATTCTGCGAGCTTTAGACAGCAGCCACCGTCATTTAGAACCCAATGGGAAAGAGACCTGGGAGAGACATTAGAAGATGACGAGTGGAACGCTATATATATGGCCACGGCAAAAAGCTCCATATGTACCACACTAAAGGAGAACGCATATAAGGTCCTAATGCGGTGGTACCTCACCCCAATGAAATTAGCCAAGTTCGTGCCTGGATCCTCCTCACTATGCCCCCGGCAGTGCGGAGGATCGGCCGATCTGTTACATATGCTGTGGTCTTGCCCGCGGATCTCCCCACTATGGGAAGAAATTAGACATTGGATACAGAGAGTCTTCGACCTCACTATTCCCCCAGACCCATGGCTATTCCTCTTGAATAGACCACTAACGGGCCTGTCCAAAGCAAACAATAAACTAATAGCACATTTTGCAATAGCCACACGGAGCGAGATAGCAGCACTATGGAAACGCCCCGAAATTCCAAGTATCCCAAAGATTCGAAATCGATTGTGGTTTATCTGCCAGATGGAAAAGTTGACGAGTCTAGTTAACGACACTGGCACCAATTATCTCAAAGTATGGACGCCTTGGCTGGCGCACACGGATATCCCCGGGGTTGAGAGGAACACAATCTGGCTGTGATAGATGCAGGTGCGTTCTCCTTTAGGAGCGGAAACTCAGCTCACGACGACTACACAGACAAATAGACAGAACGCCTACAGAGG
Organism: Ascaphus truei; assembly: GCF_040206685.1. Taxonomy (NCBI): domain Eukaryota; kingdom Metazoa; phylum Chordata; class Amphibia; order Anura; family Ascaphidae; genus Ascaphus; species Ascaphus truei. Next base: position 209,203,648 of record NC_134484.1, on the reverse strand, counting down.
TGTTAAACTGGAGAGGACGCAACCCACAAAGAACCTTACTAGGAGCGGTGAAGAGACCTAGCACGAGTCGATGCTCCTCTTCCGGCCGCGCCACCCCTTTACCCCCTTCCTACCCACCTCCTTTTTTTTTTTTTTATTATTATTTTTTTTTTTTCTTTATTGATTTTGTGTTTGTCAATTTGAATCAATCGTACTATGTGAATTATGTTATTATCTTTATTGCTAGTCTACCCAAAACAATCCGGTCGAGTAGGGCCCGAAAAACCGGGATATGTCTCACAAGCTGACATACGGTACTGTCTATAGCGGAGATTAACACTAAAAATGAATGTAATGTATACTGTATTCTGTATCACTTGTTTGGAAAAATGCAATAAAATTTAAGTTACAAAAAAAAAAGTTTTATAAATATACTTACGCGTTAGTTACACTTGGTGCCCTTTTGCGTTCTCTGTTTATTCCGTGTGCATGATAGCTCACAGTGGTTGCTGGCACAACGAGGCCAGAAGTAGCTAACCAGCGTTGGATAGCAGCAATTCGGTGTCCGCTCGTGTACATCTCCTTAATTCGCATGCTGAGATCCTTGAAAATCTTTTTAACAACAATTGCTGCGAGTAGAAAGAAATACAAATACAAGAATGTATATTCGATGTTTAGTCGATGTGTATTCTATGTGCAGTGAATCCACAAAATAGATGGTGTATTTATACGTTAATGACTCACATTAGAGTACGCCCACTTTCAGCACCTGTACCTCGCCGCCATGCATAAAAGGTTACACACTTTGCATAGCCCACCACTCGATGATCTGTATCTGAACTTGCCCTTGTCCAGATACTGTACTGCATTGTGCCACCTGCTTCCATGGAGCAACCCTGATTCTACGGACGCAGGAACCCTATCGCCTCTGCCATGCCTGTCAGGCAGAAAAAGCGAAAGGCGGTTGCCGTTTCCACGCCAAGGCAAAAGCAACAGGCTAAGGCCAATAAAGAAAACCTTCTGCTGACCCCAAAGGCTAAGGGTTTTCATAGACGTCAGCCTTATTATGTCAAGAAGATATACAGTGATGTACTCTTGATGCAAAACGATTGGCGGCCAACCCATAAAACCCGCAGACCACCACCTCCCATACGCTTCGACGACTCTGCCTCTGCTGTCCCGGAAATCTTCAGCCCGTCTTCTCCACCCCTCGTCCTCGACGCTGTTGCCTCACTCCCGGAAACCCACAGGCCATCTTCTCTGGTTCTATCTGACGATGCTGCCACCTCTGAAATCCACGGGTCACTTTCTCCTTTGCTCTTAGACGACTCTGCTTCTCGCCCGGATATCCAAAGGTCACTTTCTCCATCCCTCTTCGACGACGCTGCCGCTTCTCCTCTACCGGATATCCACAGGTCACCTCCTCCACCCTTCTTCGATGTCGCTGCTGCTTCTCTCCATGGAACCCCCATCTCATCCTCCGTTGCACCCATCCACCCAGATGTCCACACGCCATGCACAAGAAGCAGCTTGTTAGACCGGATGCTGAATGGGATAAGTGTGGATCTCCCCGGGAACTCTATTGTGCTGGCAAAGATAGATCTGCTTCTGGAGACAATGCTACATATGGATCAACGGATGCTAGATATGGATCAACGGATGGATCGACGGATGGAGAAGATAGAGGCTGACATAGCGGGTATACATTGTTTGCTCGATGTTAATGCCCCTGTTTCCCCGACGCCGGAGCAGGGGGGTGACATGGATGTGATGAATGGGAGCATCGACCCCCTTCCATCACCAAGCGCACCCCCTCCACCAGAAGATGTAGTGTACATGTATGCCATTGAGGAGGAAATGACAACCCCGTCAAGACCACGACAGGAGACAACATGGCGACCAAGACCGGAGGAAAGCTTTCTCCCAGACAACCTACCATCGCCCGTCTCCTCAAGCACACCCGCTCGCAGAAGACCTACATTCGCTCGCATCGATACGGTGCCCGACATCACCCTGCGTGATCTGACACCGGCACTTAGGGAGAAGTATAGGGTGATGAGTGCGGGTGCACCCCACAAGTATGCCTTGTTACTTTTTAAGCACCATGTTCCCTACTCGTTGTACTGCGACTGGGCCTTCAAAGTGAACTACGACGGAAATCGCGTAAAGAAGGCGCTTCCTGCCAATTTCACAAAGAACATTATGGATGAAATGCGGCACTTTTATCCAATTACAGATCCTGTAATGAAAGGCGTCGAGACTGCATTAATGGTGTTTTGCGCCATGCAAGGAATCGGCCATAGACGGACAATGTGGTGGACTTTCTGGATTAATCAAGGGAACTGTAAGACCATACTGTTGTGCTGAACTGTGCTGTACTGTACATGTTTTGACCTGCTGTACTTAAATAAAGAAGATGTTGTTGTGTGTTTTTTAACTTGTATTTAGACAGAAATGTTTTAACTTGCTGTACACACACACAGGACCTGCACAATTCCAGTCCCTGAGGGCCGCAAAGAGGCACGGTTTTCACGGTTGTCCTGAAAACCGGGCCTGTCTGCTGCCCTTGAGGACTGTACTGGTGCAGACTGTTTTGCACACCATTCCACTGTATATGTTTTGACTTGCCGTTCTTTGATAAAAGAGATGTTGCGGTTTGTATATTTTATGAATAAAGAATTTGTTTTTAAAATGTGACTGTAAACCATACATTTACTTTCTATACATAAATGTTTTCACAACTGTAGCAGTAAACCATACACCTGTTGATGTTTTGAATTGCTGTGCACTTAAAATGTTTCTACATTGTACAGTATTTGTAAATAAATGTTTTTGTACTTACTCCACCAATAAAAGAACATGTTGATTTTTTTACATTGTTCCATTGGCTCCTTTGCTACAGTAACAAAATACAGTGTTTCTAGAATGTACACTACTGTCCAGACACACTGTACTGTATACTGTAGGCATGCTCAGTACAAGAGTATTTAAAAAAAAAAAAGACACATACAGTACTGTACTGTATATACTGGCACTGTATAGAAGACACATACTGTATGTACAGTACTGTAATACATGTAGAATAAATGCATAGTTTTATTTTTTCGGGTTTATTACACAGTATACTGTATATAAAAAAGTATTGTATACTGTACGGCCGCAAAACATCAGCATAGTGTACATCAGCCACTAAACTGTAGACTCTGGTACGTGGGTTTTTAAATCCGATTCAGCAATGTGCAGGCATTGTTACACAAAGCGATATTATCCATCGAAATCCCTCCATTAGCTGTTTTCTTTTCTGAAGAAAAACAAAAAGAAAAGTTTTACTGTAATGGTTTAAAGAAGTTCCCAGCCAGTTCCACCAATAATTTTCTCGGGGGCGTCTCCTGTTCACATGCGCATGCGCCTACCATCGATGTAATGACACACATACTGTATGCGTTTCAAGAAGGTGCCAATGTGCATGCGCCTAGCGTTCTACCAATAGTTCAGTATCTGCAGTACAGTACTGTAGAAGCCGCTCAGCCAATAATATTGCTTAGAGGAGAATCGCGTGACTTTTGAATCGCACCGATATTGATACTGTATTGTCAAAATAAAAAAAACAAAGAAAATAATACGGCAACAATACTCACCATAGAATTTCCTATTCAGCTGGCGCCGGCGCCGGTCCACTGCCAGTCCAGCGTTCTTGATCATCCACGTAGATAGTTTGCAGCGGGACTAGTCCACCTGTAGTCAGCTGATGAGGCTGGAAATTGCTTAGGTACATGCAAGCTTGATCGAAACTGCACGCGAAATCCGTCTCAGGCTCAGGTGCTGGTGCATTGCTTGGCAGCGACTGTCGTTTCTTAGTTGATTTTAACACGACCCTTCACCTTTTGCCGTCTGCATGATCATAGATACAGGAAAAAGCCGGTGATACACACCAATACCCTCCAACAAATTGTGGCTCAATACGATAAAAACAGGGATCGCTACATAACCTTTTCCTTATTGCACACTTCCACGTATGAGGAGCTGGCGAAAATTTGTAAAAGTCATAGTTTTCGATAAAATACTGATAAATTTGAACAACTGTTGCCATCTTATCATCTGTTGCATTAATCGCGGCCCATATCAAATACGCGTAACTTCTGTCGGGTTTTTGAAAAACGGGCTGCACTTGAACACTCATGGCGGGCGGGTCTCTGGAGAATACTGTAACAGAAACTGGTCTTTGTCTTTCTTTAATATGAAAAGCCTAAATTGATACATTTTTGCAACCTCTTCCTTCAGTCTCAAGGCCAAGTTACAATAGCACACTGTGGTATCTTTTTTAAACGAAACACCTGCAAGTCGACACATTACTGAAGCGCATGCGCATTACAATTCATGAATATCTGCCATCTGGAGGACACGCAAAGAATTGCAACCTATTAAATCCGAACCATTCTCAATAAACGCATCAACCGCGCGTCAACCGCGCATGACCCGTGGCTGGGAATGCAAAATGAATGCGGCATGCTCCAGGTGAAGTGCGTCGCATTCCAGGAAAAAGCCAGGGAAAAACCGGCGATGTGTTAGACTCAGATGTGCCGCAGCAGTAGCTTTGTAACTTGATAGAGAGAAAGTCTATTGACGTGGGAACGGGGTTCCACCTCAAACAACATCATAGACCGTTCAATCAAAAAAGCAAACTTGCGAACGGAGTATGCTAGCACTCTAATTTTTGGAGTGCAGGCAGGAATAAAGAAACCATACACACACATATGAAATTTACAGTACTGGCGCAACCAGAACATATTGTTTTAATAAACTGTGTTATACTTTTAGTTTTAAATGTACAGGCAGGGAAAACTTTTTCTGTCAGCCCCGCAATTAATTCTTTGATTTAGCCATCAGCTACAAATGAATGAGCTGAGGGTACTCCATACTTCAAAGAGCCCCCACTAAGTGGGAGCCTCTGAGTCTAGTGAAGTCCGGAGTTGAAAAGCATCAGAGATCCAAAGTGTGAAAGTGTCCCAGGATATTGCTGAGTGCCAGATCCGCTACTCAGCATAGGCCATTCGTCCTTTGTGACCAAACCCTGTTCTGCAAACTCCGGGCAAGTCGGGATAGGTGGGTTAAATGTTACCACGGAGGGGATTGGGCATGCATGTTAGGGATAGGACTGTAAACCCTATAAACCTGTGTAGAAGAGATGCTGGCCCTAGGGTTAATTGTACCGTCCCAGAGCCTTTGGGCTTGCCCGGTAGTCCTGGTACCTAAGAAGGATGGGACATCCGGTTCTGTGTGGACTACCGACAGCTCAACACAGGGACGGTGTCAGATGCTTATCCCATGCCCTGCATGGACGAGTTGCTGTATGAACTCGCGGGGCAAAGTATCTGACCACTATGGATCTCAGTAAAGGTTACTGGCAGGTCCCCTTGACCCAGGAGCCTAGGGAGAAGTTGGTATTCATTACCCCGAGTGGCCTCTATGAATTCTTAGTGATGCCATTCGGGATAAAGAATGCACCGGCTACCTTCCAACGCCTGGTCAACCGGTTATTGGAGGGCATGCAGGGGTTTGCAAGGGCATACCTGGACGACATTGCTATATTTAGTAATTTGTGGGACTCACATTTAGTGCATTTAGCTGCGGTGCTAGACAGAATTAGGGTATCAGGACTCACCTTGAAACCCACCAAGTGCTTAGTAGGGATACAGATGGAAGTACTGTACCTAGGGCATAGGGTGGGTTGCGGGCACCTCAAGCCAGAGCCAGCCAAGATGGAAGCAATAGTGCAGTAGACTGTTTCCAAGACCAGGAAGCAGGTTATGGCTTTCTTAAGCATTGCAGGCTACTACAGAAAATGTGTCCTTCAGTAAAGTGCCGTAGCAAAACCCCTGACGTCTTGACCCAAAAGAGACTGTCTGTGCTAGTTGTCTGGTCTCCAGCCTGTGAAGCTTCCTTCTAGACACTGAAGACTGCACTGGCCAGTGCCCCCATCCTAGCTGCCCCAGATTACTCCAAAATGTTTTTGGTGCAGACTGATGCCTCGGACTATGGCATCGGTGCTGTTCTCAGCCAAGTGGGGGAGGAGGGCAGTGAACAACCTGTGGTATATCTGAGCCGCAAGCTGCTGCCCAATGAGGTGGCTTATGCCAACATTGAAAAGGAGTGTCTGGCCATTGTATGGGCTCTGAGAAAACTTCAGCCCTATCTCTATGGCAAAACCTTCACAGTGATCACGGACCACAACCCGTTAAGTTGATTAAAGAGAGTGTCGGGGGAAAATCCCAAGCTCTTGCTCTGGAGTCTTGCTTTGCAGAAATTTGATTTCACCATCCAGCACAAGAAGGGTAGTGAGCATAGCAAATCTGCTGGCCTTTCCCGCCAGGACAGTCCTCATGAACTGACAACCACAATAGCTGCTAGGCCAGCCCAAAACCAGACGAGGTGGTCGGGGCAGAACCTGAGCTTTGATTTGGGGGAGGTGTGAAGATGGAGGGGTTAATCAGGCCATTTATAAAGGCATTATACACAGTTGATTAACCCTAAGTTGCATTGGGACTGAAGGTTTTAACTGTATGTGCTCCACAATGATATGTTTTCCCCTACACCATCTCTCGTCCCCATTTTGCAGCCCATTCCCTGGTTGCAGTAATAGAATGTATAAAAACTGTGCCAATTGGTTTTGAGACACAAGAGGAAGCTATGAGCGCTAAACCAAGTGCTGATTGAAGACACAGGGCTATGTATGGGTGGCCGCGTTGAAAGTATAGGGATCACTTTCTAAGCTTTCGACCTCGCAACACAAGGTTAAGTGAGTAAGTGGTTTGCGGTCTAGCTGAAGTAGTTTCTATCAAAATGTATCCGCTACCTTGTTATCTCCATAACTTGAAAGAGGGAAAGTCAATTGACGTGAGAATTGGATTAAACGCAAAACCACATCATAGCCCATTCAATTAAATAAGCTAACTCGTGAACGGAATAAGCTAGCACTCTAATTTTCGGAGTGCAGCCAGGAATAAAGAAACCACACACGCACGTATAAAATTTATAGCAGAGCATACGTAATTAATAAACTGTGTTATACTGTTGGGTTTAAATGTGAAGACAGGAAAACTTTTTCTGTATGCCCAGGAAAAATCCTTTAGCTTGCAAATATGCTAAGGGTGAATGAACTGAGGGTTTTTTCAATTCCGTACTTCAAAGAGCCCCTGCAGAGAGGGTGCCTCAATGTCTATGAGAAGTACGGAGTTGAAAGCCTCAGCAATCCTAGGTGTTAGGATGGCCGGGATATTGTGAGTGCCAGATACTGGTGTAAAGTATGCGTACTTCACACTGTCTGGCCAAACCGTAGACTCTGTGTCTCCACGTAATGGGCTGACCCTGGTATGCTAAGGAGCTCAGGTGTGAAGTTGGCACATGCTCCATGCAAACCGGGAGGCAGCCCCTGCCCTTTCTGCAAAGTAGTGGCAAGTTGGGGATAGGTGGGGAAAATATTCCCACGGGCAGGATTGGGTGCATATGTTAAGTATAGGACCCTGAACAATATAAAAATGCCTGCAGCCCAGTCCCAGTCAAATTCACCTGATTGTAACAAAGATTTGACCAAGTTCCAGCGTCAGCGGTTCCTGAGTGTGAAAGGTTAATAATATCGTAACCAAGGATCATTCCCCTCTTCTGGAATTCGTTAGAGCTATGGGTTCCCGAACGAACTCTGTAAGAACTGAATTAACTTTTACCTGTTGGCGGAAATAGAGGGCTGGCAAGTTGCATCCCTATCCAGGAACTGCTACTCAGATCATTGTGCACAACCACTGGCATGCGAGCAGGTATGCCCAGAGACGTTGTTTCATTTCAAGGACAATTGATTTCGTTTCCCCATCCCAGTAAGTGTTTTATTAAGTGTACAGTGTGATGATTTGTGTGTTTGTCTGAAAATAAATAAATGACAATTTATTTTTCTCAACTTGTGTGCTCAGTCCAGAATCCCGGTATTAATTTGTAGATAAGTCTTGTCACACTGTGACAGGGGCTAACGAATAAATCTATCCTCTAAAATAATTCCCAAAAATTACCTCTGTAGGAGCCCTTTCCTTGACTGGTAGGTACTCACGAAAGTCCTTGAACTGATTTCGGCATGCAATGCCAACCACAACGCTAATTCCTCAAAATCAGGACTTTTCTGAGGTTAGAAAAAGAGCGTGCGCCAACCTGGCACCTCTGCCTCTTTGCATACCGAGTCCACTCGCTGTCCAGGCTCCACAGAGTCTGATTTCTCGCCAATGGTTGCCGATAGCCCTATGTTAGCCCAGGATGTGGGTACTTAAGCAGAACTGCAGTACCCCTCCTGTTCTAACACCTTGGCATGCCTGAGGCTTTCAAGTCTGGACTCCTCACAGAGGAGCACAAGCACCAAGCTTGGTAGCCATCTGGTCTGCCCGGAATACATCACTTGGAAATCCCACAGTCCATTTACAGGTTACCAGTAAATATACCTATTAAATATAATTATTTAATCAAATATACTGTGTCCTGTCTTATGTGTGGTAAAATATATAAGTCCCCGTACTGGTGTCTGGGATTGGAGTGAGTGTATATAGTACCTACACTCACTAGCCTCATACTTGGCACACTTTAGAGAAATAACTTTCAAAACTATTACACACACAAACCACTCTCGGCTTAATCACCAAGCTGGAGTGCCCCCCTGAACCCCTATACTGGGTGCAGGGTTTCTGGGCATGTATCTGGGTACCACTCTTTATACTAGGGACCCCTCTGTCTACTAGGGACCCCGTGGGTGATTGCATGTATACATTAAACCCTTCATGCCCGGTTACCCTGTCTGCATTATGCTGCAGCAGACATCCTAGCGGTGAGTCGAAATAGCGTTTTCAGAGTCAGAGTTTGCCTGGAGCAATGTGCTTGGCTGTATCTGAGAATCTCCCTGGATTCCTGGGTCCAATTCCTGGGGTATCCCATTGTCACGGTGGACCAGAACTTATTAACACTTTTTATATTTTTGGGATTGTCGATTGTACACGACAAGGAGGCAAAATAAATTGTCATTTATTTCCTTGATAGGCAAACACATGACAGCTTCTGAATACACTTAATACAACACTTACTGGGATAGGGAAACGAAAGAAAATGTCCTTTGCAAGAAAGCGCAAGAAATGCAGTCTCTAATTTAAAGTTTGGTTGGCTAGTGTAAGGTCCCTCGCTGCGGGAACTCCCGCTCCCGGCATCCCCTTACCTTGCTCTTCCGCTGCCCCGAATCCCCGGCGGCGTTCCCCTGCCATCAGCGTCACCCACACAGCTGCTCTCTCTCTTCCTCCTGTAAGTATGACGCACGCGGACCCAAGCCTCTCTTACCTGGCTTCCTGAGCCTGGTCCCGCCTCCTCCTTGCAGGCATGCGCACTGGCGCACTCCCCAGCCCCTGCTCGACCAGGTCCACCCCCAGGCTTCTCTCTCCTATCAGGGTTAACCCCTGGACTGCACCTCCGCTCCTCCCTTTCCCCAGATAGGTCCCAGCCCACTATTTAGTCTTGTCTCCCCATTCTCTCAGTGGTCTGCATAGCTACTGTACCTTGGTGCTGTCTGCTTCTGCTTGGCTCTCTTGTTTTTCAGTCCCTTTTCAGTCAGTCAGTTTCTCTGCTGACCTCCATGGATTTCGACCTTGGCTTTGGACTTTGACCATGTTGCTTTCTGGACCCCTTGGACTTGGCTATTGGATACTCTACCACGCTGTCTTCTATAACCCTTGGACTCGGCAAATGGACCCTCAATGACGCAGCTCTCTCTTCTCCTCGACCCAGGCTTACGGACACTCTACCACGCTCCCTTCTCTACTCCAGGCCATTGGCTTATGTACCCAACCATTCTACGTCGGATTTGGCAAGTACTGAACTACTTCTATTGTTGTTCCCCGGATCAGCTACGCTTCTTCCACATTCCGTTCGCGCCCCCGTTTACTGTTAGGTGTGTGGTATTTGTCCTTTTCACCTCAGTCCCGGGTCTCGTCTGGTTTGTGGGCAGGCCGAGCGTTACATTATGCAGAGCCCATCAGACCCAGGCCCCCCAGAGGTGGAAGATACCCTGACCACTATCTCCAAACATTTCACCTTTCTGGACAATCAGTTTACCGCACTTAACCAACAGGTTGCTACTTTAACTTCTCAAATGCCCCAGGATAACGCCTCTAGGTCCGCTATTCCTCCCACTGTTTTCCGAGAGGGAGCAGGCACTTCAGAGTTGCGGATTCCTACGCCTAGTAAATATGCCGGAGACCCGCTTGCATGCTGTGGGTTTTTAAACCAGTGTGAGATTCAATTCAAACTGTCACCTTCTCGCTTCCCCACGGATTGAACCAAGGTAGCTTACATCTTCTCCCTCCTCACCGGGGACGCTTTGGCCTGGGCTTCACCAATCTGGGAGCTAAGACCTGAACTCACTTACAGCTTTCCCAACTTTAAGAGAGAGTTTTGTTTAGTTTTTGATACCCCTGGACGTATTGATATGGCTGCTTCCTCCTTGTTCCACGTTTCACAGGGTCAGAAATCTGTGGCACGATATGCTCTAGAATTCCGGACAATCGCGGCTGAGACTGATTGGAACGATGGTGCACTCTCCGCGACCTTCTGGCAAGGGCTATCTGAGTCCTTAAAGGACGAACTGGCGGCTCGTGAGAGGCCATCTTCATTGGAGGCCCTAATCGCTTTATGCATCAGGGTGGATCAACGACTTCTGGAAAGGCGGGCCAAACGTCAACGTCCTCGTACTGCTGTCTTTATGCCTTCTGCTTCCAGATATCCTGCTCCTGTCTTACCGGCATTGGATGCTCCGGAATCCATGCAACTGGGCAGCCATCAACTTTCGTCTACGGAACGACTTCGTCTGAGAAATGAGGGCCTGTGCTTTTATTGCGGATCTCCTGGGCACATCTTGCCGCCTTGTCCCTTGAGGCCAGGAAACGCCAGCACCCAGTGAGGTCTGAGGGGATTTCACTGGGTACAATCTCTTCCTTCCCCTCTCCCGCACAGGAGTTTCCCAAGCGCATCTTACTCCCTGTCCTCCTTAAGTACATCAGCCTCCAAATCCCTGCTCTGGCCTTCCTCGATTCCGGATCCGGAGGGAATTTCATGAACCATGCTTTTGCAATTCAGAACAACATCCCTCTCCAGGAGAAAGCCATTCCGGTCTGGTTGGAGGCTATTGATGGTCGACCTCTTCAGCCAGCCTTTATTTCCTTGGAGACACTTCCCATCGAACGTTCTATGAAGGATGGACACTTGGAATTCATTACTTTTGATGTCATCCATTCCCCTTCGGTTCAACTCATTCTAGGCCTACCGTGGTTACAACTCCACAACCCCATTATCGATTGGACTGCTAAGTCCCCCATCCGATGGAGATCTTCCCATGTGGAGTTGCTTCCTCCTTCCCCCACGGTATTGGCCGTCTTGGAGACCTCCCCCCCGCAAGAGGCCACCCTACTGGAGGATTATTCGGAGTTCTTGGATGTCTTCAGTAAGACTATATCCAAGGAGCTTCCTCCGCATTGCCCTTTCGACTGCCCGATTGACTTGATTCCGGGAGCCCCTTTCCCCAAAGCCAGGTCGTATCCCCTATCTTTGCCCGAGATGGAAGCCATGGCTGAGTATATCACGGAGAACCTTCAGAAAGGCTTTATCCGGAAATCCACCTCCCCCGCCGGAGCAGGATTTTTTTTTGTGAAAAAAAAGATGGAACACTTCGCCCGTGCATCGATTTCCGCGGGCTAAATAAGATTACCATCAAGAATCGCTACCCATTGCCCCTAATTCCCGAGCTCTTCGATAGGTTGCAAGGCTCCACGATCTTTTCTAAACTTGATTTACGGGGGGCCTATAACCTTATTCGCATCCGCAGTGGCGACGAGTGGAAGACCGCGTTCAACACGCGCAGTGGTCACTATGAGTACATGGTGATGCCTTTTGGGTTGTGCAATGCACCTGCAGTCTTCCAAGACTTTATGAATGAAGTTTTACGTGATCTATTGAACTTATTTGTGATTATCTACTGTACTTGGATGATATCCTCATCTTTTCCAAAACCCTCGAAGAACACATTCTCCATACCAAAATGGTGCTATCTCGTCTACGGGCCAACAGGCTCTATGCCAAGATTGAGAAGTGTGTCTTCCATCAATCCTCAACCACTTTCCTGGGATACATTGTCTCGGACCAGGGGTTCAACATGGATCCGGAAAAGCTCAAATCTATGCTCGATTGGCCACAACCCAACTCTGAAGGCGATTCAATGTTTCCTGGACTTCGCTAATTATTATAGGAAATTCATTGCTGGTTTTTCTACCTTGGAAGCACCCATAACGGCCCTTACCAAAAAAGGGGCCGATCCTTCCTCTTGGCCGTCGGAGGCTAGTCATAGTTTTGAGTCTCTCAAAAGAACCTTTGTTTCGGCCTCCATTTTACAACATCCTGTCCCCACCCTCCCCTTTATCCTAGAAGTCGACGCTTCTGACGTGGGAACCGGTGCGGTTCTCTCGCAAAGAACCACCCCCGAAGATAAACTCCACCCCTGCGGGTTTTTCTCCAAGAAATTCTCTTCATCAGAAAGAAATTATGACGTGGGGAATAGGGAGTTGTTGGCCATCAAGATGGCATTAAAAGAATGGAAACACCTTCTTGAAGGAACCAAGGAACACATTCTGATCCTCACGGACTACAAAAATCTTTCTTACATTGAGGGTGCCTGTCGCCTTGTTCCCTGTCAGGCCCGTTTGGCGTTGTTCTTCTAAAGGATTAACTTGTTCATCTCTTATATTCCTGGGACAAAGAATATCAAAGCTGATGCATTGCCTCGTCAGCTTAACACTGAGGAGAAGTTGCAGGACGTAACAGAGAGTATCCTTTCCCCCCGATTGTTTATCTCTGCCGCTTCCTTTGACATTTTGGATACAATTTTTGAGTCTCAATCACAGGTCTCCGAAGGACTAGAGGTTCCTGATGGATGTCTTTATGCACCCCCACGTTTGCATCTTAAAATTCTCGAGTGGGGTCACTCCAGATCTGCCGGCCATCCCGGCTTTAAGAAAACTACGGATCTGATCCGGCAAACTTTTTGGTGGCCCAATATGGTAAAGGACATTCGAAGTTTCACCTCCTCTTGCCCAGTCTGTGCCCAAAATAAATCAGTCCGTCAAAAGCCTTCTGGTCTACTCAAATCTCTCCCGGTCCCGGACCGTCCTTGGAGTCACATTGCCATGGACTTCATCGTGTATCTTCCCCCTTCTAACGGTATGACTACTATCCTAGTGGTCATAGACAGATTCTCCAAGCAAGCTCATTTTGTTCCCCTCAAGGGTTTACCCAATTCTAGTACTCTGGCTGATATCTTTGTAAAATAGATTTTCCGTATTCGTGGCGTTCCACTGTCCATTGTCTCGGACCGTGGTACTCAATTTGTTTCAAAGTTCTGGCGCGCATTTTCCCAGAGGCTGGGCATTACTCTCCTTTTTTCCTCAGACTATCACCCCCAAACTAATGGGCAGACTGAGCGCATGAACCAGTCCCTCGAACAGTATTTGCATTGTATTTTTCCGACTCTCAGGATAATTGGGCAGAATTTCTGCCTTGGGCTGAATTTGCCATTAACTCTCTCAAGAATGAGTCCACTAAAGAATCAACATTTTTTGTAAACTATGGGTTTCCTCCTACCCGCCTACCTATGCATTCATCCATGTCGGGAGTGCCTGCAGCAGATTTTAGGGTGACCACGTTACAGGAGTCATGGAGGAAGACTCAAACAGCTTTACAGGAATCTGTCCTGAGACAGAAGAGACAGGCAGATCGCCTTCATCGGGAGTCTCATAAGTTTGTACCCGGAAAGAAGGTCTGGCTCTCTAAAAATATCAAACTGAAGGCCTCAACCCCTAAATTGTCTCCCAGGTTCCTGGGTCCCTTCTCCATCCTGAGACAAATCAACCCTGTGGCCAATAAACTTCTGTTACCCCCCTCCATGAAGATTTCACCCGTCTTCCATGTCTCGCTCTTAAAACATTTCATCCAAGGCACACGATTTGCTCATCCTTCTCTTCGACCTCCTCCCGCCATTGTACCAGGACAATAGGAATTCAAAATCCAGTCCATCATTGACTCTCGCATCTCCAGGGGCAAGCTCCAGTTTTTGGTCCACTTGATCGTTCTTGGGTCTCGCACGCTGATCTCCACGCTCCGTTCCTACTCAAATGATTCCACCAAAAATTTCCCCACAGACCTTGGATGGATTGTCTGGAGTCCAAGTCTCAAGGGGGGGTACTGTAAGGTCCCGCACTGCGGGGACTCCCGCTCCCGGCGTCCCCTTACTTTGCTCTTCCGCTGCCCCGCATCCCCGTCGGCGTTCCCCTGCCGTCGGCGTCACCCCCACGGCTGCTCTCTCTCTTCCGGGTCGCGCGCGTCATCCTTACAGGCGCACGCGGACCCAAGCCTCTCTTACCTGGCATCCTGAGCCTGGTCCCGCCTCCTCCTTGCAGGCATGCGCACTGGCGCGCTCCCGAGCCCCAGCTCGACCAGGTCCGCCCCAAGGCTTCTCTCTCCTATCGGGTTAACCCCTGGACTGCACCTCCGCTCCTCCCTTTCCCCAGATAGGTCCCAGCCCACTATTTAGTCTGGTATCCCCATTCTCTCAGTGGTCTGCATAGCTACTGTACCTTGGTGCTGTCTGCTTCTGCTTGGCTCTCTTGTTTTTCAGTCCCTGTTCCTGTCCCTGGAGTCTCTGCTGATCTCAGTGGATTTCGACCTTGGCTTTGGACTTTGACAACGCTGCTTTCTGGACCCCTCGGACTTGGCTATTGGACACTCTACCACGCTGTCTTCTATACCCCTTGGACTCAGCAAACGGACCCTCAACGATGCAGCTCTCTCCTATCCTCGACCCAGGCTTACGGACACTCTACCACGCTCCCTTCTCTACTCCAGGACCATTGGCTTACGTACCAACCCTTCTATGTCGGATTTGGCAAGTACCGAACTACTTCTATTTTTGTTCCCCGGATCAGCTACGCTACTTCCACACTCCGGCCGTGCCCCCGTTTAATGTTAGGTGTGTGGAATTTGTCCTTTCCACCTCAGTCCCGGGGTCTAGCCTGGTTTGGGGGAAGGCCGAGCGTTACAGCTAGATTGCAAGTTGCCGATCTAATATCTCCGCCAAATGAGGAAAGTTCGTAATAGTTTGTAAAAGTTCGTTCGGGAGTCACCAGGGCTAATGAATTCTGGAGTTTGGGATGAATCCTTGTTTGCGATGTTATTAACCCCTTGCGTCCTGGAACCGCTACCGCTGTACTCGAACAGAATCTTGTGCAAAGTTTGGTTACGTCATGAATCACACTGGGGATAGCTCAGTGGGCAGTTTTATAGGGTTCACAGACCTGTCTGTAACATGCATGCCCAATCTCCTCCGTGGGAACATTTAACCAACCAATCTCCGATTTGCCCGTAGTTTGCCAAACGGGCAAAAAAGGCTTTCCGGTTTGTACCGCACATGTGTTAGTTTGATACCCATGCGACTTAGCATACTGAATACTGATGCAGCGGCCGTTATTCGAACGGATCAAGAATTGGAAAACGATATAATCCCCTAATTGTCCTCGGTTTTGGCGCGTTATTATTTTTGAAATGACCGCAGTGCAATAGCTTCCCAAAGCAGGGATCCCTGCTGTGTGAATGCTACCAGCGTCTGCCTTTGTGTAATAGACGCGCAGAAAGAGAGTCTGAATCAGTCCCTCTAACTGTGTGCCTCTCACAGGCGATCGCAGGGATTTTATAAAAATTCTAAAATTACAGTTTTGTAGCAAGGGGTCTCCTGAGCTGAACAAAGTTGATTTCAGGTCCGGGGACCCCCTACGTCCTGAGTTACAGGCCCCGTTATGGGGTGCCAGTACACCCTCTATGTTAAAATCCTGTGGGATCGAATCAAAAAAATGCAGAGGGATACCGGCACCCCATAACAGGGCCTGTATCTCGGGAAGTAGGGGGTCTCCAAGGCTGAAATAAACTTTGTTTAGCTCGGAAGACCCCCTGCTCCCCCACACTAGTATCAAACTCCCCTCCCCCCTCCAAATAAAAAATCATTACCTTAGCGGGTAGCTGCTAAGGTAATGAAGCTGCTTACATTTTATTTTTATTCATAGTGTGCGTGAGCAGGGGGTCTCCTGAGCTGAATAAAGTTTATTTCAGCCTTGGAGACCCCATAACTGGGCCTGTAACTTGGGAACTAGGGGGTCTCCGGACCTGAAATCAACTTTGTTCATTTCAGGAGACTCCCTGCTCACGCACACAATATATAAAAATTAAAAATGTAAGCAGCTTCATTACCTTAGCAATGCCCGCTAAGGCAATGAAGGGCACAGGTGCCAACCCTGTGTGTAAAAAACTAAAATATGGCCAACACAGTACAGTACATTTAAATAAATCACCCCCCCCCCCGTACCACCAAACACACATACAGTACATTACATTAATGGTCCAAATAACTATTATCCAGATATGGATAATAGATTATTTGGCCCATTATTAAACACATTAACTACAGTAGCATAATAAAATAAATACAGTTCTACTGTACTTACTACCACCGCAATACAGTACATTCTGAAACATACTACACTACAGTACTGTATGCCAGGCAATGCTCTAAATAGAATAAAATAAATAAATTACCATAAATCAATCCATTCTCAAATCAATTACAATACAATCCAAATCAATTACTGTACACAATTCACTATTCAAATCCTAGAAACAAAACAAGGAATCAGAAATAAATTACCATCAACCAACTAAATCTAACCAACATAAGCCACTATTAAAAAGCAAGCCCCCCCTGAAATAAACCATAGCAAACACATTTGCACACCAAGCTGCAAAATACAGTTAAACATGCATTAAAAAAAAGCAAGCAAACATGAGCAATACAAGCTTTTATTTGCTCTGTATTTATGTATATCCATAGGGACATACATAAATACAGAGGCAATAAATAGACATAAAAAAAATGGATGAGATGAAAAAAATTCAAAAAAACCTTTAAATGTAGAATAAAATACATTTTTTTGTTTACTTACCATTATATGAACCACTCACCGAATCCCATTGAATCGGATGTCTCCAAGAAATAATCCAACAACAGGAACCAGGTAACCATAAAAAAAGCAAACATGAGCAATACAAGCTTTTATTTGCTCTGTTTTATGTATATCCATAGGGATGGAAAGGGAATATGTATCTAGAGGCACCAAGGTGAATAATAAATGAACAAAAAGGATATAAAAACCAAGCCTGTTGGACGATCAGGAAATGGCTCCTCTGGGTGAGCTTAAAAGAAAAAAGCACAACACATAGCATAATACTGTATGGTAAGAGGACAAACAACACTTAAGACAAACAACATATAACAGATATGGATCAGCTGAGAGATCAGATAGGTGTAAAATTTAAGATAAAAACATTTAATAACACAATTCATATAACATACAGAGACATATAAAATGAATATGGACAATAAAAAATTGGTATAAGCACACTGCAGCAATGGTGGAATCAGATGTAATGCCCACTCACCAGATGGATGATATAGGCAAGCGGTGGATATATTTGAGAGTATCCCCTTTCTGTGATGGTAACTGCTAACTGCTCCAGGGCGTCTCCGTGAAGGTGTGCACGCCAGCCGGCGTGTGGGCAGATGGTCTCAATCAGCACATTGGAGAAAACTTACAGCTATTCCAGATCGGCAGCAGCAGATTCGACTCAATGTCGCAAACGCATGCACATTAAATAGTCCATGCCAATGTTAGTCGTGCTGCTGGGGTCTGATAGCTCAGCTGTTTTACAAACTAGACATACAAAGAACTAATACACAAAAACCTTATTAAAACAACAATGATAATAAAGTGAAAGTGTGATTACTTAAGTGTTAGTATATGGTCTTATATATATATGACCACAAAAAAGTGTGATATAAACTACTGATGTGTGTATATACTATAATATTAAACAAGTGTGTAGTGCATACAAACCATAAAATTACATAAATATACTATATGTTTGAAATAATATATAAACTATTGTGAAATAAATACTGAAAAACTTTATGTGATAATATGAAGTGATATGTGTGAAATGAATTATATTAATAAAGTGAATGTGATTAATGTTATAAACATACAATAAGTATACATGTCATAACAAAAATTACTCCAGTAGTGAACTTACCAGAGAATGATATTGACAATATATTTGATCAATATCATCATCATAACAAGTATCAACCTCTCATTGATTTAGACAGGGAACAACACCTCCCCAGTCACAGCCGTGAGGAAGAGAAAGCCACATTCTCTTTTTTAGACTGGAGACAATCCAGGGATCCCAAACATGCAAGGGAAGCCCTGAGGAAGAAAGCGGTTAGCTTTCGAAACGCGTAGGGTGGCGAATTAAGCACTTCTGCATCATTTGGTTGGTGATTTCCCCTCCACGACAACAAGACGAATCAGCGTTTGCTGACAGTCAACTAGCTGGTCGTTTGCGACATTGAGTCGAATCTGCTGCTGCTGATTTGGAATAGCTGTACGTTTTCTCCAGTGTGCTGAGTGAGACCATCTGCCCACACGCCGGCTGGCGTGCACACCTTCACTGAGACGCCCAGGAGCAGTTAGCAGTTACCATCACAGAGAGGGGATACTCTCAAATATATTCACCGCTTGCCTATATCATCCATCTGGTGAGTGGGCATTACATCTGATTCCACCGGTGCTGCAGTGTGCTTATACCAATTTTTTATTGTCCATATTCATTTTATATGTCTCTGTATGTTATATGAATTGTGTTATTAAATGTTTTTATCTTAAATTTTACACCTATCTGATCTCTCAGCTCATCCATATCTGTTATATGTTGTTTGTCTTAAGTGTTGTTTGTCCTCTTACCATACAGTATTATGCTATGTGTTGTGCTTTTTTTCTTTTAAGCTCACCCAGAGGAGCCATTTCCGGATCGTCCAACAGGCTTGGTTTTTATATCCTTTTTGTTCATTTATTATTCACCTTGGCGCCTCTAGATACATATTCCCTTTCCATGTGTATGTTCTGACCAGGG
Organism: Ascaphus truei; assembly: GCF_040206685.1. NCBI lineage: Eukaryota > Metazoa > Chordata > Amphibia > Anura > Ascaphidae > Ascaphus > Ascaphus truei. The sequence goes on along the minus strand of NC_134484.1, from coordinate 209,184,535 downwards.
GGTCAGTTTGTTGTATCGTAGGCAGCCCCTTATATGTGGATATCATCCACACTTAAGGTGTTATATTATATTATTATATTTGTTGTAAATTGGTTAGCGCTACTGTACCTGTTCTTTTGTTTTTTCCTATGTGATTTCCCCCTTTCAGGTTAGCAGCTTCCTAGGCTAATTAGGTCTCAATTGTTTGCCCAAAGAGTCAGCAGAAACATAGATATTAATAGTATATTTTCAGATGAAGAAATCCCTATTGTGGTTGATAATGTTTCAAATGACATGCAAGAAATGGCTGGCAAATTAGAAAAATTACTTGTGAATGAAAACAAGCAACTGTGGGATGCGATTACAATCGAGAAGTATATAGAACAAAAACGAATCCCTCGGGGTCTTAGGCTATTTAAAAAGCCAACAACTGACTTCCAGAATGAAACATTTATTCTCGAATGGAATCGCATACTCGACAACTGTTCATTTGAATTAATGCGTTTACTAATACCTAAGCGCAAAATTTGCCTTCAAACATTAGACAAATAAATTAATGATATGAAGGGATATTTTGCTAAATACAAAGACAATAGTGAACTACCTATGTTGGAAACCAGAATTAAGAACAGAATGGATAAATTGCAAAAATATACTATTATTTCTAAACAAACAAAATTCCAAAGGGATAAATTTGATTATGTAACTGGATGTTACAGGAATTGGAAAAAACCTAAACATGAAATTGAAAAATACAAATCTAATAAAGAAAAGTATTCAAAAGATTATTCTCATATAATACCATCCAACTACAGAAAAAATATTGTAAGTACTAAAGAAATATCTTCAGATCCAGTGCAGTTCATATCCCCCAGGATGTCCAAAAGATCACATATAACATCTAATACGAAATTGGGTAGTAATACTACTAAATCCAAAACTTCTGCCCCCCCCCCTGTTCCACCTACTCCATTAGTGAACTTACCAGAGAATGATATTGACAATATATTTGATCAATATCATTATCATAACAAGTATCAACCTCTCATTGATTTAGACAGGGAACAACACCTCCCCAGTCACAGCCGTGAAGAAGAGAAAGCCACATTCTCTTTTTTAGACTGGAGACAATCCAGGGATGCCAAACATGCAAGGGAAGCAATAAGGGACCTATTAGGACAAGAGAACTCCACAAAGGACAACAGAAAAAGAAAAAACACTTTAGAGGAACGAGAGGAGTGAGAAAAATTGGGCAAGGTACAAAAACATTAAATAATAAATCTGCACACAATAACATTTTTAATATTAGCCAATACCCGATTTCTGTCAAAGAAAGCAAATTATTATCCAAAGGATTATCCTTTGCACCAGTCACAGGACCTGACAGTTTCAAATTATACATAGACGTTCAACGCTATATACGTAAACTATGTCTTAAGAAATATTTTCTTAGAGATGCTTTGTCCAAAATTGATTCTAATACTAATTTACCTATTACAACCACCACTCCTACTAATACTGTTTTCAAGAATCCGTCTACCTTCTTCCCCAAATTTGTAAGTGGCCCCTTCATAGATACATTTGCACAAATGGTAATTGAGGATTTAGAGACCCAGAGCCGCAATTTTAAAATCAAAGCAGATAATTTAAGTATTGATGAAAAACTCACATTACGTGCACTTGAAGAAAATGATACCATCATTATAAAACCGGCTGATAAGGGGGGGGGGGTTGGTAATCATGGATAAATCCTATTATATCCAAGAGTCACTCAGAATCTTGGGAGATAGGTCCACTTACCAACTCCTCCCCTCTGACCCTACCACACAGTACCAACAACAACTCTTTAACTATTTAACACTAGGTATAGATCAACATATCATTACCAAACAGGAATTTGATTTTCTTTACAATATTTACCCCAAATTACCTCTTTTTTATATAATACCCAAAATACATAAAAATATACAATTTCCCCCTGGTCGCCCTATCATTTCTGGCATTCAGTCCTTAACATCTCACTTATCCCAGTACATTGACAGACAGTTACAACAGTATGTTATTCAATTACCTTCATATCTAAGGGACACTACCCACATACTGCAGACCCTACAGGACATTCAATGGCAGCCTCATTATTATTTTGTAACAGCAGATGTTAATTCTTTATATACAATCATAAATCATGAACAAGGATGAGAAGCTATTTTGAAAACATTAAACAATGATCCATCTATTTCTATGGAACATAAAGATTTTCTCATTTTAGGTATTAAATTTATACTTTCTCATAATTTTTTTTATTTCTATACATTATATTATTTACAGGTGTGTGGCACCGCCATGGGCACCAAATTTGCACCTAGCTATGCTAATTTATTTATGGGCAGCTGGGAACAACAACATATATGGTCCGGCTGTCCATATGGTGCAAGTTTGGTGCTCTGGCGGCGCTACATCGACGATATTATTTTTATTTGGTCTGGCACATTATTACAGTTACAAGAATTTAAAACATATATGAATAATAACAACAATAATCTTACATTTACATTTGTCACTAGCCCCACTAAAATAGAATACCTAGATTTGGAAATATCAGTTATAATTAATTGTATTCAAACTAGTACATATTTCAAACCTGTACAATCAAATAATTATCTTCATGCACAAAATCACCATAACCCTTCATGGGTTAAAAATATACCAAAGGGTCAATTTATTAGATTAAAAAGAAATAGCTCACACATAGATACGTTCAACATTCAAGCAGAGGATCTTAAAAACAAATTCATAGAAAGGAAGTATTCCCCACAAGATTTAGATAATGTAATCACTGAAGTTGCAGCGATGGACAGAACCAATCTTTTGAAATATAAAAAGAAAAATACTAACAGAACAGCCAATTTGGCTTTTATAACCCAGTTCAATCAAATGGCACCTAATATACGTAAGATTTTCAAAAAATACTGGCCGATATTAAAAAAAGATAAGGAATTTGAAGGCATATTACCTGAACATCCACAAATGATATTCACCAAAGCACCTAATATAGGACAAAAATTGACACCAAGCTGTCCATCGCTGCAACCTATTCATCGGAAGATTACCCCTTGCAAGGGATACTTCATCTGTAATAGATGTACCGCTTGCAAATACAGCACAAAAAAGTCAGAATTTACATCCAATAACACCTTAAAAAATTATAAAATAAAACAACATATTACGTGCAATAGTTCTTTTGTTATTTATTTGCTTGAATGTCCATATGGTCTGCAGTATGTGGGTATGACTACCAGATCAGTCAAAATACGTCTATACGAACACATATATAATATTAAAACTGGTTTAGTTACACATAGTGTGTCGAATCATTTTTTTCAAGTGCACGGTCAGAACCCCAAAGGTCTAAAATGTATTGCAATAGAAGGTATCACTCCACATTGGAGAGGAGGAAACGTTGTGAGCCTACTGGGGAGGAGAGAATCCTTTTGGATTTACGAATTGCGCACTCTATCCCCACTAGACCTAAACGTGGACTTTGATCTGAAGGCTTTCTTGGTTGGCTAAACCTGCACTGTATCCACATATTACACTCACATTGTATCTATTTTTGCAATTTGTCCATATGTCTGTTTGGGAACATACTGTTATTGAATATTTGTTAAATTTGGCAACCCTTTGGTATATATATAAACTCATGCCTAATACAGTTTATATTTATCTTTTGATAATAATTTTTGTTATGACATGTATGCTTATTATATGTTTATAACATTAATCACATTCACTTTATTAATATAATTAATTTCACACATATCACTTCATATTATCACATAAAGTATTTCAGTATTTATTTCACAATAGTTTATATATTATTTCAAACATATAGTATATTTATGTAATTTTATGGTTTGTATGCACTACACACTTGTTTAATATTATAGTATATACACACATCAGTAGTTTATATCACACTTCTTTGTGGTCATATATATATAAGGCCATATACTAACACTTAAGTAATCACACTTTCACATTATTATCATTGTTGTTTTAATAAGGATTTTGTGTATTAGTTCTTTGTGTGTCTAGTTTGTAAAACAGCTGAGCTATCAGACCCCAGCAGCACGACTAACATTGGCATGGACTATTTAATGCGCATGTGTTTGAACACACAGCATGATCACGAACTGTCCAGTCTGCCCATATGCGCATGTGCACAAGTCTGCAGGTGGAAATTATTTAATTAATTATGGACGCTCTATTTAAAGGACTTTCATGGACTTTATTATTACATACCCCTGAGGAAGAAAGCGGTTAGCTTTCGAAACGCGTAGGGTGGCGAATTAAGCACTTCTGCATCATTTTGTTGGTGATTTCCCCTCCACGACAACAAGACGAATCAGCGTTTGCTGACAGTCAACTAGCTGGTCGTTTGCGACATTGAGTCGAATCTGTTGCTGCCGATCTGGAATAGCTGTACGTTTTCTCCAGTGTGCTGAGTGAGACCATCTGCCCACGCGCCGGCTGGCGTGCACACCTTCACTGAGACGCCCAGGAGCAGTTAGCAGTTACCATCACAGAGAGGGGATACTCTCAAATATATCCACCGCTTGCCTATATCATCCATCTGGTGAGTGGGCATTACATCTGATTCCACCGTTGCTGCAGTGTGCTTATACCAATTTTTTATTGTCCATATTCCTTTTATATGTCTCTGTATGTTATATGAATTGTGTTATTAAATGTTTTTATCTTACATTTTACACCTCTCTGATCTCTCAGCTGATCCATATCTGTTATATGTTGTTTGTCTTAAGTGTTGTTTGTCCTTTTACCATACAGTATTATGCTATGTGTTGTGCTTTTTTTCTTTTAAGCTCACCCAGAGGAGCCATTTCCTGATCGTCCAACAGGCTTGGTTTTTATATCCTTTTTGTTCATTTATTATTCACCTTGGCACCTCTAGATACATATTCCCTTTCCATGTGTATGTTCTGACCAGGGGGTCAGTTTGTTGTATCGTAGGCAGCCCCTTATATGTGGATATCATCCACACTTGGTGTTATATTATATTATTATATTTGTTGTAAATTGGTTAGCGCTACTTGTTCTTTTGTTTTTTCCTATATCCATAGGGACATACATAAATACAGAGGCAATAAATGGACATTAAAAAAAATCAATCACATTAAAAAAAAAAATTAAAACCTGTACAAGCTAAATAAAAAGAACATGTAGGGAATAAATATCCGAAATAAATCTGACACCCCACTTGCCAAACATGTAAATGGTGCCCATGGAGGTGATTGTCTTGAACCTACGTTTTAAGGGTATATATCAACTTCCCGAAACTATTAGAAAGGGTGATTGGGACAGAGAGCTTCTTAAAAAGGAAGCCAAATGGATTTATACCCTGGGGACCCTTTATCCTCAGGGTCTGAACGAGGGCTTTATGTTTGCCCCCTTTATTGGTTAGTATAGGTGTCTGCTATCGGTCATCATTCTATACCTTATATCTCAATAGAATGGAATGGTATTTCAACTGTATCCACCCACCGTTCCTTGATTCTGTAGTATGTGCTTGCGCAAATATTGTTTCAACTCTATTGGAGCGCTGCCCATACCCTGATCATCATACTGTATTAACTCTCCCTGTTCATCTAATCAATTCATGTGTTCTCACAACTTACCTGCATTTGAATGGTCTTCATTTGATTTATTTGATTGATGAGTCGTCACTGAGCCAGCCATTATATATCTAACATCAATAATTATCAACACAACACATATCTTTAATACAATAGACTGATATACTTACCCCAGCGCCATCGCTGTCATGGCAATGCCTGGCTACTTAAACCTCGGGCTACCATAGAGGCGGGGCCACCTTGAGAAAGCATCAGCATGACGCGAAATGATCGTCGGTGGTGGGCGCCCCCTTTGTGACGTCAGCACATGTGTTGGTGCGGCGGCGTCTAGCGTAGCTCCAAGGCAGCCTTCAGTGGGCTGATCAGTATTGAGTTCCGTTGCTGCATGAGTTAGATCTTTACCCCACCCGGCTAGCTAACGTTCTGTGGTGTTCATGAATACACCACGCTGGGTGGAGCTCTGCAGGCGCAATTAGATCGGAGCAGCGATTGAATGTCCCTAGACTACAGCCACTCAGGTATCACTTCATTTTAAACTGTTACATTACCGAGTGGCTGTGGGACATTAGCCACTAACCCCATACCGCACATACAGACCGTATATACCTAGCGACCTGTATATAGCTCCTATATATTAGGTGTGGAGCTGTGCATCAATGTTAATATACAGGGCTGATAGTGAGGTATCTTTTTAAACGATTTCACTTCACTGACCAGCTGTGTCTTACTATCACTGCACCCACACCTCATATACAAGTCGCGGATATCAAACGACTTGTTCACAGGCATCTGTATACCATCTACTGAATCTTAAACATCTTCAGATATATCAGCTACGTATTCAGGGATCAGATAGCCTTTGTGAACCACACATGCTGTCCTCATAGAGGATCCGAGTAGCAGTTTATTGTTTATTTATTCATTATTTATTCCTTTCTCTGCTCTCATATAGGCTCAGGCATTCTGAAGTGTTTATTAAGTACTGTCAGCTTGCCCAGAGGGAGTCCTTGTGTGTAAATTAGTTTAACAATGTGTCCAAGGCTCCCACTCTATAGCCGCATTTCCCCAGCTACACAGTAGCTTTATTGTTAAATATATGTATTTTTTTTTACCCTGCGTTGCTTTAAAGGGCTTTTCTAATTTATGTCTACTCTAGAGTCTTGAGTACTACTTACCTTAACACCTACTACATTAAGATATACCTAGTATGGTAGCTTGGGGTATAACTTACCAACTATCTACTAACAGCTAACTCATGTACTCCCATTGAGTGACAACTTAATCAGGTGTGGTTTGAAAGACATGTGACTGTCTAGTACATCATTGACAGACACTAGATCTTTCCAAATATATATACCACACTGAGGCACCAGCTACGCTCTCATTTTGATTACATCCTTTAGGTGCCAGTCACCTTGAAGTTCCTTCAATTATTACCACTACCAGTTCACTAATATGACTGGGTGGTATTCTGTTTAATATTTTTAATTGTGTTGTGTGTCCATCCCTTCACTTATTTTACCCATATACACCAATAAAGGTTACTTTTAACTACTTGTATTTACCACTATATGAGTGCTTGTTTATAGGGGTCCTTTTTCTTGCCTAGGCAAGTAAAGTTGTTGTCGCATGACCTCTTTACCCCTGGCACCATCTCACAGACAGTAGCTTGAGCCCATCCCCCTCTCTCCCCCCACTCCCTATTATTGCAAGCTAAATAAAATACATTTCTTTTGTAAACTTACCATTACTTGTCCCACTCACCGACTCCCATTGATACTGCTTACTCTCGAACCAATCCACGCACAGGAACCCATAAAATAATAAACCATAAAATAATAAACCATAAAATAATAATCCATAACAATCCAGGGGTCTGTGTCTTCTATTTGTAATCCATTCCGTCTGTGGAGTCTTCATCTGTATTCTTTTTCCGCTCTTCTTCTGTTCCTCGGCCACGCCCCAGCCTTCTTCTTGGAGGGGAGGTCCTCCCTCCACGCCGTCTGGCACTAAAATGAGATGACTTAGGCTTTTAAAGGCCCATAACGGCACATTTTCGTCATATGGTTCCCACGGCCCTGATTGGGCCGTGAAAACCATGTGATAAAAAAAATTAATAAAAAAATGATGACATCATTTAAAGGCAATGATGCCAGCCAATCAGAATGGCTGTGCTGCAATTGCCTTTAAGACGACGTCATCAAAAGAAAGATGGCTGCCCTCACATGGTACTGTACTTGAGCCAATCAGAAGTGGGTTTTATTGAAAAAAGTAACTTAAAATACTAGGGGTATAATACTGCTGAAAAATATCTGGAAATTATAATGACAAAGACAAAAAATATGGGGTAATATCTAATCAAATGACACATAACTAATTCCATATATACACACATATTACATAGCCATCATAAGGATGGGACATAAAACATTAAAGTCATAGGTGAAAAATGAATAATGTTCAATAGACAACATAAGCATCTGCAGCATAGGGTAAAAATAAGATAAAAATCTTTTTACAGTACACATAATAATGAAAATGAAACTCAAATAACATAAATTACTTAAGGAATGGAGCCAATTCAATGATTGGATTTATTGTGATCCTGTTTTATTATGTGAGTGTATTATTTTTATCCTATGCTTATTATAAATATTAATCATTTTTAAGTTTATATTAATAGTGTATTTTTTTCTTCTTTTGCGCCCTGCTACTGCTGCGGCACAGTTTATTCGAGCATTTGCCCGTTCTGTGCCGCAGCAGTAGCCTGGCGCGCGCCCGAGAGTGACGGGCGCGCGCCGAAGCAGCGGAAGAGCGCCCTCCGATCGGGGCGCTCTCCCTACCGCTGCCGGGTCCGCCGGGTCCCCCGGAACCCCCTGCCGCTGTCCCGCGATCGCGGGACACCAGGGCTCCCTCGGGGAGCCCCTGGACGCGCGTGCAGGGGGCGCACGCTCCCGAAGACGCGTGACCGCGCGTCTATGACGCGCGGCACGCCGAGGGGCGGCCACTAGCAAGCCGGGAAATCTCCCGGCTTGCGGATCTGGCCGCAGTGTAATAAACTGTGTCGCCAGTGTATATGGTTCTATTGCTTCGGTTGTTTGCCCCGCTGATCACGGGAGAGTGAGGAGCTGCAGAGAGAATTGTATTCACACTTTTGGGACATTACAAGATTTTTGGGACCGCGCGCACAATTTTTAGTTTCTTTTATGTACACGTTACCAAAGATTCATAAATCCCTAACTAGACCGCCAGGAAGACCTATTATATCGGCGAGGGGCTCTCTATGCCAGCCACTTTCCCAATTTGTGGACTTTTATCTATAGCTCCTAGTGAGAAACATGACATCTTATGTCCAAGACACCACAGACTTTATAAACAAACTTGACAAATGTATACTGTGATACTTGACAATGTTATACTGGTTACACTTGATGTCTCCAGTTTATACACTAATATCCCACATGCGGAGGGTATGGAGGCCATTAGGCATCAGTTCAGTCTTTCGTCCAGCTATACGGGACCTCCTCCAGAATTAATCCTATTGCTGATTGAGGTAATATTGCATAAAAACTTTTTTAGGTTCGAACAGGCTTGCTACTTACAAATCATGGGGACAGCAATGGGGTCAAATATGGCCCCGTCCTACACAAACCTGTTCATGGATGTCAATGAACAGACTCACATCCTGACGGATGCACCCTATGCACATTGTATTGCACGTTACATTCGCTATATATATGATATCTTTATGATATGGAAAGGAGAGGAAGATGAACATTCGGAATTCGTGGTGCTCCTCAATTTCATACCATCAACCATTCGGTTTACTTCATGTCATAGCCGTGAAGAAATCACATACCTGGATACGGTGGTTTTCATAAAAGATGGCACTTTGGGCACTGGGATTTTCAGTAAACCCACTGACAAAAACACCCTATTGTATGCCAGGAGTCACCATCCGCTGCCATTGAAGAAGGGATTGCCATATTCCCAAATGCTAAGGGTACGTAGAATTAGAGTGAACCTTTGGAAATAGAACCAGCACTATCCAAAATGGCAGACCGCTTCCGGGACAGGGGCTATGATGAAAGAGAAATAACTCTTGCGCTGGATAAAGTTAGAAGAATGCCTTGAGAGGATCTCCTTATACAGAAATCAAGGCTGAAACAGGATGATAAGTTCAACATTGTCACGACTTTCAGCACTGCCTCTAAGCATATTTGCAATGCAGTACGCAAGAATTGGCACATCTTGCAAAATGACAAGAAAATAGGTAAACACTTTGAGAAACCCCCAATGTTTTGCTTTAGAAAAGGACCAAGCATAGGGGACCGGCTGACACAAGCAGACCCAGTAGAAAAGTACTCTGGACCACACTCCTGGTTGACAAGACCAATATGAGTGTACAAATGCCATGGCTGCGTTAATTGCCAATTTATGATATTGGGCAACACATTTAATCATCTGCATAATGGAAATCCAATTAAGATACGTGATTTCCTTAATTGGGGGTCAAAATTTGTGGGCAAAACGTCCAGAATGCTTAAAGAATGCATAGCAATGCATCGATCAACAATAAGGAAGGCCCTACTGAGTTCTGATTCAGGCGAGGATTTGAACTAGAAAAAAAGGGGAGTACAAAATGATTGGACCCCTGAAAGAAATCACTTAAGTGCACACCACTAATTAAAATGTATCTTTAATAGAATTACTTAAAACATATATTACCAAATGATTGTGTAACAAAGATAAAAATAAATTAAATCATAAATAACCTGCACCTGAGTCACCAATGTATATTGATGGAAAACCACAACTACAATTAATAATAGTAGGGTATATGGGACTGATGGTGCATATAGTCAAAGTTCTGGATCTGTAGCAAACCAAATAATAAATAAGTGATAACAGCAATGAGGAAAGGGATGTGATCAAACAAATGAACTATAATATACAATCCACCTAATATTAGTATGTGATATTCAGAACCCCCCAAAAGTATTGCAGGGAGTGAACATCGTGTGTGCAGCCACCATTGACTAGCACCTATGGTGCAACTAATGTGAAATAAATCCACAGCACATAGGCTATAATAAGCACACAAACTACTAGGTAGATAGTAGATATCCTCATTAACTGAATGTCACTAAAACAAATGAAGTAGTGACATTAGGTACTGCCAACAGAAACAGATGACTACAGACATTGTATTAAAACAGCTCCAAGTAGGAGAGTGACAACATTGCGCGTCCTACGCGCATTTCCCTCCAGCTATGGAGCTTCGTCAGGGACAAAATTTGCAGGAAGGGGGAAGCGGAGCGTATATATACCTACTCATCTCCATAGTAACGATTAGTGCAAGACCGCCATTGCGCATGCGCTGACCAAGTGCCCGCAAATACCGAATAAAACATCCAGATGTAATAATAGTAAGCGCCCATATAGTTCACAGTAAGGGTATCCAGGGACGCTGTCAGAAAGAACAAGCCGATCAATAGGCATTACCTGAATGCAGTAGAACGATCCATGTCGGATTCAAAGAGCTATTGCGCATGCGTGAGGAGATAGAAAATTTCCGTGCATACCCAACAAGAATGACAACTGCGCATGCGTGGGGAAATAGAAAATAAATTAATATATTCCCCTTTAGAGTCACTATTGCGCATGCGTGAGGAGATAGAAAATAAACGGATACAGACCCAACTGCATAGGCATTATATGCGCATGCGCACAGTGAAAAAGAAACATCCACTACACAATTATAGACTGTTTAGTCAAGAATAACTTGGCAAAATGCAATATGATCATTTGGGGCTCTACTGGCAACTCTTTTGTATTAGACCTACTTAATTATGTACTTACTAGTAATTATTTTGTCTTTGACGGAACTTATTACCACCAGACCCAGGGAAAAGCTATGGGCACGGCGTGCGCGCCTACATATGCTAATTTGTACCTGGGCTGGTGGGAATGTGTCCATGTCTTTAATGAGGCATTATCTATGTACACTGACCACATTTCTATGTGTATCAGGTACATAGATCACATCCTTCTATTATGGGAGGGTCCTCAGCAACTCCTTTTTGAATTTGTGGAGCATCTTAATAATAACACACTGAACTTGAGGCTAACTACTGTACTTAGTACAACATCTATTACCTTCCTAGATCTGAATATATACGTCGATAATGACCAGAACATCCAAACCAAGGTCTTTAGGAAGAGTATGGCTACTAACAGCCTATTACTGGCACAGAGTCAGCATCCAACTAGCCTCATTTCAGGTATCCCCACTGGGCAATACCTCCGATTGAGGAGGAATTGCTCCACAATACAGGCGTTCATTACACAATCTAAGGAACTGCGTTCTAGGTTCCTTAGTCGTGGATACAATATTAGAACACTCAACAAAGCCTATCATCTGGCACTGCACAGTGACAGGGACTCACTTTTGTCCTCGAATATCGCGAAAACTAAGGATCACACCATCAGATGTATTGGCACCTTTAACAAAAGGTGGTGGGCAATTAAAAGGATTTTTGCCCGATACTGGCATCTCTTAGTGGCTGATGAGGACCTAGCAAAGGTTCTAGGCCCAAGACCAACCATTACAGTAGTAGGTTCAAAAACTTGCGGGACCCTCTTGTGAACAGCGATTTCCAGCGGGCAAGGACAGAGACCTGGCTGAGTCCCATCCAAGGGATGTACCGTTGCCAGGGCTGCAAGGCCTAAAAACACGTTACGGTAGCTAAAATATTTATCAATCATGACAATACTCATAAATATTCTGAGGACAGTTTTATCAACTGTAGGACCACCAACGTTGTCTATCTCATCACTTGTAAGTGTGGGAAGAGATACGTCGGCAAGACAACTAGGCAATTTCGTAGACGTATCCTTGACCATATTAACTCAGTCAAGCACTCTACTGAAACCCCAGTTGCAAGACATGTCACACAGTTTCACAATGGCGATATTAATAGCATTAAATTTATGGGTATATACCAACTTAAATGCCCTGCACAGGGTGGTAATACTGACCAACTGTTTCTTCGCATTGAAGCTGAATGGATCTATAAATTAAAAACAAGGAGTCCTAATGGGCTCAATGAGGGTTTTACCTACACTCCATTCATTTGAGTTTTTCTCTGTCGTTTAATTTTCAATATATTCTGTTGTCTGATGTAAGGAACTGACTGTACCCGGACCATATTTCATCTCATTTAAGTAATCTTGACCAGTTTTGTTCATTCCACTGTCCGCTGGGTGAGGTACGAATCCCTGGTATTGATTTATACTAATCCGTGATTATAATTTATATTTACTTGAACTAGTGACTATATTACTAATGTCGTAAGCCTGTTTGGGTTTATTTTGTGTGTAACAAAAATATGCATACTATCTATGGTAACATTTTGTTCTTATGATATGACAATGATCTTGTATGTATACACACTTTCTATTTAATTTAATTTTTATTTTTTACTGTATCAAAGTGCCACATTGCATTTTTTACTGGGGGTACCTAATATTTACATTCATTGTATAATCTGTGCATTGCATTTAATTTTATGCATATAGTGTGTTGATGCCCATTCCTTTATTAGGCTGGAGCCATGAATTTAGCTGCCAGTAGAGCCCCAAATGATCATATTGCATTTTGCCAAGTTATTCTTGACTAAACAGTCTATAATTGTGTAGTGGACGTTTCTTTTTCACTGTGCGCATGCGCATATAATGCCTATGCAGTGGGGTCTGTATCCGTTTATTTTCTATCTCCTCACGCATGCACAATAGTGACTCTAAAGGGGAATATATTAATTTATTTTCTATTTCCCCACGCATGCGCAGTTGTCATTCTTGTTGGGTATGCACTGAAATTTTCTATCACCTCACGCATGCGCAATAGCTCTTTGAATCTGACATGGATCGTTCTACTGCATTCAGGTAATGCCTATTGATCAGCTTGTTCTTTCTGACAGCTTCCCTGGCTACCCTTACTGTGAACTATATGGGCGCTTACTATTATTACATCTGGATGTTTTATTCGGTATTTGCGGGCACTAGGTCAGCGCATGCGCAATGGCGGTCTTGCACTAATCGTTACTGTGGAGACGAGTAGGTATATATACGCTCCGCTTCCCCCTTCCTGCAAATTTTGTCCCTGACGAAGTTCCATAGCTGGAGGGAAACGCGCGTAGGACGCGCAATGTTGTCAGTCTCCTACTTGGAGCTGTTTTAATACAGTGTCTGTAGTCATCTGTTTCTGTTGGCAGTACCTAATGTCACTACTTCATTTGTTTTAGTGACATTCAGTTAATGAGGATATCTACTATCTACCTAGTAGTTTGTGTGCTTATTATAGCCTATGTGCTGTGGATTTATTTCATTTTAGTTGCACCATAGGTGCTAGTCAATGGTGGCTGCACACATGATGTTCACTCCCTGCAATACTTTTAGGGGGTTCTGAATATCACATACTAATATTAGGTGGATTGTATATTATAGTTCATTTGTTTGATCACATCCCTTTCCTCATTGCTGTTATCACTTATTTATTATTTGGTTTGCTACAGATCCAGAACTTTGACTATATGCACCATCATTCCCATATACCCTACTATTATTAATTGTAGTTGTGGTTTTCCATCAATATACATTGGTGACTCAGGTGCAGGTTATTTATGATTTAATTTATTGTTATCTTTGTTACACAATCATTTGGTAATATATGTTTAAAGTAGTTCTATTAAAGATACATTTTAATTAGTGGTGTGCACTTAAGTGATTTCTTTCAGGGGTCCAATCATTTTGTACTCCCCTTTTTTTCTGATTCACTTTCAGCTCACTGTTTGCACCCACTTCACGATTACCAATTTAAATTTAGTTCATTATTTAATCAATTAGTATGATTTTGTGATCACTCCCTACCCCCTTCCCCTTTTATTGAGGATTTGAACTATCTACCTGTTGCAAGGCATTCTAAAGAAAAACAGCACAGCCTTGCAACGTTTCGCTGTATGCCTATTGCCCAGTCTCATGTCCCCATCAAGGGGGTGGGGGGGGGGGCAATAGGAACAAACTCCTCTTACAACTAGAGACCAAAATGATACACAGACTGAACACTATGTTGCCTAAAGGGCTAAATGAGGACCTGAATCTTGGCTGCTTTCTGTGAACATGTTGCAATGGGAATATTGTGTATCAGATTGCACTGTTAATATGATTTTCGGCGTTTTAGGCCGTGCGGCTTAGAAGTACAGCCTTTGTGATTGGCTATTCAGTGGCAGCACTATCCATGATTTACTAATATGTATTTTGTCATTGACTTATCTGGGGGTTATTATTTGCCCTATACTGGCTTCCCTGTGCCCCTACTGATTTCTCTTTAACCTACTAGTCTGCTCCAGCAGCCTGACTTCATTTTAAGCTTATTACCGGTTGCCTGTTTTTGAGATCTTGTTTGTAGTTGCCTCCTGGCCTTTTCATACTACTGTTCTCCTGTGTAGCCTAGTCAGAACTTGTCACATTTATGTAGAGTAGCTGTGACTCTAGCTGATTAAACACTCTGTGAATGTGGTTATGTCCTGCTGCTGAAGATGCTTACTACTGTTATATAGTTTGTATACTAGTATTTTGAGCTGACTTGTCCACTCTTCTATATTCATTTCACTATATGTCTCCCCCACTGTCTCACTTTCCCTTCCTACAGTATATGGCCTCCCTGAAATTTGAATGTATCTTCCCATGGTTTCCCCAATTCACACTATGCTGGCTGCAATGTACAGGCGCAGGGCTGGTTGCTAAGCGACCTAGCAACGCTCAGCTTTGCCGGCAGCTCACTATCCCCCTCCAAGATAGCCGCCCGCCATCTTCTGTACTCTGTGCACATGCGCAACAGTGGACGCCTAGCATTGCCAGGTGGAGAGGGCACTAATGCGATCCACCACAGGGAGAGCATACCCCATTTCGGCAGCCGCTCTGCTTTATAGGCAGACAGTACCCCATAGTGGCCTTTAGTACTTTCTTGGATGGACATTGCCTATAGCATTACGCAAGTGCTATGCGGGTTGCCATGATCACCAGACACGCAGATCTTGAGTGGCTGGGAGCAATCAGCTGACTTTAACACTGGAAGCCTCCTGTATACCTGAGTAATTCACTCCAAGATGGCCGCTCATTTGTGATTTTGGGATCTCAGGGGAAACACCTGGTTTGTATACATGTTGGTTGGTTACTCTGATTGTGTATGAGGTGGAGTCACTGTGTTTTCAGATATATATTCATTCACTTGTTGGTAGCACTGTATACACATCCCCTTGAAAAAGACCTCTCTGTGGGGTTGAAACGTCAGGTTATCTGTGATGCTGTTTAAGCTAATATAACCTTTTGTCATCTTGTGCTGTCTCTACTTTATCAGTCCTCATATGGTAACGTATATTCTTTCTATTTATTTTTAAGGGAAATACCAGGCCTTATTATTATCTTTACTAGGATTGTGGATTCTTGTATATGTAACGGGTTTCCCCCCCCCCCCCAATCTCACATTGGCCCGGGTGGTCTAACCATTCCCCATTACGTGTTCGTGTTTGGTGGTGCACCTGTAGGCGACAGGACTCCTGAGTCTCCTGCTTGATGGTATTTAGGGGATGTCATCATGACAGGTAGCTGAGGTAGTGGGTGCGAGTTCAACTTACATCATGTGCAGCGCCTCCACCTCATCAGGATCTGTGCTTCCGCAGGGAGATGGTCCTGGTGAGGAACTCCTTCGTGGTGGTGACTGCCACTGCTGAGTAATCTCACATTCACACAGTGGGGGTTTCATTAACAAGGTCATCTTTATTGTAGCTTGGGATGTAGCAGACTGCCCCATGCAGCTGCCGGCTCTAGCCGCACATCTCCTCGTGCTGTCCCTTTGCCAGGTATGCCCTCCCGTATTGAAGTGGGATTCCCTATTCTCTTTGAGAGATCACCCCTGTGCCAGGTCCCTGGTCACAGAGTGGCTTATGACAGACTTGATTGGTCAACTTGCACCACTAGTTACTGCACTAGGGTCACAAAGTGTTCCTACAATCCCTTATGCAGGAAAATACAATTTACCAGCTACTTCACATAACTGCTGGAACCAACACACTAACTGACAGTGTTGTGCCTTATATACTTCAGGAGGCAGGCGCATCTCTGATGTCACTATCCAGGGACTCAGAGCATACAGCCACTCCCCTCCATACATAGGGCACCTCACCAGGGTGAGAGGGAAAACCTCCATAACTACTGCTGGCATACCCGTACTTATCAGGACTTACTGCCAACAGAGAGGAAAGTAGTATACCATTATTATGCATGGCTATATACTCCCCCTGGCGAATACCCACCGTCCCGGCTGGGGCCTAAATTTGGTGTACCTTGCGCCAGGAAACACTGTAAAAGAACACACAAATTAAACAAACTCACCTCCACTCCAAACCAAGGTCTTTAGGAAGAGTATGGCTACTAACAGCCTATTACTGGCACAGAGTCAGCATCCAACTAGCCTCATTTCAGGTATCCCCACTGGGCAATACCTCCGATTGAGGAGGAATTGCTCCACAATACAGGTGTTCATTACACAATCTAAGGAACTGCGTTCTAGGTTCCTTAGTTGTGGATACAATATTAGAACACTCAACAAAGCCTATCATCTGGCACTGCACAGTGACAGGGACTCACTTTTGTCCTCGAATATCGCGAAAACTAAGGATCACACCATCAGATGTATTGGCACCTTTAACAAAAGGTGGTGGGCAATTAAAAGGATTTTTGCCCGATACTGGCATCTCTTAGTGGCTGATGAGGACCTAGCAAAGGTTCTAGGCCCAAGACCAACCATTACCAGTAGGAGGTCCAAAAACTTGCGGGACCCTCTTGTGAACAGCGATTTCCAGCGGGCAAGGACAGAGACCTGGCTGAGTCCCATCCAAGGGATGTACCGTTGCCAGGGCTGCAAGGCCTAAAAACACGTTACGGTAGCTAAAATATTTATCAATCATGACAATACTCATAAATATTCTGAGGATAGTTTTATCAACTGTAGGACCACCAACGTTGTCTATCTCATCACTTGTAAGTGTGGGAAGAGATACGTCGGCAAGACAACTAGGCAATTTCGTAGACGTATCCTTGACCATATTAACTCAGTCAAGCACTCTACTGAAACCCCAGTTGCAAGACATGTCACACAGTTTCACAATGGTGATATTAATAGCATTAAATTTATGGGTATATACCAAATTAAATGCCCTGCACAGGGTGGTAATACTGACCAACTGTTTCTTCGCATTGAAGCTGAATGGATCTATAAGTTAAAAACAAGGAGTCCTAATGGGCTCAATGAGGGTTTCACCTACACTCCATTCATTTGAGTTTTTCTCTGTCGTTTAATTTTCAATATATTCTGTTGTCTGATGTAAGGAACTGACTGTACCCGGACCATATTTCATCTCATTTAAGTAATCTTGACCAGTTTTGTTCATTCCACTGTCCGCTGGGTGAGGTACGAATCCCTGGTATTGATTTATACTAATCCGTGATTATAATTTATATTTACTTGAACTAGTGACTATATTACTAATGTCGTAAGCCTGTTTGGGTTTATTTTGTGTGTAACAAAAATATGCATACTATCTATGGTAACATTTTGTTCTTATGATATGACAATGATCTTGTATGTATACACACTTTCTATTTAATTTAATTTTTATTTTTTACTGTATCAAAGTGCCACATTGCATTTTTTACTGGGGGTACCTAATATTTACATTCATTGTATAATCTGTGCATTGCATTTAATTTTATGCATATAGTGTGTTGATGCCCATTCCTTTATTAGGCTGGAGCCATGAATTTAGCTGCCAGTAGAGCCCCAAATGATCATATTGCATTTTGCCAAGTTATTCTTGACTAAACAGTCTATAATTGTGTAGTGGACGTTTCTTTTTCACTGTGTGCAAGCGCATATAATGCCTATGCAGTGGGGTCTGTATCCGTTTATTTTCTATCTCCTCACGCATGCACAATAGTGACTCTAAAGGGGAATATATTAATTTATTTTCTATTTCCCCACGCATGCGCAGTTGTATTTCTTGTTGGGTATGCACTGAAATTTTCTATTACCTCACGCATGCGCAATAGCTCTTTGAATCTGACATGGATCGTTCTACTGCATTCAGGTAATGCCTATTGATCAGCTTGTTCTTTCTGACAGCTTCCCTGGCTACCCTTACTGTGAACTATATGGGCGCTTACTATTATTACATCTGGATGTTTTATTCGGTATTTGCGGGCACTAGGTCAGCGCATGCGCAATGGCGGTCTTGCACTAATCGTTACTGTGGAGACGAGTAGGTATATATACGCTCCGCTTCCCCCTTCCTGCAAATTTTGTCCCTGACGAAGTTCCATAGCTGGAGGGAAACGCGCGTAGGACGCGCAATGTTGTCAGTCTCCTACTTGGAGCTGTTTTAATACAGTGTCTGTAGTCATCTGTTTCTGTTGGCAGTACCTAATGTCACTACTTCATTTGTTTTAGTGACATTCAGTTAATGAGGATATCTACTATCTACCTAGTAGTTTGTGTGCTTATTATAGCCTATGTGCTGTGGATTTATTTCATTTTAGTTGCACCATAGGTGCTAGTCAATGGTGGCTGCACACATGATGTTCACTCCCTGCAATACTTTTGGGGGGTTCTGAATATCACATACTAATATTAGGTGGATTGTATATTATAGTTCATTTGTTTGATCACATCCCTTTCCTCATTGCTGTTATCACTTATTTATTATTTGGTTTGCTACAGATCCAGAACTTTGACTATATGCACCATCATTCCCATATACCCTACTATTATTAATTGTAGTTGTGGTTTTCCATCAATATACATTGGTGACTCAGGTGCAGGTTATTTATGATTTAATTTATTGTTATCTTTGTTACACAATCATTTGGTAATATATGTTTAAAGTAATTCTATTAAAGATACATTTTAATTAGTGGTGTGCACTTAAGTGATTTCTTTCAGGGGTCCAATCATTTTGTACTCCCCTTTTTTTCTGATTCACTTTCAGCTCACTGTTTGCACCCACTTCACGATTACCAATTTAAATTTAGTTCATTATTTAATCAATTAGTATGATTTTGTGATCACTCCCTACCCCCTTCCCCTTTTATTGAGGATTTGAACTATCTACCTGTTGCAAGGCATTCTAAAGAAAAACAGCACAGCCTTGCAACGTTTCGCTGTATGCCTATTGCCCAGTCTCATGTCCCCATCAAGGGGGTGGGGGGTGGGGCAATAGGAACAAACTCCTCTTACAACTAGAGACCAAAATGATACACAGACTGAACACTATGTCGCCTAAAGGGCTAAATGAGGACCTGAATCTTGGCTGCTTTCTGTGAACATGTTGCAATGGGAATATTGTGTATCAGATTGCACTGTTAATATGATTTTCGGCGTTTTAGGCCGTGCGGCTTAGAAGTACAGCCTTTGTGATTGGCTATTCAGTGGCAGCACTATCCATGATTTACTAATACAGTATGTATTTTGTCATTGACTTATCTGGGGGTTATTATTTGCCCTATACTGGCTTCCCTGTGCCCCTACTGATTTCTCTTTGACCTACTAGTCTGCTCCAGCAGCCTGACTTCATTTTAAGCTTATTACCGGTTGCCTGTTTTTGAGATCTTGTTTGTAGTTGCCTCCTGGCCTTTTCATACTACTGTTCTCCTGTGTAGCCTAGTCAGAACTTGTCACATTTATGTAGAGTAGCTGTAACTCTAGCTGATTAAACACTCTGTGAATGTGGTTATGTCCTGCTGCTGAAGATGCTTACTACTGTTATATAGTTTGTATACTAGTATTTTGAGCTGACTTGTCCACTCTTCTATATTCATTTTACTGTATGTCTCCCCCACTGTCTCACTTTCCCTTCCTACAGTATATGGCCTCCCTGAAATTTGAATGTATCTTCCCATGGTTTCCCCAATTCACACTATGCTGGCTGCAATGTACAGGCGCAGGGCTGGTTGCTAAGCGACCTAGCGACGCTCAGCTTTGCCGGCAGCTCACTATCCCCCTCCAAGATGGCCGCCCGCCATCTTCTGTACTCTGTGCACATGCGCAACAGTGGACGCCTAGCATTGCCAGGTGGAGAGGGCACTAATGCGATCCACCACAGGGAGAGCATACCCCATTTCGGCAGCCCGCTCTGCTTAATAGGCAGACAGTACCCCATAGTGGCCTTTAGTACTTTCTTGGATGGGACATTGCCTATAGCATTACGCAAGTGCTATGCGGGTTGCCATGATCACCAGACACGCAGATCTTGAGTGGCTGGGAGCGATCAGCTGACTTTAACACTGGAAGCCTCCTGTATACCTGAGTAATTCACTCCAAAATGGCCGCTCATTTGTGATTTTGGGATCTCAGGGGAAACACCTGGTTTGTATACATATTAGTTGGTTACTCTGATTGTGTATGAGGTGGAGTCACTGTGTTTTCAGATATATATTAATTCACTTGTTGGTAGCACTGTATACACATCCCCTTGAAAAAGACCTCTCTGTGGGGTTGAAACGTCAGGTTATCTGTGATGCTGTTTAAGCTAATATAACCTTTTGTCATCTTCCTACTCTGTGCTGTCTCTACTTTATCAGTCCTCATATGGTAACGTATATTCTTTCTATTTATTTTTAAGGGAAATACCAGGCCTTATTATTATCTTTACTAGGATTGTGGATTCTTGTATATGTAACAGGTTTCCCCCCCCCCCCCCAATCTCACATTGGCCCGGGTGGTCTAACCATTCCCCATTACGTGTTCGTGTTTGGTGGTGCACCTGTAGGCGACAGGACTCCTGAGTCTCCTGCTTGATGGTATTTAGGGGATGTCATCATGACAGGTAGCTGAGGTAGTGGGTGCGAGTTCAACTTACATCATGTGCAGCGCCTCCACCTCATCAGGATCTGTGCTTCCGCAGGGAGATGGTCCTGGTGAGGAACTCCTTCGTGGTGGTGACTGCCACTGCTGAGTAATCTCACATTCACACAGTGGGGGTTTCATTAACAAGGTCATCTTTATTGTAGCTTGGGATGTAGCAGACTGCCCCATGCAGCTGCCGGCTCTTGCCGCACATCTCCTCGTGCTGTCCCTTTGCCAGGTACGCCCTCCCGTATTGAAGTGGGATTCCCTATTCTCTTTGAGAGATCACCCCTGTGCCAGGTCCCTGGTCACAGAGTGGCTTATGACAGACTTGATTGGTCAACTTGCACCACTAGTTACTGCACTAGGGTCACAAAGTGTTCCTACAATCCCTTATGCAGGAAAATACAATTTACCAGCTACTTCACATAACTGCTGGAACCAACACACTAACTGACAGTGTTGTGCCTTATATACTTCAGGAGGCAGGCGCATCTCTGATGTCACTATCCAGGGACTCAGAGCATACAGCCACTCCCCTCCATGCATAGGGCACCTCACCAGGGTGAGAGGGAAAACCTCCATAACTACTGCTGGCATACCCGTACTTATCAGGACTTACTGCCAACCAAGAGGAAAGTAGTATACCATTATTATGCATGGCTATATACTCCCCCTGGCGAATCCCCACCGTCCCGGCTGGGGCCTAAATTTGGTGTACCTTGCGCCAGGAAACACTGTAAAAGAACACACAAATTAAGCATCAAACTTTACCACATTTACATAATAATGTCAGAACATCACGCTCACTGACCAGCAGGGGCGTTAAAGAAAAGATCAGACCACTCTTGTCCGGGACCTAATAATAGTGTCGAGGGTCTGGTTTCTTCACCTCCCGTCCTGCTGCATCGGTGACTGTCACACTATACTCTCGAGGCAGACCTCGCTCATTACAGTACACCGCTTTGTGTAAATACTGCGCCCGATTTTCCAAACCCTCATCAGTTGGGAAACCCTCTGCTGATCACTGAACTCCCCGGGAGCCCACCAATGGTCCACTATCCCATCCCTTTCTAAAATGAAACGGGTGCGGTCTATCCATGCGACATAACCCTCATGTAGTGGTGCCCACCATCTAGTTTCCCGTTCCTCCTCTGAGTTGGATTCTAGTAGCTCTTCCTCTTCAGGCCCGCCCGTTGATACCCCTGAAGTACCCTCAGATGGCGTAACCTTTCCCCGAGGCTGTGATCTGTTTCCACAACGTGATACTCAACACACTAGTACAATCACTAGGTACCGCCCTTGTCGGGAAATCCTCCCTCCACCCTCCGATCCATCATCCGAAGTTCCCCAGTCCAGGCTTTCAGTCCGATCCTCGGTAGGACCCCGGGAATCCCCTAACATCCCCAGGCTAGATGTAGACCCAAATGAACAAGTGACAGGGACAGGGGATTTAACTAGGGCCTTGGGGCTAACTTTGGGAGTGGACGGGGTTGGGGGACGGGGCCGGATGGTAGGTATTGGCAGGGTTACGACCTGCTCCTCAGCAATACCTGACTTGCTTCAGCCACAAAGTCCGTTCTTTTCTCCGGCAGCTGGGCTTCTTGCTCTCCGGCTCGAGCGCCCATTTCGTCTGTCAGTAGGGGATCGACTTCCGCTGCTCGACCGCAGAGGCGCGATCATCTCCCACTCGATGCCGCTCTGTCCGTCCAGAACTTCTTCTGGGCACACACGTGTTTCGACGCCATCTTGGGTTGGGTCCCCAATCGAGACCTCTTCTTCCACGAGGACATCCGGCAACGCCCGTCTGCTACGTGGTCCAGCCTGGCCCTGGATCCGCTTTTCTTTCACCTCCACTCCCTGGGTCTGCGACGAGCACGGTGCTAGCCTACTACTTCGCAGCATCGGGGTGGATCGACCTCCTTCCGACCCGCTAGTCACCACGGCAGTGGGACTACGGCGATCGGGTTGTCGCGGTACTGGAGACACTCGACTCCGTGTCTCCACACCACGTGGAATAGCATCTCGCCAAGGTGTACCACTGGTATGGTACTCTGTTAACAAGTCCTGGGTATCAGCCAGTCTGGCACACTCCTCGTCCGAGGACTCCAACTTACAGTTCGGGCGGGGCATTCCAGTAGGGGTCCGCCGATGGGCTCCTTTTCGGTCACCTCTCCGATGGCTGGTTTTCTCTGACTTGAGAACCCGGCCTGATTCCTGCTCCGCGGGACCTGCACTCTCACTCCATAGTGCACCCGGAAGCTCCGCTGCCGACATCGGAGTAGGATCTTTCAATCCCATTGCTTGTATGGGCACAAACGTCGTCATGGGCCACATATACTGCAGTTCACAGTGAGGGCATCGAGCCTCGCTGCCCACAGCTCCACCCGGCAGTCTGCACTGCAGGCAGAGACAGACCACTGTCCCCACACCCTCTACACGGATAATCAGGAAGCCTCCTGGAACCGAATAGGGATGGGTAGAGATCAAGGGACTCTGTTCCACTTTCTCAGAATGTTCAGCCATAGTCACCAACGGAGGCACTCGTCTTAGAGGTCTGTATCGATCAATGGCTCTTCGCAACTGAAGGGCAGGGGCTGGTTGGACAACCCCTCCTCCTACTTTCTCCATCGGCATCCGGCGGAACTGCAAACCACTCCCCCTGGTTGAAACTAAGGGGATGTCTCGTAGACTTGTAGGCTGACCCAGCACAGGTGCAGAGTGAGTCATAGTACATGAGGGCGTTGCTCCAGCTTTCGCGCCAAACTCCCCAGCAGGGTGAGGTTTTCTCGTTGCCGCCAATCCTGGCCAACAATTAGCAAACTGCAAAGTTGCAAGACTTTCTGCAGCTGGCCCACGCGGTGTCCCAGGAACGCGGGAACCGCCATTTTGGTTAGTACTGTCTTTCTTCATATTTGAGGTAGCATCTGGCTGTTTGTGTATTGGTGTATAACAAAGTCCATTTCGTTCCTCCCATCTCGCAAGACTGTCGTCCTCACTAGTCTCGCGGGGACTTTTCCAAGAACATAGACAGGACAAACACGGTGCAGCCACGGCTTTCACGCCATTCCATAACAAGCTCACAAAAGTCTCTTCTGTAGCTTGTTCTTCTTCCTCAGCCCGGCATCCTGGACCTTCTGCTCTTTGCAGATCCTCCCTTCTGACGGTTGTTTCTCGATCACTGTATACTGGATTATTGTACATGGAGCTCCGCTCTGCGGGGCAGCTACCACATCAGTACAATAAACATGCCTTGTGCACCACCTCGTGTACCTAACGTAGATCTGACTGGTGTTTGCACTACCTCAGGCTAGGCTCACTCTTTCTGTGTCTGCTGTATCTCCTTCCTCCCAGTCTGTGCTCCCTTCGGTAAGTGATCTGGAATGGACTAGAGTACTCTATTTCTTCCATGCAGTACTTGGGCGTCTACCTACTGTTGGCTAGCCTAGTGCAGATCCTCTCCAGAATTCCTGACCTTGTTAACAGGCTATCCTTTCAGGCATCCTACCCCTAGCGCTACCTCAAGGTGACTCGGACAGCTATAGCCCCTCTCCAGACCCACTAACACCTCTCAGGTTCCCAGGTCGTCCCTGCGGTTCCATCCCAACACAGCACAAAGTGGCAGCATACACATTCCCTGTTTCCTAGCGTGTGCCTAGCAAAAGCCTGTCCTGTTAACAGGTCTATCTCAGCAGCGCCTTCAATTGTAACGGGTTTTCCCCCCCAAACTCACATTGGCCCGGGTGGTCTAACCATTCCTCATTACGTGTTCGTGTTTGGTGGTGCACCTGTAGGCGACAGGACTCCTGAGTCTCCCGCTTGATGGTATTAGGGGATGTCATCAGGACAGGTAGCTGAGGTAGTGGGTGCGAGTTCAACTTACATCATGTGCAGCGCCTCCACCTCATCAGGATCTGTGCTTCCGCAGGGAGATGGTCCTGGTGAGGAACTCCTTCTTGGTGGTGACTGCCAATGCTGAGTAATATCACACTCACACAGTGGGGGTTTCATTAACAAGATCATCTTTATTGTAGCTTGGGATGTAGCAGACTGCCCCATGCAGCTGCCGGCTCTAGCCGCACATCTCCTCGTGCTGTCCCTTTGCCAGGTACGCCCTCCCGTATTGAAGTGGGATTCCCTCTTCTCTTTGAGAGATCACCCCTGTGCCAGGTCCCTGGTCACAGAGTGGCTTATGACAGACTTGATTGGTCAACTTGCACCGCTAGTTACTGCACTAGGGTCA
Organism: Ascaphus truei; assembly: GCF_040206685.1. NCBI lineage: Eukaryota > Metazoa > Chordata > Amphibia > Anura > Ascaphidae > Ascaphus > Ascaphus truei. The sequence continues at coordinate 209,158,698 of NC_134484.1, read as the reverse complement.
CAAAGTGTTACTACAATCCCTTATGCAGGAAAATACAATTTACCAGCTACTTCACATAACTGCTGGAACCAACACACTAACTGACAGTGTTGTGCCTTATATACTTCAGGAGGCAGGCGCATCTCTGATGTCACTATCCAGGGACTCAGAGCATACAGCCACTTCCCTCCATACATAGGGCACCTCACCAGGGTGAGAGGGAAAACCTCCATAACTACTGCTGGCATACCCGTACTTATCAGGACTTACTGCCAACAGAGAGGAAAGTAGTATACCATTATTATGCATGGCTATATATATCTTAATATATAAAATCGAAAGGTTGGTACTAGCTGCGGTGAATCTGATTGGTCCTCAGCCTCTGGCCAATCAAATTGGTGGCTCTATGACGTCACACATGTCATCTCCATCTCTCTCTCTCTCTCTCTCTCTCTCTCCCTCTCTCTCTCTCTCTCACACACACTGACACACACACACTGACAGACACACACACTCACACACTCACACACTCACACACTCACACACTCACACACTCACACACTCACACACTCACACACTCAAACACTCACACACTCATACACTCATACACACTCTCACTCTCACACACCCTCTCACTCCCACACACACCCTCTCACTCCCACACACACCCTCTCACTCACACACACACCCTCACAAACACACACACACACACACACACACACACACACACACACACACACACACACACAGACACACACACACACACACACACACACACACACACACACACACACACACATACACACACACACACACACACACAAACACACACACACACACACACACACACTCTGACACACACACACACACACACACACAACCTCTCACTCACACACACACCCTCTCACTCACACACACCCTCTCACTCACACATACCCTCTCACTCACACATACCCTCTCACTCACACACACCCTCACACACACACACACACACACACACACACACACACACACACACACACACACACACACACACACACACACACACACACACACACACACACACACACACACACACACACACACACACACACACACTCTGACACAAACACACACACACACACACACAGACTGACACACACACTGAAACACACACACTCTGACACACACACTGTGACACACACACACTGTGACAAACACACACACACACACACACACACACACACACACACACACACACACACACACACACACACTGACACACACACACACACTCACATTCACACACACTCTCACTCACACACACTCTCACTAACACATACTCTCACACACTCTCACACACTCTCACTCTCACACACTCTCACACACTCTCACACACTCTCACTCTCACACACACTCTCACTCACACACACACACACCCTCTCAAACACACACACCATCTCACACACACACACACACACACACACACACACACACACACACACACACACACACACACACACACACACACACACACACACACACACACACACACACACACACACACACACACACACACACACTCTCTACAAGAAATGGAGCCGGGAGTCCCACTCACCAGAGGTATGTGGGTATCTGGGACCTGTGGGCAACATCGAGGTCTGCGGGTGACATTGGGAGGCCTGAGGGGGACATCGGGCGACATTGGGGGGCTTGCGGGGGAAATTGGGTGTATGTGGGAGCCTGTGGGGGACATCGGGCAACATTGGGGGGCCTGCGGGATAAATCGGGTGTATGTGGGGGCCTGCGGGGGACATCGTGGGGCCTGCGAGGGAAATTGAGTATGTGGGGGCATGCGGTGGACATCCGCACGGCCACACCAACTCCCCGATGGGAAACGTGGCTGGACGGTGACGCGCTGGATCCAGCAGCCAACTTTGCTTGCGCGTGCGTGCGCGCACCCCCTCCCCCACCCGGATGCATCCATGGGGACGGAAGTCAGAGCAGCCAGCCTGCTTCACCGCTCCCATTACCCTGCCCACGCGGGTGCCATAGGAGCGTGGGACAGAGGGGAAGCGCTTCCCTTGCCCCTCCCGGCCTTGCAGCAAGCAGAGGGCAGAGGGCAGAGGGGGGGAGGGAGAGAGAGGCTGACCCAGAGCTGGCAGAGGGGGGGGGAGAGAGAGGCTGACCCAGAGCTGCCAGCCAGCCCTCTTCCTCACGTCAGACCAATCAGGGAGTGGGATTATTTATTTAAAAAAACATTTTTTCATGTAATGACACGCATATGCGTTTCAAGAAGGTTCCAATGTGCATGTGCCTAGCGTTCCACCAATTGTTCAGTTTCTGCAGCACAGTACTGGAGAAGCCGCTCAGCCAATAATATTGCTAACAGGAGAATCGCTTGACTTTTGAATCGCACCGATAGTGATACTGTATTGTCAAAATAAAAAAAACACATAAAATAATACGGCAACAATACTCACCATAGAATTTCCCATTCAGCTGGCGCCGGCGCTGGACCACTGCCAGTCCAGTGTTCTTGATCATCCATGTCGATAGTTTGCAGCGGGACTAGTCCACCTGTAGTCAGCTGATGAGGCTGGAAATTGCTTAGGTACATGCATGCTTGATCGAAACTGCACGCGAAATCCGGCTCAGGCTTTCTGGACAGACAGCAAGGGTTGTCACTGACCGTGGGACCGTTATTGGAAGCCAGTGCTGTTGCATTGCTTGGCAGCAACTGTCGTTTCTTAGTTGGTTTTAACACGACCTTTTGCCTTTTGCCGTCTGCACGATCATAGATACAGGAAAAAGCCGGTGATTACACCAATACCCTCCAACAAATTGTAGCTCAATACAATAAAAACAGGGATCGCTACATAACCTTTTCCTTATTGCACGCTTCCACGTATGTTTAGCTGGCGAAAATTTGTAAAAGTCATAGTTTTCAATAAAATACTGATAAATTTGAACAACTGTTGCCATCTTATCATCTGTTGCATTAATCGCAGCCCATATCAAATACGCGTAACTTCTGTCGGGTTTTTGGAAAACAGGCTGCACTTGAACACTCATGGCGACGGCTCTCTGGAGAATACTGTAACAGAAACTGGTCTTTGTCTTTCTTTAATATGAAAAGCCTAAATTGATCCATTTTTGCAACCTCTTCCTTCATTCTCAAGGCCAATTTAAAATAGCACACTGTGGTATCTTTTTTAAACGAAACACCTGCAAGTCGACACTTTACTGAAGCGCATGCGCATTACAATTCATGAATATCTGCCACCTGGCGGACACACGAAGAATTGTAACCTATTAAATCTGAACCATTCTCAATAAACGCGTCAACCGCGCGTCAACCGCGCATGACCCGCGCATGACCCGTGGCTGAGAACGCAAAATGAATGTGGCATGCTCCCGGTGAAGTGCGTCGCATTCCAGGAAAAAGCCAGGGAAAAAACGTGTATGTGTTAGAATAAAATGAGCCACAGCAGTTTTTTTGGTGTGCCTATTCCTTGGTTATTTTTGTACTGTACCTTATATATATATATACTCTGATATCAGCACTGAGAAAGTTGAGAATATAATGCAAGGAAGGGGGGGGGGGGTCTGACGTAAACAGCATTAGGATCTGAGCAGCCATTTTTAGTCAGCATCCATCTTAGGTGCCTGATATTGTCATCCGTTTTGTCTATTGTCTGCATGAGTGTTGGTATGAAAAGTTAGGTTTAAAAGACACATTTTTTTTTCTTCTTTCTTCTGTTCCTAAGTTTTAGTGATAATAAGCCTTTCAGCTAACCACAGCACCTTGGAGATGGGAGAACTTTTATGAAAATAAAACATAGATAACAGGCACATCTCACATTCATGGGGAGGTTCTCATGGTCAAATACAGCCTTTCCCAGAAATCACGTATATAGAGAAAAGGTCACTGGCTTGTATAATACATTTTAGTATGAATCATAGAGTTATGTTATTAACTCAATGTTCTCATATTCATATTTTGTTTATCTTATACGCTTATATAATGATGCACACGCCACCTCACATAGGGGGCGTGGGCTTAGTATTTTGGTATAAATATGGCTTGTAGGCCACATTTTGACAGGGAAGTTTTATTTTGAAACTTTCTTCTATGTGTGCACATGTACGCAAAATAAACTCATTTGTTATTCTGTCATAATCCTCAGATGTGTTTTCTTTATTCACGTTTTTCATAGCACCCTATCCAGTAGTCTTGTCTATACTATTTAAGTGTGTGCCCCAATCAATTCACATTGTTTATATATATATATATATATATATATATATATATATATATATATATATATATTAATATATATATATATATATATATATATATATATATATATTAATATATATATATATATATATATATCATACACAGAAAACGAATACCGCATACACTACCAATAAATATTGCAATGTCAAAACCTACCTAAATCAGAAAAATATATCTGATAAAGTTGTAACAGAAAAAATAAAAACTGTAGGTGGTGCTAGAGGAAAAAATGAATATGGAAACACAAAAAAAGAAAACCTCTAAAGGAGCACTCAGACAAATGTTTGCAAAAATAGAAAAGGTACTTTAATTAAATCAAAAAAATAACAGACATACAAACAACTAACTGAAGAGCCTGCCTGACTAAAAATAAGAAAAATAAGTGGACAAAAAAACAAAGAAATATACTAAGACACAATATAATAGACCCAAAAATATGGAAGATGATATCCTCAAAATACTAGCTCACTGAGGGAACCAAAATTCCCGCAATGAAGCAAAACAGACCGGCCGGTCACCATATGTATAATAGGCTTAAAGATATCAAAGGTCTACAAAAATAAACATGCAAAAATGCACAAAAAACAACATAAGTGCTGTACTAGTGGCAGTATGAATGTAAATTACAAAATATAAAATTATTGCCACACAGATAATACTATAGCAAGGGAGACCTATAAATGAGTTCATTTAGTGACCCAAATACATAAATGAAAGCAAATGGGAAAAAGGGAAAAGGGATAAAAAATGATACTCAGCTCCTTGGTACAATTGTACTGCAATCCTAGGTCAGCACAGCACAGTCCACTATAAAGTCCATACGTGTAGGACATTATGATAGTCCAAAATAAAGCATAGGCAGGCAGGGTCAGCAGCAGCAAAAATTAAAAAAATTAGCTAATTTTAATTTTTGCTGCTGCTGACCCTGCCTGCCTATGCTTTATTTTATACACATTTTCTTTCTCCCTAATAAAGGTTCCCTTGTGTCAAAGCACATCAATTGAAGTTGAAGAGACAAAAACTAATTTTCAATCCAAATCTCCTTTAAAGTAGCTTTTATTGAAATAAGTAAAGCATGCATAAAGGTCCCCCTATTGAGGTGTTATGCCATTTATTTATGTGATACAGTACCAGTTTAAGTCTTACAGTAGATATTATATAAATAGAGTATAAACACTAAGCTATTTATTTCAATACACAAACAAAAAATACATATCCCTAAAATATTATTTAAGAGTTGTTACCAAATGTAGCTCACATAAAGGATTATAGTATTATTGTAACAAAAAAAATCTAATTTATGAGTGCTTGTAAAGATGCAGCTCTTTAAAACCAAGCAAGTGTTTATTGTGTCAGTTTTTTAATTGCTTTCTAAAGAATGTTTGAAAAAACAGTGTTACAATAAATGGTATGTGCTATTAAAACTCCACCAGCTAAATGAATCAGACATTCTCCTGTTGTAATCTGCCACTGTAAACCCCTAAAATAAATGTATTTCCATATTGATTTTGTTTAATTAAAATGCTTTCAAACATAAATTGAAACTGATGCCATTTCGTCTATTTTCTTAGCAAGAGTGCAGTTATTATCTATGTCAAAGATGTGCAACAGGGAGACAATTCAAATTTGTTAGTTTAAACAAAGACATTAGCAGGTTCTCTGTTTAAATTAAAAACAACTATAAAATGTGTTCTGGCTGGGCCATTTATTGCTTTTAAAGGAAAATATGTCATTGTGTTTAGCGTTCATTTGTGAAACAAGGTGCTATTGGTATTTAAAAAAAATTATATTCTTTATACGAATCAGCAATGCGCCAGCGACGGCAACATCGATGCGACGTCGCGTCAAAACAAATTAATTGCCGCAGTCGCGTGCACATAGAAAGCTAAGTGCTATGTTCTATTTGGAGAATGCTCCCAGACCAGACCTTATAAGGAGATGGTCACACGGAGACGGCCTCTCACCTTATGGACACCCAGTGAGGCAGTCCTGCTCTGCTTAGTTTCTTCAGGGATGCCACGTGGTATACACAGTGACTGGGTTGTGCTGTGTCCTCACATACGTTTCCTGAATTTGCCTCCTCTTCTTTTTTGTGGTGCCTCAGCACAAGCTCTCCCTACTTGTCAGAATTACTCCCTGAAACTGGCCTGCAAAATATATTTGATATTTTTCACTGGTAATAATTCCTTAACCTTAATTGTTAGAACCTTTCTGCTAGGGACTTTAAAAGTTGGTGGTGTGTGGGCTTTTGCATAGGGACTCATGTTATGGGACGGAATCTTCCGTCTGCAGGAAGTTTCTGCTTATGGTGCCATTCCTTCCTTACCTTCCTTTCCCTAGCTGTTTATAACCGGCAGCGGCCCAGGCCACTCAGAAATGTTAGAAATAGGACTGACAAGCTGTAAATGTGGGACAGGATGGTTATATCAAAGCCAGTCAGCTGTGAGCAAAACTCTATTACGGTGCAACCCCCCATATAAAGTAGGTTAAAGGTCTTACCATATGAATTTCACATTTGGTTGTGGATGTAGCCATATGACAAAACTGTTCGTGCTGTTAAAAGTGATATTTTCTTTTCATGTTGTAATGTACAATCATAGATTTATCAGAGTCTTAGGAGGTTATTTAATATACTCCAAAGTTGCAATCCTCATTAATTTGGCTGATTTGAAGAATAATAAATTACCCTCATAGATTTTTGACTTAATTAAAGATACATGCTTTGATGCTAGTGCAGGCAGCAGAGATAGATGCAGGCAGCAATGATAGATGCAGGCTTGGACTTAAACATAGGGAAAACTTCACATGAAAGCAGTAACAGGCATACTGTAAGCAACAAAATAGAACTGCCAATCAAAACTGTTTCAGAAACAAGTAGTAATCATACTGTAGGTCTCCTGCACCTTCACCATTCAGGTACATCATTTTCTAACAAACAAAGTCCAGTGGAGTAGCAAGAAAAGGAACTCACATGTTTTTTCTGCTATTCAAAACGACCTTTCATTTAGTTTTGAGTAGTTTATAGCTTACGCAAATCTTCCATACTGTTAATACAACCAGCAAAATTTCTGGTGCCTGGGTCTCCTTGTCAGGATAACATTAGTGGAGACACTTGACCCCTTATGTAGGGCAAGTTCCTGCATGTCATCCCTGGCAATGGCAGATGTGCAGACCCTTACATCTATATACAGTTAGGTCCAGAAATAATTGGACACTGATACAAGTTTTGTTATTTCGGCTGTGTACCAAAAATAAAATCAAGTTACAGTTAATTAATGAGTATGGGTTTAAAGTGCAGTCTATCAGCTTTAATTTGAGGGTATTCACATCCAAATTGGAGGAAGGGTTTAGGAATTGCATCTCCATAATATGTAGCCCCCTTTTTTTCAAAGGACCAAAAGTAATTGGACAATTGACTCAAAAGCTGTTTCATGGACTGGTGTGCACGATTCCTTCCTTATTTCATCATCAATTAAGCAGGTAAAAGGTCTGGAGTTGATTCCAGGTGTGGCATTCGCATTTAGAAGCTGTTGCTGTCAACCCACAACATGCGGTCAAAGGAGCTCTCAATGCAAGTGAAACAGGGCATTCTTAGGCTGCAAAAACAAAGAAAATCCATCAGAGAGATATCAGGATCTTTAGGAGTGGCCAAATCAATAGTTTGGTACATTCTGAGAAAAAAAGAACGCGCTGGTGAGCTCTGCAACACAAAAAGGCCTGGATGTCCATGGAAGACAACAGTGATGGATGATCATAGGATCCTTTCTATGGTAAATAAAAACCCTTCACAACATCCAGCCAAGTAAAAACACTCTTCAGGAGGTAGGCATATAATTATCCAAATCTACCATAAAGAGAAACCTTCATGAGAGCAAATGCAGAGGGTTTACCACAAGGTGCAAACCATTCATAAGCCTCAAGAATAGAAAGGCCAGATTAGACTTTGCCAAACAATATCTAAAAAAGCCAGCCCAGTTCTGGAACAGCATTCTTTGGACAGATGAAACTAAGATCAACCTGTACCAGAATGATGGGAAGAAAAAAGTATGGAGAAGGCTTGAAACGGCTCATGATCTGAAGCATACCACATCATCTGTCAAACATGGTGGAGGCAGTGTGATGGCATGGGCATGCATGGCTTACAATGGCACTGGGTCACTAGTGTTTATTGATGATGTGAAAGAAGACAGAAGCAGCCGGATACATTCTGAAGTGTATAGGGATATATTGTCTGCTCAGATTCAGCCAAATTCAGCGAAGTTGATTGGACAGCGCTTCACTTTACAGATGGACAATGACCCAAAACATACTGCGAAAGCAACCCTGGAGTTTTTTAAGGCAAATAAGTGGAATATTCTGCAATGGCCGAGTCAATCACCTGATCTCAACCCGATCGAGCATGCATTTCACTTGCTGAAGACAAAACTTAAGGCAGAAAGACCCACGAACAAACAACAACTGAAGATAGCTGCAGTAAATGCCTGGCAAAGCATTACAAAGGAGGAAACCCAGCGTTTGGTGATGTCCATGCGTTCCAGACTTCAAGCAGTCATTGCCTGCAAAGGATTCTCGACAAAGTATTAAAAATTAACATTTTATTTATGATTGTGTTAATTTGTCCAATTACATTTTAGCCCCTGATGTAAGGGGACTGTGTATGAAAATGGTTGCAATTCCTAAACATTTCATACGATGTTTTTTGTTCAACCCCTTGAATTAAAGCTGAAAGTCTGCACTTCTATTGCATCTCAGTTGTTTCATTTCAAATCCATTGTGGTGGCGTACAGAGCCAAAATTATGAAAATTGTGTCAGTGTCCAATTATTTCCGTACCTAACTGTATATAAAAGCATGTATTCCTGAGGACTGCACACTGGAGAATCTATCCTATCTGGAACAAACCGTCAGGTAAAAGGCATTAGCCCCTCTGCTATTACCTCTCTAGTGTTGGATTGTTCATGTATCATACACCATGGGTTGGTGATGTTTCACTAGGGACTGTTATATGTGGTAGCTGTGTGGGCACCACTAGGTCCCCACTTCTCCCTGGGGTGATTACCTCTGTAATTACTGTATACAGTTATTCTGGATACTGGATTCACTCTGAATAGACTTATGCATTTGTGAGCTTATTTTGTGTTGCACCAATTACCACATAATCTATCTATATATATGACTGAAATAATGTTTGTGTGTTTATTTGTTCCCCCTGCGATTGGCCCCCCTGTGATTGGCCCACGGACGGCCACAGCTTATTGGCGGCCTGACGGTGGGCTGACGTCACAGCAGGGCTTACCTCCTCCCACCGCGTGCTCCTTGTGGCCTCACTTGGAGTTTGCCAGCTCACTTGGCAGGACCACATACACTGACAACTTTGCTACTCCTTTCACAACGCTATCCACGCTCCTTGCCACACCGCCGCTGATCTCACCCTTCCACCTGCTCCCTCACTCTCTCTCCCCCGCTCCTCAACCTCTCTCCTCCCCATCACACCGCTAACCACAGTCCTCTGCGCCGCAGCCGTGCACACCACCTCACCTCTCTCTCTCCCCCCCACTAACCCCCCCCCCCCCTCGGTCACACCGCTAGCAAGGCTCCCCGGAGCCGCGGGCACCGTTACCAATGCTCCTCGTCGCCGCCGCACGCACCGCCTCACCTCACTCTCTCCCCCCACCCACCCCCCCCCTTCCGGTGAGACCGCTAGCAAATCTCCCCGGCACCGCCGCTACCCACAGGCATCGGCGTCACTTGCACCGCTACCCTCGCTCCTCGGTGCCGCCACGCACACAGCCTCACACATGAAATTTTGACATCAGTGGGACTACCAGGTAAGAATATGCATGGAACTATGCTGCCATTACATTTTCTGACCTGGTACACTTACAACTTTATGCACTTATGTATGTCATGCTGCGGACCTTCACTCTGACCGAATCAACTTTCGCCTACACACTCATATAAATGTAACCATGATGTAAAATGGTTGCAGTCATCTCTCCTGCTGACAGTAAGGCCTGGTAAGTAATGGGCATGCCAGCAGTAATCATGGAGGTTTGCTCTCACACCCTGGTGAGGTGCCCTATGTATGGATGGGAGTGGTCACAGGTTCTGACTCCATGATTAGTGATGTCAGAGTTGTGCCAGCCCCCAAAGGATACATAAGGCACAGCACTGTGTCAAAAGGTTAGGTTCTGTAGGAGGAGGAGTAAGAGAAGGAGCAGTTCAAGTGTTATGTTATAGTAGCTAAATAAGGAGACTGTGTCCAGGGACCTGGCACAGAATAAGATATCCCTGCGGGGATAGGGAATCCCTAATTTAGGAGGACATTACCTTTCAAAGGGAAGTGCGGTGAACGATGGAGGGCTGATTACACTCCATTGTGGAGGGCAGCATGGCCCACCGTACAATAAAGATGTTCCTGATTATCAACACTCTCGTGTGCAAGTGTGGAGTTATTGCACAGAGAGGGGCACCATAGAGGAGTTCCTCACCAGGACCATCCCCATGCGGACGCAGGGATCCTGATGAGGTGGAGGCGCTGCACTGGATATAGGTAGGACTCAGCACACTACCTCAGCTGCCTGTCTGGACGGGTCATCCCCATACACCATCATGCGGGAGACTCATGAGTCCTGTAGCCAACAGGTGCACCACCAGACACAATCACACTGTAATGGGGACTGGTTAGACCACAGGGGCCAATATGAGATTGGGTGGGTCAGGCCGGTTCAGAAAAACCGTTACATTTGGAGGCGCTGCTGAGATTCCAGACCTGTCAACAGGACAGGCTTTTAGCTAGGTCACTTGGAAACAGGGAGAAGTGTCTGCTGCCACTTTGTGCTGCGTTGGGATGGTGCCTAGGGGTAGTCAGGGGGCTGATGGTGTTTGTCAGTTCACAGGGACGACCTAGGGGCTGGAAAGGAGTGAGGGGTTTGGAGCCGGGCTTTAGCTGACCGAGTCACCTTGAGGTTGTGCTAGTTGGTAGGATGCCAGAATGGATAATGGAACAGGAAAAACCCGGGCACTCCCTGATGTAGTTCTAGAACAGGGGAAATATGTCAATGGATGTTACAACCTTATAAACAAAGGTTCCCTCTGGTTCGTCTTCGTGTCCTATGGCTCTGACCCCAATAGGATCCTTATCCAGGATCCTTGTTTGTACAGGGATATAGAGAAAAAGAGGGGGAGCACAGGTTGAAGACTTTGGGGTATATATGGTATCTTGTTAGATATTTGTGGGTGTGCTTGAAAAGATATATAAAATCACTTACACGGCCTTGTGTAAATGCTCTCACAGCAAGGTTTACTTTTCTTTGTGTTCCCTTGGTTGATTTCCTTCTTCTTTTCAGGGCTTGGTTTTCTTCCTGGATTTCTTCAACAGTCTTCGGCTTGCAGTGAGGATGTCTCCCTCGTAGTGAACAGATTGAAAGACAGTTGTTTAGAGGGGGATACAGCCAGTATTTAAATAATCCAAAACTTTTTACTCTAAACAAATATAAATATATATAAAGGCAGTAAATACTGCCAGCACTCACACGGGCAAGTGTGAGTACAATCCTAGGGGAAGGTATCTTTATATCCGAACTGATCTTCACAAGTGGTAATCTGTAGGTGTGATTTGGGTCTTGTGTGTAATAATAGATGTGAATCAAATGGTACTCACACGGCCTTGTGTGAGTAGGTACACAACAAGGTATCTTAAACTTGAATTTTTTCTTTCTTTTATTCAGGTTCCTGATCTTTTTCCTGGTCTTATTCTATGGTGTTCAACTCCCAGTTTAGGAAATCCCCCTCGGTGTGAACAAATTTAAAAACAAATGTTAGTAGGAAAATATCAACATATTTCTGTGGTGACCCACTAGCAAACCCAAGCAGATATATAAAAGCAGATATGTAAAAGCAGATATATAAAAGCAGCAAATGCTGCAAGCACTCACACGGGCAAGTGTGAGTGCAATCCTAGGGGAAGGTATCTTTTTTTCTTTTTTTCTTTTTTTCTCTCTGCAGGTGTGTTTACACCTGCTGCCTTGTAGGGGTAATGGTGGTCTAATTTATAGGGATCTATAGAAATCTATAGAACTAAAAATATGAGAGCTCTCATCATTAAGCAATTTTAATCCAGCACAGCCACCGTCAAGGAGTGGATCAGAGAGGGGGCAGCACTATATCCGGACGCGGAGCAAGTTAGCTGCGCTCCACGAGATCCACGAGCAATTTCCTACTGACGGGCTGCTTCTTCTTTTTATGCATTTTTTCCATTGTTTTTATACATGTGTTGTTTTTAGAGCTTTTGAAAATAAAATTTATTGTAGCCCATTAGAATCGTGACATTGCTCCATTTTATATCCACACCAAGGAGGGATCATCTATATACACTTGTCCACTTGGAACTTAACCTTAACAGTACTGCAAAGGATTTAAAGACACCATGATGTGCATTCACTCACACAAGGCCGTGTGAGTATTATTTTTAGTTCTATAGATTTCTATAGATCCCTATAAATTAGACCACCATTACCCCTACAAGGCAGCAGGTGTAAACACACCTGCAGAGAGAAAAAAAGAAAAAAAGATACCTTCCCCTAGGATTGCACTCACACTTGCCCGTGTGAGTGCTTGCAGCATTTGCTGCTTTTATATATCTGCTTTTACATATCTGCTTTTATATATCTGCTTGGGTTTGCTAGTGGGTCACCACAGAAATATGTTGATATTTTCCTACTAACATTTGTTTTTAAATTTGTTCACACCGAGGGGGATTTCCTAAACTGGGAGTTGAACACCATAGAAGAAGACCAGGAAGAAGATCAGGAACCTGAATAAAAGAAAGAAAAAATTCAAGTTTAAGATACCTTGTTGTGTACCTACTCACACAAGGCCGTGTGAGTACCATTTGATTCACATCTATTATTACACACAAGACCCAAATCACACCTACAGATTACCACTTGTGAAGATCAGTTCGGATATAAAGATACCTTCCCCTAGGATTGTACTCACACTTGCCCGTGTGAGTGCTGGCAGTATTTACTGCCTTTATATATATTTATATTTGTTTAGAGTAAAAAGTTTTGGATTATTTAAATACTGGCTGTATCCCCCTCTAAACAACTGTCTTTCAATCTGTTCACTCCGAGGGAGACATCCTCACTGCAAGCCGAAGACTGTTGAAGAAATCCAGGAAGAAAACCAAGCCCTGAAAAGAAGAAGGAAATCAACCAAGGGAACACAAAGAAAAGTAAACCTTGCTGTGAGAGCATTTACACAAGGCCGTGTAAGTGATTTTATATATCTTTTCAAGCACACCCACAAATATCTAACAAGATACCATATATACCCCAAAGTCTTCAACCTGTGCTCCCCCTCTTTTTCTCTATATGCCAGAAGGGATAGCCTGTTAACATGGTCAGGAATCTAGGAGAGGGCCTGTGCTAGGCTAACCAAGACAGGTAGACGCCCAAGTACTGCATGGAAGAGCCAGAGTACTCTAGCCCATTCCAGATTACTTACCGTAGGGAGCACAGACTGGGAGGAAGGAGTCAAAGCAGACACTGAGAGAGTGAGCCTAGCCTGAGGTAGTGCAACATGAGTCCAGCCTACATTAGGTACACATGTGGTGGTGCATCAGGGCAATCTTTATTGTACTGGTGTGGTGGCTGCCCCGCAGAATGGAGCCCTATGTACGATAACTGTTATGAGAGGATGTCGACCCCAAGAATGGAGGATCCGCGCGGTGCGGATAGTCCAAAATGGCGACCGGAGGCTGATGGGGAAAGCACATGTGGCGTGCGCCCCACTGAAGAGCAAACTGTTGCTGAAATGTCCCTTACAAGCCTGCTCTGGAGTGGAGCGAAAACTGTGGCCGCTCCGTTTTGCCGAGGTGCCCCACTGGAGGAATGTGCTGAAGACATTGTGGTAACCGGGGAAGAACACAGTGAGAGTGAATGTCAGTTGACTTGCAAACAGATGAACGCTACCTCATTCATAGATCGGACTGACAGTGCTACCCAAAATGGCGGCTCCCGCTTCCCTGGGAGACCGCGTGGGACAGTTGCAAAAAATTCAGCTAGTTCAGGACTTACAGAGAGTTGGCCGGGAGCAGCGCGAACAGGAGAGCCCCGCCCTGATGGGGGGTATGGCGCGAAAGCTGTGGCCGCGCCTTCATGGACAGTGACTCCCTCAGCCCCAGTGCTGAACCAACCGATTAGTCTGTGGGACCCTCCCCTGATTTCCACCAGGGGGAGTGGCTTTCAACTATGGCCAGTGGGTATGCATCCGTTGGGCCCAGGGACTGATGTACGGACGGCGCAACTACCTGAAGTAGTTCCGGCCGCGGAGGTAGCGTGCAAAAAGGAGGGATATTTTGCATGCAAGGCAGCTGCAAGGAAAAGGCTGGAATTGGCGGCAAAAGAAGAACCCCTCCCTGTTGGGGACAAGGGCGCGAAAACTCTGACCGCGCCCGCTAGGACTGAGAAGGGCGTGGCCTTAATTAAGGGGCATCCTATTCCCTTGTGGGACCCACCCATAATTACTACCATTGGGGGCGGGTTTCAACTGTGTCAGAGCAAGGAGGAGCCGAACCAGGGAGTGGCTGGCCCTGCAACTTCTACTAGTCAGTCGCGAGGAACCAGCTTCCAGGACAGACCTGTGCAACGAGTGGTTCCCACTAAAAGCATGGCCTGTTCCTCGACTGTGACCACCATGGTGTCCACACAGCCCTACATGGTGCCCGGCGGGGTACTGGTGGTCAGGGTGGCCAACACAGAGACTGTGGTGGGGCTCTGCCTACAATGCAGGCTGCCCTGAGGTACTGTGAACACGGCAGCGCGCTGTCCACAATGTGGTACGCAATACCTTTGGCCGATGCCTACGTTCGTGCCTATACAATTTAATGACCCCCCGGGGGATACGGCTAGGCTGTCCGCCGAGTCCCCTAGTGCACTGTGGCTTAACAGTGCAGGTCCCGGAGAACGGGGATCGGAGCCGATCAAATCGGCTGGGTCTGGAGTGAACGAACCGGCCGGTCAGAATACCGACCGAGAAGGTAGAAGATGATCGCCCCGATCGGTGACCCCTAAGCCGGGGAAAGGAGACTCCTCCGACGAGGACCTCCGCGAACTATCGGAGATCAAGGCGGCCTCCGGTAAGGAGAAAGGGAGAACGACACCCCTCGCCGTGAGTAGTGGTAGGGAGAGTCGGGCGTCAGCCGCAGATCAGCGGGTCGAGAGGCGAAGCCCTTCCGTCCCAGGGACCGGCGGATCCGGCGGCAACGGGCGAGACACGCCCAACCCCCTGCGGAGTGGTAAGAACAGCCCTTGTACTTACCTAGCTCCGGTCGCAGGCGTAACGGAGGAGAGGCCGTGCCAGGCCCGGACAGCACGTGCGGAGGCGGCGGAAGAGCTTCCGGGTGTCATCGTGGAGGAAGAGATCCCGCATGGGGGTCCCACCCAAGATGGCGGCACATCCGGATCCGGTAAGGACGTCACGTCCGGCAGATACAGCGGAGCGGTCGGAAGGGGAGAAGCAACGCTTCGGCGATCGGGTGGATGTTCCCGATCACCACAAGGTACCAGGAGCTGGCCAGCTGAGCAGCAGACTGCGGAGGGTGAGGTCTCGTCCCTTGAACAGTCAACTGACAGCCGGGAACGGGTCGTAATCCCGTGGCGGCCTATCGCTTGCCCCTACACCCAACCCCACGCCCTAGATAAAGCCCCTGCCCCGATCACTTGTCCCCGGGGGTCCCCGCCTAGTTTGGAGCTGGTGGAGGTGTCTTTGGGGGTGGATGAGGAACGGACTGGGGAGAGACTAAGCAGTTGCGCTTCGGAGGGTATTTCCAGGGGTGGAGGGCAATTGTGTAAAGCAGCGGTGGACCGGTGGGTGCCCCATGTACCCGAGAAATCAGAAGGGAAGGCCCCGGGATCATCTCGGTGGTCCAAACCGCGGTCTGAAAGGACATCGGGGGTATTTTCATGGGGGGATGCGGAGGAAGGTGACTCTGTGGACTTGGACAGATTCAAAGAAACCCGGTGGTGGGCTCCCTTATTTGAGGGCTATGTGGCTTGGATGGATCGTACACGATTCCTCCTCCGAAGGGAGGACGTGGTGGATTACTGGTGGAGCATAGGGGAATTCACACCTGTGCAGAGGGATAGGGAACTACAAGAGAGGTGGTTTAAGATCGAGCGCAGGGAAATAGAGCCAATGGGACCTGATATCATCTCAGACCCCGTAGACCCTGATGAACCCCTATCATGGGTGCTGCCTGGACGAGCAGGGAATGCAGAGCTGACCAGAATAAGCAGGGCTGAGAGGGCCATTGTCGCCAAGTACAAGGCGTCCCACGGGTTGGAGTACCCATATGTCCCAGAACCCCTCATGGAGGAGATTGAGGAGAATAGGGATAGGTGGTTAAGAGAAACGATAGAAATGTACATGATAAATAAAGGGGGTGCAATCACTGGGAAAAAGGCTGAGGACCGGATAGACACCTGATGAGGGTTTGGAGTATTGGGCGGAATATTCATAAACACAGGGTGACCTATAGACCTGAGAGGGGATTGCCACGCCACTATCATGTTACCGTTCTAGACATGGGTGGTCGGGAGGTCAAAAAGCCTGACCCTAGTCACTACTTTTAGGAGGTACAGGATATATATATTGTTATGTGAGCTCTCGGCTGCTGGACGGGGCGGGTTTGGCGCAATGATATGTTGAATAATGTTGTATTCACTGATGATGTGTGTGTTCCCATTTTACAGTGCTTCCTGGAGAAAGGTACTTCAAATTTAGGTCCCAGCCGGGGCCGGTGGGATTCACCAGGGAGAGAATGTAACCATGATGTAAAATGGTTGCAGTCATCTCTCCTGCTGACAGTAAGGCCTGGTAAGTAATGGGCATGCCAGCAGTAATCATGGAGGTTTGCCCTCACACCCTGGTGAGGTGCCCTATGTATGGATGGGAGTGGTCACAGGTTCTGACTCCATGATTAGTGATGTCAGAGTTGTGCCAGCCCCCAAAGGATACATAAGGCACAGCACTGTGTCAAAAGGTTAGGTTCTGTAGGAGGAGGAGATGGGGGAGTGTACCTGAGACAGGTACAAAAGGTCCCTTATATTGGCGCACAGCAGACCCTTATAATATACTATGGTCAGGGGTGAATGAAATGTACAAAGCACAAGATAAAATAAAAAAAGTTTATTAAATATTTTACAATGTTGTGTGGTGTAATTCACTTAGATAAAAATAGACTGGATAAGTCTATACTACTACTGGGTATCCCTAGTCGGTGCCAGTGTGGGATAGTGATCTCATGCCAAATGGCTCAAAATAGGAAGTGTTTGAGGCAGTGTGTGAAAGATCAATGCATACAAATGTTTACTGATACTCAGCCAAATCTTAATAATGTGTGTAGCAAGTCTAGGTTGTATGGTAGCTGCCTGCACTGATGTAATGTGCTGATATGCAAAGGTTAAAGTCCAAAACTAAACAGAAGAATTGGCATTGAAAAACGGGACAGGTTTTTTCCTATTGATTTGGCATTGAAAAACGGGACAGGTTTTTTCCTATTGTAATTGTAGAGTCACCCTGTATATCAGATGGAAGGTCCAGCTGGTGTATGTATCATGATTCTATTAGCTCAAATCACCATATAGAGATGTGGTATTATACAGGTATACGTGCACCCTGTCTCAGCTACAGTTCTAACCCTTTGTAACTGAGGGAATCATTGCCAGCTCGCATATGTTATATATAGTTTGTGGGTGAGCACAGGGAGTACTGTCAAAGTTGTAGCAGTGCTGGACACCTCTTTAAGTGGGTGTATCAAGGAGTGCACGATCTAGATATCAAGTGAAGATGCCATGAGAAGCACTAAACATTTCAGCAGTACTGTTAGGTAATACAACAGTAGTGGTGTGTCGGCAAAGACCCGACATGCAGCATGTTTCGTCGCTGCTTGCGACTTCTTCCGGGGTGGGCGTGTCTGCGTCCCTTGCGGCCCCTTTATACCCGGTGGTTACCATGGTAGCCATAGGACGCTTGTTTGCCGAGATTTTAGTGGTGGTGCAGAGGTACTGCATCTATGAAAGAAAGATGGTTTTAAAATCATTCTGACCATTCTGGTGTAGTTTAGACAGTGTTCACTGTCAATGAGTGTATAACAAGAAGATATCCTATCTGTTAGGTCGATTACAACTGATTTTTAAAGAAAAGATGTGAAGACAAAACCCTCATTCATGCCAGATGGATAATGGGTGTTCAAAAGATATATCCATCTGGCTTCACACTGCAATAGCTTCTTGTCCCAATTCCCTTTTCGGATATTGGGTGGTATGTGGTCTATTCCTTGGAATGTCAGGGAATTGGTATTCCCTGCATGGAATTCCCTTACATGACGGGAGACCGGGGTGTCCAGTGAGTTTCTGATGGTTCCAATGTGTTCAAGCACCCTACGTCTCAGTTCCCGTTTGGTTTTTCCCACATATTTCTTGCCACATATGCAAGTGACAAGATAGATAATTCCTGAGCTTTTGCAGTTTATGAAATGTTTGATGTTGAAGGTCTTTGTGTCACCAATGTTGGTAAAGTGTTTACTCTCATTCATGTAGCTACACGCTTTACAGCCATGACATTTGTAAAATCCTTTTATGCTAAGCCATGTTTGGCTTTTTTTGTTTTTTGTGGAGAAATGGCTGTGCACCAAATGATCCCTGATATTTGCTGTTCATCTCCATACGATCGAGGGGCGATTTCTAAGGACCAATTTGAGGTCATTGTCGTTCGTAAGTATGTGCCAATGTTTTGTGAGGATTTTATTAATGTCTCTCCACTGATTGTGGTATGTTGTAATGCACCTAATTTCCTTCATGTTAGTTTTCTCTTTTGTCTTAGTTTTCAGGAGATCATGGCGTGGGGTATTGATAGCCCTGTGGTATGCTGTCTTTAGTTGTCTTTTAGAGTATCCCCTGGCAAGGAAATTGTCTCTCATTTCAATACTTTGCATTTTGAAGGTTTGTGTATCTGAACAATTCCTTCTTAAGCGTAGGTATTGGCCTGTGGGGATGCCTCTTTTGAGAGGTTGAGGGTGAAAACTGTCAGCTCTCAAATAACTGTTAGTGGCAGTTTTTTTCTTAAAATTACTTGTGGTTAGGTAACCTTCTTCGTTTACAGTTATACGTAGGTCCAAGAACGTAATGTCTGTTGCACTTATCTCTGATGTGAGCTTCAAATTATGCTCGTTGGAATTGAGTAAATTTAGAAAAGTTTCTAGCTCCTTTCTGGAGCCTCTCCAAAGTAGTAGGATGTCATCTATATAGCGAATCCATAGGTCTATGTGATTAGTGTATAGTGACATACCTTCGGAGAAGACACTGATCTCCTCCCACCAGCCTAAGTACAGGTTGGCGTACGTAGGGGCACACGTAGTCCCCATTGCAGTACCTTGTATTTGGAGGTAATACTTAGAGTCAAACAAAAAGTAGTTGTGTTTTAAAACAAATTCCAAAAGCTCTACAACAAATTGGTTGTGATCAGAGAAGAGGCGGCTGCGGGACGAGAGAAAATGTTTGACTGCCAAAACACCGATTTCGTGTCTTATGCTGGTGTAAAGGGATTCGACATCGAAACTTACTAGTAGTGTGTCTGGCGTGACTTGTATCCCTTCCAGTCTATTCAGGACATCTTTTGTGTCCTGTACAAAGGACGGCAAAGCAGTTACAAATTTCCTAAGTACTTTGTCAATATAGATGCTGGAGTTCTCTGTCAGGGAGCCTATTCCAGAGACTATCGGTCTACCAGGAGGTTTAGTGATACTCTTATGGATTTTGGGGATGCTGTAAAAGGTGGCGATGGTGGGTTGTTTAGATGTCATGAACTCACGTTCTCTAGTGGTTATCACCTTAGTTGTTATGCCTTTTTCCAGTATCTCATCCAGTGCTTTTTGGAATGTCTCAGTGGGATCTTTGAGGAGAGTTCTGTAGCATTGTTTGTCCCTTAGCAGTCTACGGTTCTCAGAGACATAGTCCTCAGTTCTCAGTATTACCAAATTGCCTCCTTTGTCTGCTGGTTTGATCGTTATTTCAGACATATCTTTAAGTTCTTTTAGGGCAATGAGTTCCGATTGACTCAGATTATTGTGATTTTTTGTCTGTTTTAGAACTTCAAGATCTTCAGTAACTAGGTTGAGGAAGGTTGTGACATTGGCACAGGTGTCTTGGTGAGGAGTGAAGCGGCTTTGTGGTTTAAGGGTAGTGTGTGGTCCATCACCTGGATTTTTTTCCCCCTAGTCAAGGAGATCGATCAAATCAGTAAGGAGTTCCTGATCTTGAGTTTGTAAGAGTTCTTTGAACTCATTAGGTGGCATATTACGCTCTTTCTGTTTAAAATGTTTATGCAGCAGCATTTTGCGTGCAAAGAGATTAACGTCCTTTACTGCTTCGAAAAGATCAAATCTATTGGTGGGGACATAGGAGAGGCCTTTTTCCAAAAGGCTAGTTTGTGCATCAGTCAATATCACTTCGGAAAGATTAATAACTTTTCCCTTGTGATCTGATGTTTTGTTATGGATTAGCGTCTCCTTCTCCTTTGTCTTCTGTAATTGGTCCACCTGCCTCTTCCTCTGCCTCTCCAATATCCCTCCTCTCCGTGTCTTTCGGGTCCATAGTCTGTTTCGTTCTGGGCCTGATCTAAAAAATGAGTTTCTGCCTGTGTGTTGGTTTTATCTTTGTTAGTTTTAGACCTTGTCATAACTCTATTTTGATAGCTAGAGCTTTCGTCAGTCTCGGACATATCCCAGTCAGTGGATGAATCGCTATGCTCTTGCATTTTGGTCCTTTCCGCTTGGAAGTGATGTCTGTAGATCTTACCACTAGCGAAATCACCACTGTCTCTGAGGTACTTAGTGTGTTTCCTTTCTTTAATGCCCTTTACATACTGATCAGTTGTTTTCTGAAGGATGTTTTCAAATTTTTCAAAATTGGGGGATTCCTTCCATTGAACTGCTTCTTTTTTATTTTTCTCCACCTCAAAGTTGACTTTTTTGAGCTCTATAAGTTCATTATCAATAAGTAAAGTCATGAGGTCATGAGAGCATTTGCTTATTATATCATCCCATTTTTTGATAAATGTATCCTGTTGGTTGTGATATGATGGTGAGAGATTGACTCTCAAACCTCTCGGTATCATCTTGTTTTTCTCATACTTTTGTAGGCTACATACTTCCCACCACAGACGTGACTGTTTTTTATATAGTCTCTCCATATTTTGGAAATATAGTTTTATATTGCTAACAGTAGGTTCTTCTTGAGGAGTATGTGTAGCAGAAAAAATATTTTCTGAGTCAGCTTCCCAATCATTAAAGTCCATAGTCCTGGACAGGAAACCTGCCATTCTGAATAGATGGCTGTTGCACTAAATGAGTGAAAAGGAGGAGCAGAGGTAGAAAAACAGGATAGGGAATCCTGCAGGTAAGTCGGAGTACTATGGAAAGAGACCTCGCTCAAACCCCTAGATGGAGTAGCGTGCTGCCAAGGGAGTGTTGTGATGGAGATGGGGGAGTGTACCTGAGACAGGTACAAAAGGTCCCTTATATTGGCGCACAGCAGACCCTTATAATATACTATGGTCAGGGGTGAATGAAATGTACAAAGCACAAGATAAAATAAAAAAAGTTTATTAAATATTTTACAATGTTGTGTGGTGTAATTCACTTAGATAAAAATAGACTGGATAAGTCTATACTACTACTGGGTATCCCTAGTCGGTGCCAGTGTGGGATAGTGATCTCATGCCAAATGGCTCAAAATAGGAAGTGTTTGAGGCAGTGTGTGAAAGATCAATGCATACAAATGTTTACTGATACTCAGCCAAATCTTAATAATGTGTGTAGCAAGTCTAGGTTGTATGGTAGCTGCCTGCACTGATGTAATGTGCTGATATGCAAAGGTTAAAGTCCAAAACTAAACAGAAGAATTGGCATTGAAAAACGGGACAGGTTTTTTCCTATTGATTTGGCATTGAAAAACGGGATTTGAGCTAATAGAATCATGATACATACACCAGCTGGACCTTCCATCTGATATACAGGGTGACTCTACAATTACAATAGGAAAAAACCTGTCCCGTTTTTCAATGCCAAATCAATAGGAAAAAACCTGTCCCGTTTTTCAATGCCAATTCTTCTGTTTAGTTTTGGACTTTAACCTTTGCATATCAGCACATTACATCAGTGCAGGCAGCTACCATACAACCTAGACTTGCTACACACATTATTAAGATTTGGCTGAGTATCAGTAAACATTTGTATGCATTGATCTTTCACACACTGCCTCAAACACTTCCTATTTTGAGCCATTTGGCATGAGATCACTATCCCACACTGGCACCGACTAGGGATACCCAGTAGTAGTATAGACTTATCCAGTCTATTTTTATCTAAGTGAATTACACCACACAACATTGTAAAATATTTAATAAACTTTTTTTATTTTATCTTGTGCTTTGTACATTTCATTCACCCCTGACCATAGTATATTATAAGGGTCTGCTGTGCGCCAATATAAGGGACCTTTTGTACCTGTCTCAGGTACACTCCCCCATCTCCATCACAACACTCCCTTGGCAGCACGCTATTCCATCTAGGGGTTTGAGCGAGGTCTCTTTCCATAGTACTCTGTAGGAGGAGGAGTAAGAGAAGGAGCAGTTCAAGTGTTATGTTATAGTAGCTGAATAAGGAGACTGTGTCCAGGGACCTGGCACAGAATAAGATATCCCTGCGGGGATAGGGAATCCCTAATTTAGGAGGACATTACCTTTCAAAGGGAAGTGCGGTGAACGATGGAGGGCTGATTACACTCCATTGTGGAGGGCAGCATGGCCCACCGTACAATAAAGATGTTCCTGATTATCAATACTCTCGTGTGCAAGTGTGGAGTTATTGCACAGAGAGGGGCACCACAGAGGAGTTCCTCACCAGGACCATCCCCATGCGGACGCAGGGATCCTGATAAGGTGGAGGCGCTGCACTGGATATAGGTAGTACTCAGCACACTACCTCAGCTGCCTGTCTGGACGGGTCATCCCCATACACCATCATGCGGGAGACTCATGAGTCCTGTAGCCAACAGGTGCACCACCAGACACAATCACACTGTAATGGGGACTGGTTAGACCACATGGGCCAATATAAGATTGGGTGGGTCAGGCCGGTTCAGAAAAAACGTTACATACACACACACCCACACACACAACAACTACCACTATCACACACAAATACTTCTGCAATATATTGTACTACTGCTTACTCATTCACTATGTCTCATATTCACTCTGTATGATATGATGTTGCCTGACCTGGGAGCCACAATTATGTCTTGACAACTGATAAGATGCACTGTCTCGCCATGTTTGTAACATTCACTGTGCTCACTTCATTATGGCTATACACATGTACCTACGCTGTGTCTTTTAGGCCACGCCTGCAACCATTCACTTTACCACTCACACATATTAGGCTGAAGTCACAACAATGTATTGTCACATTACAACATGCACTGACTACGCACTGTACACATCACGATCATGCTATGTTACTATGCTCAATATCTTCACCACCACCCCTGCACTACTCGCCACCACACACAACTCATGCTGCGTCGGTCACCTTCACTGTTTCATACTCTCATACCATCAGTTTTAACCAACACACACAAAAAACAACTAACAGACACCAAGTTCCTCTGCAATATATTGTACTACAGATTAGCCTACGCTTATAGTTATCGACACAGCGATGCAACGGTCATGCTACGCCCCTTTCAAAATCAAATACACATGACTTCCACCAATCGCCACCATAACGTCGCTCACTTGCACCCTCACGTCTCTGCACGCTATGCATTGTGGGGTGCAGAGAGGGTGGAGAGTGATGTGGGGTGCAGGGAGGGGAGACTGCAGCTGTGAAGGAGGGGGGGGGAACGGAGCTGTGAACAGGGGGGGGGATGGGGGTGTGAACGGGGGGGGGGGGGGGGAGAACCCAGCTGTAAAGGGGGGTAAATCCCGGGCAACGCCGGGTATATCAGCTAGTGATGACATAAAAAAAGAAACTAAACTAAATCTCACTTCCGTCTAACGCTCCATATTGGAACTCAGTCTGAAATGTACATTAGCATGCATCTGTTGTTGAAATGGAGACGTTCACAGCATTGTCCATATAACATCAATCAGCAATGATATATTATCCTATACAAACAAAAACAACAACAATATATATATATATATATATATATATATATATATATATATATACATACATACATACATATATATATATATATATATATATATATATATATATATATATGTATATATATATATATATATATATGTATATATATGTACAGCCTTTGCTGTGTGCAGCCATGCTTTGAAGTAAACACTAAAGCAAATAGATCGTGTCAAAGGGTCACAATCCACACAGAGAATCCCTTTCTAAGGCGCACCACAAACCAAATGTTTGTAGTATAATTATTGGTCTTACCAGGGTTATTCAGTAACTAGTAAAATAATCTTAATTAATATTTCTGAGGTGAATTTAAAATACTTCAATAACATCTAAAAGTGTAATAAATGTTAATCTAAGTAGTGAGTAGGGTAGGTCACATCAAAAGATACTAGTATATCATATATAGTGCAGGTATTGAATGGGCATAACCCCTTAGTGATTCTCTAATGAGTTTTTAGAGTAATCTCTAAATCTTGGTGAATATGTCCTGCACACTCTATATACCTGTTTATAACACAAATGTAATTGCTAGTCCTGTAATCTCGTAAGAAATGTATAGTGATCAATCTTTTTATCCTCCGTTGTAAGATGAGAACACCAGCTTCGGACCACAGATATTTGGGATATAACAATATTTATTCCCATCTCCTAGTATGACGCCCGTTCAACCATCTGTGAAGGTATAGATGGATATATCAGTGTCCAGAGTGCGACTTATAGATGGACCACCACTATGTTGCTAGGTGATTATATAATAGAGCCCTTATGCATAGCACAGTGTTTATAAAGTGATATCTGGTCCCCAGCTCATAAGCTAGGTGTACACCATGTTTACCTTTATACCATGTATGATCTCATTAACAATAGCACACCATAGCTCCAAAGAGCTATTCCCAAAGTACATAATGTGGTAATGTGTGGCATACGTACATCATCATGGACAAAACCGCTCGAGTGCCCAAAATGATACCACGATATCCGTCTCAATTAAAATGTTTGTTACTGCGTGACGTAATAGGGCTCATATATAAAGGTGAGTGTTGTCAAGTGAGAGTGTGCTCCAGTGCCTGCCCTGACAGTTAGACGCGAGCCATAATTTGCTCTTGCAGCCTCATATAGCCGCGGCCCCTTTTATTCTCCAACATCTCCGAATTTTTCCGGGATTTTTTTCTGAATGCCATGCACTTCACCGCACTTCACCACGTTCATGCCTCATTCTGACCGCATTTATACCGCATTCATGTTGCATTCACACCCGCGGTTGATGTGTTTTTTGATAATGGTTCGGATTTAATTGGTTGCAATTCTTTGCGTATCCGCCAGATGGCAGATATTCATGAATTGTAATGCGCATGCGCTTCAGTAATGTGTCGACTTGCAGGTGTTTAAAAAAATACCACAGTGGTCTATTGTAAATTGGCCTTGGGACTGAAGAAGTTACAATAATGTATCAATTTAGGCTTTTCATATTAAAAATACATGCAGTGTCTGGTCTTGTTTTATTGTCCTGAGAGTCCCGACATGAGTGCCGCAATAACGGCTTAGTGTGCCTACTACGTGGTTTACTTACGCCCCCCTAACAAACTGAGACGACACAGTTTTGTGGAAGTAAAAATGGTCACAGCTTTATTGTTTTAACAATACCTGCAAATAACTGTCAGCCATAATCTTAGTCCTTTGTCATCCCTATTATTGGTATCTTCCGGCGGGGGGAGCCCTCCTCCACCCGCCCTAATCTACCGTCCACCAGGAGAGACACTCTCCGCCACGAGAGACACTCTCCACGGCCCCCGTCTACTGTTCCCTGGGAGAGACACTCTCCACCGCGAGAGACACTGTCCACAGCCCCCTGGTCCCCCTTATCAGAGCCGCCTGGGCCTACCCGCATAGGATAGCGCCCAGCTGCCTAAGATTGGTGCCAGGGGTACAGCGCTTGACCGCCTGCGTCAGCGCCTCCAGCCCGCACAATCTTTTCAGGGGGACCGTTACCTGGCGGCCCATCCGCATCGGATGGAGCCCCATTTCGGGTATTCACGGTGTCCCTACGATGACTGGCCTGACAGTTCCGCGTTCCGCCAAAGCTGTAACGATGGATCTGCTAACAGATTCATAAGATATGGTTATACACAACACAACATTGCATTCTCAATGGGATGGGTGGGTGGGAAAACAGAATCAGTGAGTAGCTCTTGCAAGCGCAGGGTTTAAATAGCCCGCCCCATTAGCCCCTCCCCTTGATGATTCGCGCGCAAATCTACCAAGCCTTGTGGTGTGGGGAAGGAAAGGAAGGCACTTTAAGTACCCCCTGGAGGCACGGGCCATTATGGGCGCGCCGGCCCCATTTTGGGACCTCTGCTTCTTCTTAACGGCTTAGTGTGCCTACTGCGTGGTTTACTTACGCCCCCCTAACAAACTGAGACGACACAGTTTTGTGGAAGTAAAAATGGTCACAGCTTTATTGTTTTAACAATACCTGCAAATAACTGTCAGCCATAATCTTAGTCCTTTGTCATCCCTATTCTTGGTATCTTCCGGCAGGGGGGAGCCCTCCTCCACCCGCCCTAATCTACCGTCCACCAGGAGAGACACTCTCCGCCGCGAGAGACACTCTCCATGGCCCCCGTCTACCGTTCCCTGGGAGCGACACTCTCCACCGCGAGAGACACTCTCCACGGCCCCTAGGTCCCCCTTATCAGAGCCGCCTGGGCCTACCCGCATAGGATAGCACCCAGCTGCCTAAGATTGGTGCCAGGGGTACAGCGCCTGACCGCCTGCGTCAGCGCCTCCAGCCCGCACAATCTTTTCAGGGGGACCGTTACCTGGCGGCCCATCCGCAGCGGATGGAGCCCCATTTTGGGTATTCACGGTGTCCCTACGATGACTGGCCTGACAGTTCCGCCACCCGGAGGACCCAGTAAGGCCACTTACTGGGGACTCACCCCACACCCTAAGCTGTGACCCTAAACCCTGACTGCTGATCGCTTGCAAAGGCCTACGCCTGTTATTAATAAAATATCGAGGGGCCCCCGCTGTGAAGACAGAGAACATGTTAGTAGATTGTCTAATTACTCGCCTGCCGGGCCCTAATGTACCCCTTTTAAGCATTTTTTTTTCTTTTTCCACCCGGGGAAATAATTAACTGAGCAATAGGGGGGGATGTGAATGGGCCCACCCTACGTTCCAATTTTATCTCCTTTAACTCACCCCCCCCCCCCCACTGGTACACTGGCGACACACTTTATTCGAGCTAGGCTAGTCCCACGAATTCGGGTATACCCGGGTGTATTGAGGTTTGTGACTGTTTTCTGCCCGAGTGCATTGAGGTATTTTCCAGGCAGGGATTGAAGCATTTTATTCCCGCTGGCTGCAATACTGCACAGTATATATATATATATATACTGCATTAAAATTCATGAATTTATGTCATCTGGTAGACACGCGAAGCATTGCAGCCTATTAAATCCTAATCATTATCATTTAACAGATCAGCCGCCCGTCAGCCAGGCATGAACCCAGGCTGGGAAGGCAAACACAACGGGGCTTGTCAGAGGTGAGGAGCGGCGCATTCCAGGTATCTGCCAGGTACATACTGGGTATTTGCTCGAATAAAGTGTGTCGGTGCAGTATGTGAAAAAAAACCCTTCTAAACCCTCCTCCAAGAATAACCCACCTTCTCCCGGTCGGGGTACCCCTCTAGCCAACGGCCCGCACCGCTAAGGCTGATCAGTGTTAGCGCCCTCACTATCTCCTGGCTGTGGTTGCCCAGGGCCTTTGAAGCACTTCTTGATGGGGTGGCTACCACCACACCAGCTACACACATGTCTAAACTTGCAACCTGCCCCCAGCTTGCAGTGTTTATCATTAAACGCCCAACACTCCCTTTTATTGCCCCTGCTTGTTGAATCACTTCCGGGCCGATCGCCTGGACCCTTGGGAAAGGGGGTGTCGCCACCCTGCTTCCCCCGTCCCACTAACTTCATCCACAATTCCATGTCCATCTTCCCCAAACTCAACCGTGTATCCCCCTGCCACCTATGCCTGAACTGCTCGTCATAATCCCGCCACGCTGACCCCCCGTGTTCGTCATGTATGTTCTGTATCACACTCATGTATCTCATCACATTATGCAATTCCTTGGGATGCTTTGAAAGGAAACAGTCCCCGAACACAATGAAACCCATAACCCAGTTTGCATTACTCCTCACAACCTGCCCTTTCTCGCCCGCCTCTCGCGCGCGTTGCCTCTCTGCTCGCCCCTTTACAGACAGCTTAAAAATATCCACATACTTCCTGCTACCTATGTCTCTCTGTGTTCTCCTGGGCAGGTGTGTGTACAGAGAGCTAGTCTCGACTGCAAACGAATCCTCCCCGCTGTGGGTGGAAGTCGCCCCTTTGTCTTTGCGCGCTTTGCGTTTTCCCCTATCTGTCCTACCGCACTTTACCGCCTTGCTCAACGCCTCTACCTGTTTCTTATGCGCTTTACCCCTGGGGTCTCATCGCTGTCTGCGCTTCTGCTTGCGTCTGACTCACTGCTCGCTCTTGCGCTCTCACTATCTTCGCTGTCTGACCCATGGGACTCACAGTCAGACCCTGACCTAACCGACCCCCCATCACTAACATCACCATCGACATCATTATTTTCATGCTCACCTGTTCCTGCGACTTGCGCACCTGGGTGACCGGTCCTGGGTCTTTTGGCCGCTGCATGACATCTGTTGCTTCTACCCGGATCGGCAATGCTTCCAAGCGCAGGTGCATCCACCGGGGGAGGGGCCCGGGACACTGGGGGGCACCCCGCAGCCACGGGCAGTGGGCCTGCCACTGCTGGATCCAAGGCTGGTGCCGGTGCATAAGGCGCGGGGGCATGTTTTGCGGGTGCCTGTGCTAGCGGCGCCGGTGGGTATGGTGCATAGGGGGCAGGTGCTTACGGTGCAGGGGCATAGTGCGTGTAATGTGACGGTGTGTACGGGGGGGCTTGGGACGCGTGGGCGTAAGGCGCGTGGGGGTAAGGCGTGTGGGGGTAAGGCATGTGGGCGTAGGGTGCGTGAGGGTAAGGCGTGTGGGGGTAAGGCGCATGGGGGTAAGGCGCGTGGGGGTAAGGTGCCATGAATGCGGCGGCGGTGGGTTGGCTCGGCCCAGCCATGGGGGGGGTGGTCTGGTCAGCAGGAGTGGGGATGGTGTGGGTAGCATGGGGGGGGATGTACTGTGTAGCGGGAGGGGTGAACAGGGCAGCATGGGGAGAGGTGACCGGGGCAGCAAGGGGAGGGGGGATCAGTGCAGCATGGGGAGAGTGTATCAAGGCAGCATGGGGATGGGTGACCAGGGCAGCATGGGGAGGGGTGACCAGGCCAGCCTGGGGAGGGGTGACCAGGCTAGCCTGGGGAGAGGTGACCGGGCCAGCCTGGGAAGAGGTGACCGGGCCAGCCTGGGGAGAGGTGACCGGGCCAGCCTCGGGAGAGGTGACCAGGCCAGCCTTGGGAGAGGTGACCGGGCCAGCCTGGGGAGAGGTGACCGGAGCGGCAGGGTGATGGTTTATGTGCTCTCCCATGAGGGGGGGAGAGCAGCCCTCCCCTCCCTGCTCTGCTGCGAGCAGGCACCGGAGTGAGGCTGGGGGGTGGAGCCAGCCTGCCGGGCTGCTTCCCTTCCTCTCCGGCTGGGAGAGGATCTGGTAGGGCGCTGGGAGTGAGGCTGGGGGGTGGAGCTGGACTGCCTGGCAGCCTGCTTCCTTCCCCGGCTGAGAGAGGAGCTGTGAGAGGGCTGGGAGTGAGGCTGGGGGGCAGAGCCAGCCTGCCGGGCAGCCTGCTTCCTTCCCCGGCTGGGAGAGGGCTGCGGCTGCTGCTGTGCTCCCTGCTCGGGCCACTGCCTCCGTGGGGCTGCCGGGAGAAATGTCCTGCGATCGCGTGCAGAAGCCTGGCTGCTGCTGCTCGGCCTCGTGCTGATGGGATCCATGCTGCGGTCGGTCGGGGAACACGCTCACAGGTACCTGCAGGGAGAAAGAAAACAGAATCAGTGATTAGCTCTTGCAAGCGCAGGGTTTAAATAGCCTGCCCCATTAGCCCCTCCCCTTGTTGATTTGCGCGCAAATCTACCAAGCCTCGTGGTGGGGGGAAGGAAAGGAAGGCACTTTAAGTATACCCTGGAGGCACGGGCCATTATGGGCGCGCCGGCCCCATTTTAGGACCTCTGCTTCTTCTTTAATGCAACAGATGATAAGATGGCAACAGTTGTTCAAATTTATCAGTATTTTATCGAAAACTATGACTTTTACAAATTTTCGCCAGATGCTCATGTGTGGAAGCGTGCAATAAGGAAAAGGTTATGTGCGATCCATGTTTTTTTCGTATTGATCCCGAATTTATTGGAGGGTATTGGTGTGTATCACCGGGTTTTTCCCGTATCTATGATCATGGAGACGGCAAAAGGCGAAAGGTCATGTTAAAACCAACTAAGAAACGTCAGTCGCTGGCAAGCAATGCGACAGCGACAATAATGGTCCGACCGTCAGTGAAAACCTGGTGACTGGCAACCCTTGCTGTCTGTCCCCACCCGGATACCTGCAGCCTGAGCCAGATTTCGCGTACAGTTTCGAGCAAGCTTGCATGTACCTAAGCGATTTCCAGCCTCATCAGCTGACTACAGGTGTAGTAGTAGGAGATGCAACCGTGTATGAGCTCCAAGAGCATAGACAGTGGGTGCCAAGCAGGGCAAAGTCAGTATTAAATCTAGTGAAATGGAGTTGATACCGGGTATATGTATAACGGGTAAGACTGTGGTAATGGAGCAAAAAGGTTATTAACGGGTGACGCAAGAGAGGGCTAATAACGGGGAAATACGAGGTACTCACTCAGTCCCTAGCCCTGGCGATTCTGCCCGGTGTGGAGTCCACGCGACTCACAAGGAATCACCGCTCTGCTCTCCTCCTTCCAGCTCCAGTCCTGTGTAGAAGCGTCTCCCTCTATGTCTGTGGCTGCTTCCGCTTCCGGTGGTGAACGCTGATCCTCGCAACAGTAGCAGAGAAGGGAAAGGATCCGTGGTCCATCCGCTCCAGGAAAAAAAGGTAAGAACTCACCAGCAAGAGGGGTTAAAAACTAATTTAATGGGCTACATAAAAACAAAAAAAAAACAAACAGTAACAAACTCTCCCACGCGTTTCACGCCCACTATGGCGCTTTCTCAAGGAGTACAGGGTAAGGGGAGGTCCTGGGTATTTATCACACTCCCCGTCATGCAAAACAGCTGAAATAAATAACCAATTGATTTTGTTTTGCAGAGAGAAAAGGAAACGACCAGAACAGAAGAAAGACAGAATAAGGATAAAACGGGATGAATGTAAATAATGTAAAAAGATAATAAAAAATAATAATAATAATAAAGAATGAAAATAAATAAATGGAACAGAATACATAATGGACAAAGATAATTCCTGATGTTATGTCCCAATTAAATGATACCACATCTTATCATGCCTCATATGTAATAATTAACTAACCAATGACTATAACCTATCAAAGTAGATAGGTAAATAATTAACCCATTGGTGCAGGAATAAAGTTAAACATACAAAGCTTCGCAGGATATTGCAATAGAAATAATATTGCAATAGACATAATTGGTAAAGGGACATACACTGAGAATAAACTATCTGAATCACTAACATAGTTAAACGAAACCAAAAAGCGTCAAATAATACATCAACCTGGCAACCAATAAATATTAAGGAATGACACTGGAGTCTGTATAGATGCACAACAAGAGGAGGGCTATAGAAGAGAAGGGAAATGAGAAGAAGCACTAATACAATAACATTTATTAAAGCACGGTACATGTACCAATTAAGCTAAGTGTAATGCTGAAGTATAACGCTAAAGAAAACTCTTCAAATCCCAATCGATATTTAACCCATTGGGTACTAAGGTGTTGAGTGTAAATATCCAAAATGCCTCATGTCTGTGAAGCAAGTTGGCTCTATCTCCACCTCTGTACTGTAGTGCATTTTAACAGACTCCAGTGCAACACATCTGAAGTTCAACAAACTTCCTTTTTGACAAATGTCAAAATGGTTAGAAACCGGGTGCAATTGATCTCTTTTAAGAATTAATCTCATATGCTCAAGTATGCGTTGCTTTAGTGGTCTCGTGGTTAATCCCACATACCGTTTATTGCAACCACACATGAGCATATAGATCACATGATCAGTATTACAAGTAATGCATGACAATATTTTGAACACTCTAGTATTCTCAGACCCTGAAAACGTTTTAGTCTTCAAAAGATATTTACACATCTTACAGTGGTGACAGGGATAGCAACCAACTAAATTAGGAAAAAATTCCTTAGGTTTAGAGATTAATCTAGCCACACTAGGAGATATCAAATTACCCATTGTTTGAGATCTTTGAAAGACCACACGAGGATCGTGGGTCACCATATCTTTAAGAAGAGGGTCAGTGGCTAGTACGGGCCAGTATTTTTTGATAATCTTTTTAATGTCATATGATTGGTTGCTAAACCTGGTAATGAAAAAAGGTGGGAGATTGTCATTCTCCTTAGTAAGAGATGTACTCTTTTTGAGTTTAGTAGAGGAGACTGTTCCCCGTTTTCCTATAAGGTTCTCTCTTGGCTCCATTTTTGCACTATGATAGGCCTCTTGAAGAATATGTACATGTACCCTGCTTTAATAAATGTTATTGTATTAGTGCTTCTTCTCATTTCCCTTCTCTTCTATATCCCTCCTCTTGTTGTGCATCTATACAGACTCCAGTGTCATTCTTTAATATTTATTGGTTGCCAGGTTGATGTATTATTTGACGCTTTTTGGTTTCGTTTAACTATGTTAGTGATTCAGATAGTTTATTCTCAGTGTATGTCCCTTTACCAATTATGTCTATTGCAATATTATTTCTATTGCAATATCCTGTGAAGCTTTGTATGTTTAACTTTATTCCTGCACCAATGGGTTAATTATTTACCTATCTACTTTGATAGGTTATAGTCATTGGTTAGTTAATTATTACATATGAGGCATGATAAGATGTGGTATCATTTAATTGGGACATAACATCAGGAATTATCCTTGTCCATTACGTATTCTATTCCATTTATTTATTTTCATTCTTTATTATTATTATTATTTTTTATTATCTTTTTACATTATTTACATTCATCCCGTTTTTTCCTTATTCTGTCTTTCTTCTGTTCTGGTCGTTTCATTTTCTCTCTGCAAAACAAAGTCAATTGGTTATTTATTTCAGCTGTTTTGCATGACGGGGAGTGTGATAAATACCCAGGACCTCCCCTTACCCTGTACTCCTTGAGAAAGCGCCATAGTGGGCGTGAAACGCGTGGGAGAGTTTGTTACTGTTTGTTTTTGTTTTTGTTTTTATGTAGCCCATTAAATTAGTTTTTAACCCCTCTTGCTGGTGAGTTCTTACCTTTTTTTCCTGGAGCGGATGGACCACGGATCCTTTCCCTTCTCTGCTACTGTTGCGAGGATCAGCGTTCACCACCAGAAGCGGAAGCAGCCGCAGACATAGAGGGAGACGCTTCTACACAGGACTGGAGCTGGAAGGAGGAGAGCAGAGCGGTGATTCCTTGTGAGTCGCGTGGACTCCACACCGGGCAGAATCGCCAGGGCTAGGGACTGAGTGAGTACCTCGTATTTCCCCGTTATTAGCCCTCTCTTGCGTCACCCGTTAATAACCTTTTTGCTCCATTACCACAGTCTTACCCGTTATACATATACCCGGTGTCAACTCCATTTCACTAGATTTAATACTGACTTTGCCCTGCTTGGCACCCACTGTCTATGCTCTTGGAGCTCATACACGGTTGCATCTCCTATTTCAGACTCTTAACCGTTGTCTGCTCAGAGTATAGTGCTTCATTATTTATTTTTTGAACTCACCAGCATTAGACCTTGTTTAAGGTCTTTTAGGTTTATTTTTTCATCACCTTTTATTTTTCCTACATTTTTTCAACCTAATACACAGTTTTCTTTTTCTTTTTCAATCTATTTTTTCACCTTACCTCATACCTGGCAACATTATTGATCCAATGGAAGTTCAAATGCCGTATTCCTGTCCTGTTACAACCATGCCCACACACTTTGCTTTCAATTATTCAGACCACACTGCAAGGTCAAAAAAGGCAGGCTCAGTGTTTGACAAGGACTGTGCTCTTGTTTGTGAAGCAACAGAGGATTTGAAACCTCATTTTTTCAGACTAGAAAATTACATCACGCAAGATATAAGACTCTGGTGGGACTTAATTTCTCTAGAAAATTACGTAAAAGATAAGAGGATACCACATGGCTTACGAATTAAAAAAGCACCCTCTTTTGGTTTTGATGACAGGGAATTTGAGGCACAGTGGATTAAAATCCTGGACCACTGTTCCTTCAAACTCATTGAACTTATAATACAACGTAAACTTAAAGAAAAGTCCATTGCAGAGAAGCAAGTTAAAGAACTTCAAAAGAAACTTCTTGCATTTACAGATATTGATAAATTTAATGAAATGGATGCAAAATTAGCACAACGTGTCAACACCATAGAGAATGGCATCATGCTGGCCAAACAAAACAAATATGAACGTGATAAGGCGGACTATCTTAAAAATCAAATATACATGTGGCAGAGACCAAAGAGGCCTAAACCATCTAACAAAGGCAATAACACTACAAATAATAAAAAACAGGAACAAGGGAATAAGTCCAATAAACCTATGAAGTCTATCCTTAGAAAATCTTCACAGACTGGTTACCAATTAGGCAAGAGCTTTGAGTCTGATTTGTCTGATAATGATTTTGTGGGTCCTAGTGTTTCCTTTTCAGAGAACGGGTCTGCAGCTTCTTCAGCTGATGAAAAAAGTAATCCTGTACCTCAACCAAAGATCACGAAACAACCGTCAAAAAACGAAGAAGGAGACGGAGAAGATCCAGACATCAACTGGTGGTCAGCTCCGTCAAAGAAAATGAGGTACCAGAATTAGAAGAAACTAATGTGATTAACATCTCTCAATACACACTTAGTAAATCAGAAATAGAAATTCTTGATTTGGGACTAACATTCGCACCCACTAAGAACTTTGACCTGTTCTCTACAATTGTGGACCTATACAAGTTCACGAGAAAATTATCTTTAAAAAGATTTTTCAGACAAAAAGAAAGCCAAGCTGATCTAAGGGGACCTTTCAATCCAATCATTTCTGATAGTAATCAGTCCGTAACAATGCCTATCTTTGACATTAATGCTCAATTGTCATTCAAAGAACAGTGTCACCTACAGGACCTCTCAGAGTTACTAAGGGAACAAGAACCTATCTGTGAAGATTCTATTCAGAACTTTCTAGGAAGAAAAGACTCTGGTCTGAAAAGACAGTCTACATTCTGTCCCAATTTCCTCAGAGGCCATGCTATAGATGTGTTTCAAGCATCAGTTCAGAGAGATCTGAGACTCTTGTCACAAGGCATCTCCACAATGTGTACTAGTAGACAAACCACTGCCAATCTTACCCTTGCCCAGCGTGATGCATTAAGAAGCATTCAAAATAACAACACCATTATTATTAAAAAAGCTGACAAGGGAGGTGCGGTA
The DNA here is from genome assembly GCF_040206685.1 of Ascaphus truei. Lineage (NCBI taxonomy): Eukaryota > Metazoa > Chordata > Amphibia > Anura > Ascaphidae > Ascaphus > Ascaphus truei. The sequence continues at coordinate 209,122,566 of NC_134484.1, read as the reverse complement.
GTGGTGGTCGACTATGACTATTACATTAAAGAGGCCCTACGCCAGCTAGGTGATGTGGATTCATATGTATTATTAAAATCTGACCCCACACTTGCCTTTACACGTGAGCTTGATGAACTTTTGGATCTAGGAAGAATATTTCAAGTTTTGTCAGTCACTGAGTTTGAATTTCTGAGGTGTAAATGCCCCGTTATCCCAATTTTTCATCATCTACCTAAAATACATAAGTCTCTCTTGGCTCCACCCGGAAGACCCATTGTGTCAAGCATAGGGTCTCTAGGTGAGAACCTTTCAATCTATGTTGACCATTACTTACAGCCTTTGGTTTCTGCCCTCCCCTCGTATCTTCTCGATACATCTCATGTACTCTCTATATTTTCAGATTTCACTTGGGCACCTCAATACTTATGGGTCACACTAGATGTGACCTCACTTTATACTAGCATTGCACACACACATTGTCTTATTTCTGCACGTTTTTTTACAAATACTGTACAATGTATAAACATTTTAAGTGTACAGCAATTCAAAACATCAACAGGTGTATGGTTTACTGCTACTGAAAACATTTATGTACAGAAAGTCAAAACATTTACAGTCAGTCAGTATGGTTTACAGTCACATGGTGTTATTAAAAATACTTCTTTATTCATAAAATATACAAAACGCAAAATCTCCTTTATTAAAGTACAGCAAGTCAAAACATTTACAGTAGGATGGTGTACAGAACAGCCAGTCAGGCCTGCACAACTCCAGTCCTCGAGGGCCGCAAACAGGCCCAGTTTTCAGGATAACCTTGAAAACGGGGCCTGTTAGCGGCCCTCGGGGACTGGAATTGTGCAGGTCCTGTGTGTACAGTAAGTAAAAACATTTCTTTATTAATACAAGTTAAAACACGCAACATCTCCTTTATTAAAGTACATAAAGTCAAAACATGTACAGTACAACAGTATGGTGTTATTAAAAAAAATCTTTATTCATAAAATATACAAAACGCAACATCTCCTTTATTAAAGTACAGCAAGTAGAAACATTTACAGAAACATTTACAAAAAATAAACAACAGTTGAACAGTCACGCAAATTCGATCCCCACCAGACTGTCCTTCCAGGGCCGATGCCTTGTATGGCGCAAAATGCCATTAATGGAGTCCCGAACGATTTTCATTAAAGAATCTGTAATTGAAAAATAGCGCCGCAATTCCTCCACAATAGTCCTTCTTAAATTTTCAGGAAGTGCCCTTTTTTCGCGATTTCCTTTGCAGTTCACTTTGTAGGCCACCCGCAGTACACCAAGTAGTACTCGTGGTGCTTAAAAATTAACATGGCATACTTCTGGGGTAAACCAGCTCTCATCACCCTATACTTCTCTCTGAGTGCTGGTTGCAGCTAGCGCAGGATGATGTCGGTCACCGTATAGATACAAGGGTATGTAGGTTGGGTTCGGTGAGTGGGTGTTCTTCTGTGAGCAGGTGTGCTTGTGACGGCGGGCGAGGGTAGGTTGTCTGGAGGAAGCTTTCCTCCTGTCTTGGTCGCCGTGTTGTCTCCTGGTGTGGTCTTGACGGGGTTGTCATGTTATCCTCCTCATGAACGGCATACATGTACACAAATTCTTCTGGTGGAGGGGGTGCGCTTGGTGTTGGAAGGCGGTCGAAAGTCCCATTCATCACATCCATGCCACCCTCCTGCTCCGGCGTCAGGGATACAGGGGCATGAACACCGAGCAAATTATGTATCCCCGCTATATCAGTCTCTATCTTCTCCATCCATCGTTCCATCTTCTGCATCCATTGATCCATATTTAGCATGGTCTCCAGAAGCAGATCTATCTTTACCAGCACAGTAGAGTTCCCGGGGATATCCACACTTAACCCATTCAGCATGCGGTCTAACGATCTGGTTCTTGTGCATGGCGTGCTGTGGACATCTGGGTGGATAAGTGCTACGGAGGATGAGATGGGGGTTCCATGGAGAGAAGCAGCAGCAGCGTCGTCGAAGAAGGATGGAGGAGGTGACCTGTGGATTTCCGGGAGAGGAGAAGCGGCAGCGTCGTCGAAGAGGAATGGAGAAAGTGACCTGTGGATTTCCGGGCGAGAAGCGGCAGAGTCGTCTAAGCGTAATGGAGAAAGTGACCCGTGGATTTCAGGGGCACCAGCGGCAGCGTAGTCGAAGAGCAGTGGCGAAGATGGCCTGTGGGTTTCCGGGAGAGTGGCGGCAGCGTCATGGACGAGTAGTGGAGAAGATGGGCTGTAGATTTCCGGGAGAGCGGCGGCAGAGTCGTCGAAGCATAAACGAGGAAGTGGCCTGCGGGTTGGATGGGTTGGCTGCCATTTGTTTTGCGTTGAGTGTACACCACCGTATTTCTTCTTGACATAATAAGGCTTACGTGTATTAAAACCCTTAGCCTTTGGGGTCAGCAGAAGGTTTTCTTTATTAGCCTTAGCTTGTCGCTTTGGCTTTGGCTTGGAAACAGCTGCCGCCTTTCGCTTTTTCTGTGTGACAGGCACGGCAGTGGTGAGTGGCTTCCTGCGTCTGTAGAATCGGGGTTGATCCATGGAAGCAGATGGCACAATGCAGTATCTGGACAAGGGCAAGTTCAGATAAAGATCATCGAGTGGTGGGCTATGCAAAGTGTGTAACCTTATATGCATGGTGACGAGGTACAGGTGTTGAAAGTGGGCTTACTCCAATGTAAGTCATTAACGTATAAATACACCATCCATTTAGTGGATTCACTGCACATTGAATACACATCGACGAAACATCGAATATACATTCTTGTGTTTGTATTTCTTTCTACTCGCAGAAATGCCTGTTAAAAATATTTCAAAGGATCTCAGCATGAGAATTAAGGAGATGTACACGAGCGGACACTGAGTTGCAGATATCCAACGCTGGTTAGCTGCTTCTGGCCTCTTTGTGCCATCAACCACCGTGTGCTATCATGCACACGGAAAAACCAGACAACGCACGAGGACACCAATGGTAACTAACGCGTAATATATTTATATTACTATATAATACAGTATATCTATTATTGTTTATATTGCTGCATATTAATAGAACTATATATTGTGTAGATCTATCTAATTTTATAGTTATTTCAGTATTTTTATATAACTACAGTATATCTATTCTGTATATTGCTGCATATTAATAGAACTATATATTGTGTAGATCTATTTAATCTTATAGTTATTTCGGTATATTTATATAACTACAGTATATATATTGGTTATGTTGCTGCATATTAATAGAACTATATATTGTGTAGATCTATCTAATTTTATAGTTATTTCGGTATATTTATATAACTACAGTATATATATTTTTTTTATATTGCTTCATATTAATAGACATATAGAACACCCACAAGCTCATATTGAACCCCCAAAATAGCCACAACATATATATAAGCATATAAATGTGACAGAGGAGTGCTACTGAGCATGGCAATATACATTTAAAACCAGAGACAAACATGAAACACAGACAGAGCTCAATGCACATCCAGCGAAATTTTATACACGGTACAGTGCCTAAATATACATGTATTGATATCTATTAAATAAAATTGTCTTTTAGTTTAACATTTTGGCCAAATTGTTGTAAGCCCCTGAGTCACTGCACGGCAGACCAAATCTCAAGGGTCCCTACACTAATATAAATTCTTAATAACCTGTGCATTGCCAGGAAGAATGATTTATAATAAATCTGTCAAAATTAGTTGCAAAGTTCTAAGTCTGATTGAAGCTTTTATTAACCTGTACATTACCAGGAAAAGCACTCTGTATTAGATTTGTCACAGTCACACTGCAAGCAGGCAAGTTCCCCTGAGAGTGGGAGATTCTATGGAGTGAGCTTTTAACCATTTAAAAGTGGGAGGGGGTGAGCTTAAATTAGGTAGGAGGTTATCACCCTCCAATCAGCTAAGACCAGCTGAACAAGAATTGTAAGACATATAGAACACCCACAAGCTCATATTGAAACCCCAAAATAGCCACAACATATATATAAGCGTATAAGTGTCACAGAGGAGTGCTACTGAGCATGGCAATATACATTTAAAACCAGAGATGAACATAAAACACAGACAGAGCTCAATGCACATCCAGCAAAACTTTATACACGGTACAGTGGGAACTTGCCTGCTTGCAGTGTGATTGTGACAAATCTAATACAGAGTGCTTTTCCTGGCAACGTACAGGTTAATAAAAGCTTCAATCAGACTTAGAACTTTGCAACTAATTTTGACAGATTTATTATAAATCATTCTTCCTGGCAATGCACGGGATATTAAGAATTTATATTAGTGTAGGGACCCTTGAGATTTGGTCTGCCGTGCAGTGGCTCAGGGGCTTACAACAATGTGGCCAAAATGTTAAACTAAAAGACCATTTTATTTATTAGATATCAATACATGTATATTTAGGCACTGTACCGTGTATAAAGTTTCCTTGGATGTGCATTGAGCTCTGTCTGTGTTTCATGTTCATCTCTGGTTTTAAATGTATATTGCCATGCTCAGTAGCACTCCTCTTTGACACTTATACGCTTATATATATGTTGTGGTTATTTTGGGGGTTCAATATGAGCTTGTAGGTGTCCTGTATGTTTTACAAATGTCCGGGCACTTGGTCCAGATGTCCGGCCAGCTCAGACAAAATGTCACCAGGTAAAGGCGCTTGGTATGGTATGCTAAGCGGCAAAGGTGCGAAGTTCGCACATGCCCTTAGCAAACTAAGAAGCCCCTCTGCCAGGTTTTCCAAGTGTGGGCAACTCTGGGATAGGTGGGAATATTATTCCCACGAACGAGATTGTAGCAGTGGTTACAGAGGAATTCTTACTGTATAAGAATCCTTGCAGCCGATCGGGAGTCAGATTCATCTAACCTGTATTTTAAACTTTGCAATATCGTAACCCAAGTCAAGAGTTCGTAAGTAATAAGGAATCCAGAACCAATTCTACTGCGGTAGAACGAAGTAAGCAGCTGTGGAGAAGAAACAGGGGTTGCGAGAGGCGTCCCTATCCAAAGACTGTTTTCGGCTTTGTTTGCGCACAACTCCCGCTCCTGGGAAATTGTGCGTAAAGAATCTATTTCTAAATATTTCGTTTTGGAAATAGAAGATTTCGTTGTGCCCCATCCAAGTAAGTGTATTTCAAGTGTTTTTTGTAAACTAAGCTGTGTATGTTCATTCTGTAAATAAATTACAATGTATTTTATGTCTTGCTTTGCTCAATCAAAGGATCTGGGTATTTTGGTGTTAAAAGCATTGGTCTCCCGTGACAGTGACAGAGAGAGAGAAAGAGTGGGTGACAGACAGAGAGGGAGAGTGAGTGACAGAGAGAGAGAGAGGGTGACAGAGAGAGTGGGTGACAGAGAGAGTGGGTGATAGAGAGAGAGATGGAGAGAGGGTTAAAAAGAGAGAGAGAGAGGGTGACAGAGAGAGAGAGGGTGACAGAGAAAGAGGGTGACAGAGAGGGAAAGGGTGAAAGATAGAGAGTGACAGAGAGAGGGTGACAGATAGAGAGGGTGACAGAGAGAGAGGTTGACAGAGAGAGAGTGACCGATACAGAAAGAGAGAGAGAGAGAGAGAAAGGTGACAGAGAGAGAAAGAGTGGGTGGCAGAGAGAAACAGAGTGGGTGACAGAGAGAGAGAGAGAGAGAGAGAGAGAGGGGTGACATAGAGAGAGTGGGTGACAGAGAGAGTGGGTGACAGAGAAAGTGGGTGACAGAGAGAGAGAGTGGGTGAAAAAGAGAGACTGGGTGAAAGAGAGAGTGGGTGACTGACAGAGAGAGAGAGAGTGGGCGACAGAGAGAGAGAGAGTGGGCAACAGAGAGAGAGAGGGGTACAGAGTGAGAGGGACAGAGAGAGGGAGTGGGTGACAGAGAGCAAGAGGGGAGGTAACACAGAGAGAGAGAAGGTAACAAAGAGAGAGAGAGAGAGCGAGGGTGGGTGACAGAGTGGGTGACAGGTGGAGACAGGGTGGGTGAGAGGGTGAGCCAGGGTGGGTGACCTGTGACTGGGTGGGAGAGGGTGGGTGACTAGGACTGATTGGGTGGGTGACTAGTAGACTGACTTGATGGGGTGTGGGTGACTGACTGGGTGGGGGTAGGTGACTGGATGGGTGGGTGACTAGGACTGACTGGGTTGGTGACTAGGAGACTGACTAGGTGGGGGTAGGTGACTGAATGGGTAGGGGGATAGGTGATTGACTGGGTGGGGGTTAGGTGACTGACTGGAGACAAGACAAGGGGGTCATGGAAGACCAAGGGGGTGGTCAAACAAAAGGGGTGGCCATCAGAAACAAGGGGGGGGCTTGGAAACAAGGGGGGGCATCGGACACAAGTGGGGGCTGTCAGACACAAGGGGATTAGTCATTCACAAGGGGGTATCGGACACAAGGGGGGGTGGCTGCTCCTAGAGTATGATGACCCTACTCCAGGTGCTCAACTCAGCTCTCCCATCCCATGCTGGCACATGGCATCGCACACATACAGATTCCCAGAATCATACACATGCACGCATACCCAGAATCTCATACACACACACACACACACACAGCACCATGCATACATAAACACACAGCATCTAACACACCTACACTCATACCCAGAATCTCATACACACACGCAGCACCTTGCATACATAAACACACAGCATCTCGCATACATAAACACACAGCATCTCACACACACACACACACAGCATCTCACACACACCCAGCATGTCACACACACAGACCCAGCATTGCACAAACACACACACCCAGCATCTGTCGGACACAAGGGGGGGACTTTCGGGATTGTAATGCATGAGACAAGGGGGGAGACAAGGGAGAGTACTTACTTTCTCTATAAACAGCATTGCAAAGGAATGACTTCACTCCTCCTGCTCATATAGAGCCTGGCAGTGCGCCAAAAAAAAAGTCTTGGCAGCAGGCCAACTCGCATAAAGCCAATCAGATAGGGATTTTTTCCTTTTTTTTGACGCGTTCAGGGGAAAATTGGAAGAGAACCGTATGCGCTTCTTGGGCAGCCATGACGAATCGCCAGCGGCCCAAATACGATCACCCATGGATACCGGACGATCGGATTTGTCGAGCACTGTATATTTACATATATATATCAGAGAGACATCAATGATATAAAAAGATGCACTGCCCACTGTTGATCCTTATAAACTGCTCCCAGATCATAGACTCAATCGGTCCATCATAGAGCATGAAAAATAAAATCCCAATACTCATGAGTCTGTCTGTCGGGAAATATAATAATACATTTCTGCAATGATAAAGAATCAGTGATAATTATTGAGAGTGCATGTGCTACACCAGACAAGTGGATCCTTTATTATTCCATGTGAACTGTGCATGTGTGTTATCTAACAATTATAATGATGAACACAGTGCGTAATCAGGCTATACCACGGGGAGGACAGACAGAATAAAAAGACTAGTTCAAGTGTCAAAGTTACATGCATTTGCAAAAAACTGTTCTTTTTCTTTCCCTTATTTGTGAGTTTTACCTCTATTATTGAAATTTCTATCACAGAGAAAAGGAGGTCTTTAGTCTGAGTATATTGCGTGAATTTGTAGCAAATCAATATTTTATCATTGATTCAGTATATACAGTGAATGCCTTTGAAACACAACACGCTGACAAGTAATTATGTTCCCTGTGGCTCTTGTCGTGTGTTTGTTCAATGGCTACTGTTTATATTGTTCACAGAAGGGATGTCTCTATCCCCTTTAACTCAAGTGCTGTGTTGCTTCCCAGCTATAGAACCGCTATGCTATAAAGCCTCTTCTAGTCACCTACGTCCTATGACCCATTTGCTGCATAAACAGTAACCTGTACTTGTATTCCCTAATTGTCCCTCCTCTGCCCTGCTTGGAGCACCATGACGTTCAAGAGAACCGCCGCATGTCATACACACCCGAGATGAGTTTCAGCAATCAGCTGAACAAGGTACATAATTATTTATTTATTCATTTATTTTTTATATATATATATAGAAGGGTATGTCGTTTCTGCTTGTCTTTCCCCTCCCTGTTATGTAAGTCCTGCTAGCTGCAAGCTGTACGGGGTTAATTCTGTGGGCTTGTGACCCCCCTTCATGCTCCTCTTTGATGGACAGAAGTAAGGTGGGGACTCATGGTCTGTGTAAGCCTATCAGTGATAGTATAGACATGAGCCCGCCCCTTCTGCTTCCTGATTAGGGGCAGTGCCAAATTTAGTCAGTCCTGCTCTGGATGAGAAAGAGAGCAGTAGGGCTATGAGCCTCCCCATCGCGGGATGAACGTGCCCACCTCCAGCCCCTGGGGCTGGGGGAACATCTTATTAAACCAACAAGATGCCCTATAATATCTGGGGTAAGCATCATCCAGAGGCCTGGAGCCTCTGAGAACCTGCACCGCTGTATGATAAAGATCTGCAGTGATTGCCAATAAAGACCCTTGTTCATCATACTCCTGTCTATGTGTCAGTCCCTGGGCAGGAGAGAAGAAGCAGGCAATAGTGGGGGCTGATCTCTGAACACCCGGGAGACCACGAAATGTTGCCCCCTTATCCCCACAGATTACTTGTTCTTTCTGTTGTCTTAAACTACCCAGTGAGTCCATTGTCCTTTCCTGACCCTCTTTCCCTCCCCCACCTTGTGTGCTCCCTTCCCTACCCCATCCCTCTCACTGCTAACCATTGTGTTACTTTGCATATACACATTCTCTAGTATTGTTTGCAATGCACAAGCTGTAAGGCATCTCTCTCTTTTTTATATACAATATATTTGTATTCTTTGGCAAAAACCCGTTGTTGTACTGTCATATATTTTGAGTGATGGGAATCTCTCCCCCTTTTATTCACAGATGTGAGACTGCTGTTTTTTAGTGGGTGCTACACACATTGCTTTTGCCACCAGAAACACTGGAGGTCTATGTGTAACGCCACTAATTAGACTATGCTAGCCAAACCAACTGACTGTTCTGCTGGCGCCTCCCTCCTCCCTGGCTCCAGAGACAGAGACACAGACACAGTCACATGCGGAACCCTTGATCGCAGCGGCCATTTTGTTTTTTGCAATCCCAGTTACAGTATAACGTGGTCGCATCGGGTGGACCCCGAGCACCGCGTTATATTGGGGTTCAGCTGTATATATATCATACACATTTTAAGTTATGGTGGGTGAAAAAGGCAACAAAAACACGCCACCATTAGCATATAGCAAATAAAGAATATCTCTTGTGAGCACGTGCAAATGTCTTAGATAGGTCTGCAACCTTGACTTTCATCATTATCACGTAGCATACAGTGCTTCCACTGCAACAAGGAATTCTAGGAAATGACATGCAAATGAGCACACAATGGGGGCTATGCACTAAGCTCCGATAAGTCATTCTAAGAGCACAAAGTGCCTTTTAAAGCCGATACAGGCTGCTGCACGATAACTGCACTTTATCGCCTTAAAAGGCATTTTTTCTGGCCTTTGCAAAACTTGCCAGATCAGGCAAAAAAAGGCAAACATGCCAATTTCTGCCAGTCCACAGGATTATCTAAACAGCGCTAAATCAATGGTGCTTTAAAAACTCACTGGGAAAAACACGTCAGCTAAAGACAGGCGTAAAAGGAGCTGGACTTAAAAAAATTCTTTGTTTACCTTTTCGCAGGCACACCATCATACAACAGGCCGGCGTGGGTTCCCAGATGATCCCCGCGGAAGTCCAGGTGATCCTCGCGGGAGTCTGGGTGTCCCCACGGGTGTCCGGGGGCCCTGCGGGCCTGCGGTATGAATACACCAGCCAGTCACGGGAGACCAGGCCAAATACACCTTTATATTAAGAGATCAGTCACAAGGCTAAACAGGCAGTAAAATAAATTGCGGTTTATTCGGATAAGACCTCGGAAACACACAGAAATACAAGATACAGAGAATATGCACACTTATGGGCGTCTGGGGGAATGAAATCTAGCCTTTCCTAGTTGCAAGGTACTTGCTTCAGCAATGGCTTACCTTGAAAGGACCCTGTCCTGGGCTCCTGGACCGAAATCCAGCCTGCTGGCTATGCCTTTCCTCCCCCATGCTTCTCTGTGTGAATAGCTCTTTCACTCAGAAGCACTGGTGAGAGGCCCAGCAGCAGCAGCAGCAGCAGCGTATCTTCACATCAGGAAAGCAGGCAGGTGAAAAAGAGAGAGAGCTGCTTTACTGCCCGCTCTTATATAGGCTTGATTCCTATCTAAATCATTGAGGAGTCTGATAGCCAATTACAGCAGAGATTGAGATTACGCATTCACTGATAGGAGGTATAAATTCAAAACTTGCCAATGGAAAACGTGCTTATGAGTTTTGACATACAGGGCCGTTTTTAGCTAGTCCAAAAACCCCTGCTGTCAAGGCTCCTGTGCACAAGGGAATCCAATTACTTGAGCCATTTGCTTTGAAATGCTAATTACCTCCTTGAGCTATGGATGCTATGCAGATGAGATGGCATCTTAAACACATGCCCAGGCTGTCAGTATAGAGCCTTATGTTAAATGCAAAACACAATTTAAAGTACACTGTATTACAGAATATACTTTGGGGCACCTCATACTTATAAGGTAAATAACTTGGGGATATTTGGGCTCGAAATCCAGGAGTCTGGGGGACACAGGGAAGCCCCGGTGTAATTCACCCTGCATACCGGCAAATCCTGCCTGCTCGCTGGGGAGAATTAAATGAATACCGGCAACTTTGGCCCCCAAACTCCTGCAAACAAAATAATTGTATTTACACCCAAATATCCCCCCAAAAACTGACACACAAGAAATTTCACAGTTCTAGGGCTAAGGGAACATGAAATAGGAAAAAATAGGGTCATTTTATTTTCCAGCATGTATTATTTAGCCCACTGGCCTTTACATAGTTAACTCCACACACCCAGTTCCTAGCCTATAACCCTAGGGGGACAGTATCACAGGGCAACACAGTAAGGTACAATATTAGAATCAAGAGCTGACACTCTCAGCCCTTGCCATACAGTTTCAGAGGCAGCTAGCCGGGCTCCACCTTTATTAATAAAGGCCGAATACGTCCTACCATCACACCCCCTCCCCGAAGACATATAGTACAATAATGGGCAAAATTACTATTATCCAGATATATAAATAGTGCATTTGACAATTTTAAATACAACAATAATCAGCATAAATTAAAGAAATCTTGCATTCACCCCTGCCAGGCTGCCATGGTGAAGGCCCTCCTTATCCTCTTCCCGTCCATCTCCTCCATTGCTACAAACAATACAGAAGAATAAAAAAATACAATCTAAAGTCCCCTAATCCCTTAATCACTTTAGCGGTTAGTAACCGCTAGAGTACTTAAGGGGTTAACCCACCCTCCCCCGCTACCCACAATAAAAACAAAACACACAACGGGGGTCTCCACAAGTTTCTGTGGGCCCTCGCGAATGTCTGGAGGTCACAGTGTGTTGTCGTGTATATTTCTGTGTCCCCCGGGGTACATGGAGATCATTCACATTAATTTAATCGAAGGAGAACCCGTTATTGAGTCACAATTATGTACAATTGTATTGACATTCATCTTCATAATTTCTAATCTAACCACAAACGTTAGGAGGGGGTTAATATAAAGGGCTATACTCCCGTGATCATAAAACAACCTGACAATAACCAAGGCTTCTGCCACACCTCTCTAGAAATAAAAAAAATATTCTTGTGATTTAACATCTTCATGACTGAACATGTTACATCCAAGTGTCATGATTGTGTGATTTGTAACAACAATTAGTAATATTGGCTCGCATCATTGTGGTGGTGAAGGGGTTAACCAGGCCAATAATAAAGGTCTCAGGCCCGTCTGGTTACCCCTAAACCTTGTTGGGGATAAAGGGGTTAATTCTTGGTCACCACAATGCCATGTTCCCCTATACATTAACTGTATTGTCCCCGTTTTGCAGCTCAGAAACTAGCTGCAGTCCTACTGTATGAATTAATGTAGAATGTGCAAATTGTATTCGCAACACAAGGGGGAACTTCTAGCGCTGAACCAAGCGTCTATTGAATAAGTGTGTCTTGGTCAGTGGTTACATTGAAGTTCTGAAGTACTTCCTAAACCGCAGACTCTTCAGGGAAAGTCTTAACCACAAAGTTAAGTGGATAAATGGTCTGTGGTATAGCTGAAGTGCCCGGAATACAACAATGTATCCTGCGGTCTCGTTAACCAATTAAGGTCAATTGATGGAGTGCTTGTGCGGTTACCGAGCCTGGCAAGCAGTGATACATTGTATGCCAAGAGTCAAACTGCAAACCACATTACAGAGCTTATTCAATTAAGTAACTACACTGGCGACACACTTTATTCGAGCTCGGCTAGTCCCACGAATTCGGGTATACCCGGGTGTATTGAGGTTTGTGACTGTTTTCTGCCCGAGTGCATTGGGTTATTTTCCAGGCAGGGATTGAAGCATTTTATTCCCGCTGGCTGCAATACTGCACAGTATATATATATATATACTGCATTACAATTCATGAATTTATGCCATCTGGTAGACACGCGAAGCATTGCAGCCTATTAAATCCTAATCATCATCATTTAACAGATCAGCCGCCCGTCAGCCAGGCATGAACCCAGGCTGGGAAGGCAAACGCAACAGGGCTTGTCAGAGGTGAGGAGCGGCGCATTCCAGGTATCTGCCAGGTACATACTGGGTATTTGCTCGAATAAAGTGTGTCGATGCAGTAACTTTGGTTAGGAAGGCGCTAGCACTCTAATTTTTGGAATAGTTAGTAGAGAATGTAACATGCACATACATATGGTTTTTACATCACCCACATATTGTCAGGGTTCTGCTCGCCACAAACCAGGGTCGGACCGCGTGGCTGAGGTAGGGTTGTAAAAGCACCGACCTGAGACCGCGCAGGCTGATCCGGATTGCGCAGTTCGTTGTCATACGTAGCAGGATCAGGAAAGGAGAAGACAGCGTCGTCATTGTACAAGCCAGGGTCAGGACAGGAGACATCAGGATAAACATTGTTCAGGCAAGAGTTCGGTAACAGGTAGTCAGGAGAGCCCCGCTTCAGCTTAGGAGTGCGAGGTTGGCCTCTGCGCGAGCGACGACCATGGCCCATGGTACTGGTCACAGGAGATGGTAGGCAGACCAGAGTAGCACACCGCTTTGCTGCACGGGTGCACCAGTGCTACAGCGCAAGAGTCCTGAGCGGCTGGGGAATCCTCTGTAACAGCGCAGGAACCAGGACACGGCCTCTCTAGATTAGGGAAAGAGTAGGCCCCAGGAACCAGAAAGCTGAAGATCCACAGGGAAACCTCCGCTTCAGTGCAGGAATCAGGAGACTGAAGGGCGCAGGGGATACCTTTGCCTCAGTGCAGGAAAGCAGGAAGCTGAAGACATAGGGGATACCTTTGCTTCAGCACAGGAGAAAGGAAGCTGAAGGACGCAGGACGGAACCTCCGCTTCAGCACAGGAGAACAAGTGGGAGCTTGAAGGAAGCTGAAGGACGCAGGGCAGAACCTCCGCTTCAGCACAGGAGAACAAGTGGGAGCTTGAAGGAAGCTGAAGGACGCAGGGCGGAACCTCCGCTTCAGCACAGGAAAACAAGCGGGAGCTTGTGGCAGAACAGAAAGACATCCGGAAAGGACTATGCTTGGCCGGGAGCATTATGGGAAGACAGTACTTAAAGGCCAGCGGGCCAATCCCCGGAGGGGGGTGTGAAGGTACTGCTCCAATGAGTGAATGCAAGTCTAGGTTGCAGTGATAGGCTGCACAGCTGCAATAGATACCAGAGGGAGTGTATTTTGCTTTGGTGAGTGAATCCAGGCTGCAGCAAACATCAGGAGAGGTGCTCCAGGACTGCACATCTGCAAGGTAAGGCAACCAGTAAACTGCGGAGCGGATTCCTTACAGTACCCCCCCCCCCTTCACGCGAGACCTCCGGGCGAACATGAGCACACATAGAATTGGGGGACCGGGAATTGTTGCTGAACCGTCTAGGATTGGGGGTAGAGTCGTGGTCCAGAGACTCGTGGTTACTCCTTAGTGTACCCCCACCCCACGGTGAAAACTGCAGCCAGACAGGACCATCCATGGGTCTCGGAGACATCGAGTTGTTCCTAAAGTTCTTTAGGTGGAAAGGAGATCCGCAAACGAGCAGTTCCTTGGTGAGTACAGTTCTAGGAAATGAGAGTGGTAGAAGAAACATCCTTGGTACATGGCTCGCCCCGCAAAAAGACTTGGAAATCCAGGGTTGTGAAGAACCAGAGGGTTCCAGAACAGAAACGGCAGAAGAACCCCTACAGGAAGCCCAGTCTTTAATAAATGAACCGGAATCTAGGATCAGCGGCCCTGATAGTTGATCGAATACACCAGGAGGAACTTTGTAACAGAAAAAGTCTTGGCTGACCACTGCATGTTGGAATTTGCGAGGAATTTTTCCTCTAGAAGGCTCCCAGGTAATGGTTAGTAAGGGTATAGGCTGGTTGGAAGCATCTCCCGGTATTGGTATGGAAGGTGACAAGGCAAGCAGTAAACCAGGCATAGGGACCGAAATCTTGGGATACGTACAGAGTATTTCCAACTGAGAGGAAATAACCGGGGCAACCGAAAATTCCGAGGGACAAAACCATGGTTTGGCAGGAGCAGAGAAGCAAACAACAGTAGAGCTCTCCAATACTGGGAAATCTTCATTGGAAGATAGTATTGTCAGTGAATCAGGAATAGACCTTGGGATTTTCCTATCAGTATCTTGAGAAAAAGGCAGAGCCAGGGTAGTGGCGGGAGGGAAGCTAACATCAGAAGCTGAAGTCTGTACCTCAGTGACAGGGACCTGAGAATCAACAAGCAGCAAGAATGAACTATAAAAACTCTTAATGGACACCTTAGGAGTACAAGGAGTCTTTTCCGAAACTGCAATGGTCCTAACCACAGGGGTACCTAACCTGACAAAAACATGAATACTGCTGCGGCCGAGTTTATTTGAGCATTTGCCCATTCTCGGCCGCAGCAGTAACCTGGCGCGCGCCGGAGGGTGCCGGGCGCGCGCCGAAGCCTCGGAGGAGAGGCCCGCCGATCGGGGCATCCCCCTCTCCTTACCGGGTCCGCCGGGTCCCCCGGAACGTCCCGCCGCCGTCAGCACATCCACGCGACACCAGGGCTCCCTCGGGGAGCCCTGGGCACGCGTACAGGCGGCACAGGCACCCGATGATGCGTGACCGCGCATCGGTGATGCGCGGCACGCTGAGGGAGTGCGGCTCATGAATGAGCCGCACTCGAATAAAGTGTGCCGCCTGTGTAGGTGTGTTTTCTAGTGCAAAATCTCTGATCACAGGACTCCTAACCGATAGTGAGGGTGTCTGGGTTTGATTAGAGAAAAAATCAGCTGTATTGATAAGTGACTTAGAAACAATTACTGAGGTTCTAGATTTGCTGGACATGTGAGAAAAAATACCCTTTAAGACAGGAGCTTTAATTTCTTCCCAGAGTAACCCCATGTTTGCTGGGGCATATTTAGACACAGTACTGAGGAACTGGGTTTCAGCAAAGGCAGGACAGCTAAATAGCTTAGATTTAAACCCCAGGACTTGGAATATAGGCATGGTGACCTCAGACAGTACTAAGGGAGTGACCACAGATATGCTGATCTCTGGGGAATTAGCCTGGACAGAGAAATCAGGGGGACCCCCAGTCAGGATAATCATTGAAGGAAGAGCTTCAGAATCAGAAGGAGACTCATTACCTCTCAGAGTCTCAAAACTAGTAAGACACAATTCAGCGAAAAGGGAAACAGTGTGCAGGCTTTTTACTAATCTATATGAAAAAGCGTCACTTTTGGGAGAAAACCGTGCGTCAGCAAACATTCCTGGGAACACAATATGAACCCCAGGAGGGACATACAGACTACTGTATGCTTTTAACCCTAAGCTTAAAGAGGAGAAGAACTCAGACAGTACACGGGGGTTAATCATAAGTGTACTGGTCTCTGAAGTAGGTATTTGGTAAGGAATGTCTGGGAATCCAGAAATTACTGCAGACTCCATAATGTGGGAACTATGCGCTGAAGCAGGGATCACCGCTATGTGGGCGACAGGCTGGTTCAGTGAAATACCCGGGAGAAGGAACTCTGCGACCAAGCTTAGGGAAAAACCTGACTCCTGACTACATTTATCAGGAACCAGAACTTTAGCCGAAGTCTCCGGAGGCGAAACTGCGGAAACTTGAGCTGAAGCAGGGGATTTATAGCAAAGAAAATCTAAGGACTCCGTACGGTTATGGGAATCCCTCAATGCAACCTCTGCTGTCTGACTTGTGGATTCATTCTCTGAGGCTAAAACGAAGGCATTAACTTGGAGGCAGCAAGAATTTACAGGGGTTAATGCAGACAGTGCCTGAGAGTAAAACACAGGAAATATTTTCTCTGTATTAGGAGAGACAAGGGATCTCTCCTCTGGAGCTAGGGGCGTGACCGTGGCTGGCAGAGAACAGGGAATTGTCAAAGGAGACTCAGAGAGCTGCCCCTCAGGGGTTAATACAGAAATGACCCTGGGAACAGAACTTAGGGATTCTTTCTCTGATGGGGAAAGCGCACAGGACTGCCTAGCAGAGGTTAAAGCTGGAAAACCCTCAAGACCTAGAGAGAGGGATTCAGAGCTAGAAATAGGAGAACTAAGGGACTTATTCTCTGACACTGGGACCTTAGTGTTGGTTAGCGAAACACATGTATACTCCAGAGGAACTTCACAGACCTGATTGGCAGGGGTTAATGTAGATGTATCATTGGAGTCAAGGAACCCAGGCATACAATCAGGGCTAGGGACCGTGGCAGTTACAACGTTAGGAGAAATTACTAATGGGTCCGTTTGGTCATCTCCCGGAGAGGGAGATACGTCCCCTGGTTTAGCGACAGGACTGGCAGTAGAGGGGAACTGCCAAATGGCGGCGTAGGCGGCCAGGAGGCGATCCTGTTTTAACAGGCGAATGTCCAATGCCAAGGAAAGTAACTGCAGCGTATCCTGAGTGAGAGCCACCATGACGAAAGGGTCCGGGAGTACTACGTGAATGTCCAATGACAAAGCCAGGGCATTGAGAGTCCTACAGGCGTTGGCCCGTTTCACAGAATTCACCTTATCCCAGGGAGAAGGGGAATCAGGGGAGAGGATACAAGTGGCAAAATACTGTTTTAAGTCTCTGAGGCAGGAAGCCTTACTAATGAGATCATTACGGCATTTCTTTTGCAAAGGAGTTAAACCATCAAACATACATGGATCCTCCATTAGGGGTAGGATATCGCACAGATACCAGTCTTGATACTGGGACTGGTCCATAGGTCGGGACAGGATTTCAGAAAAAAATGTACCAACCCTTACCTCAGCGGGGTCCGAGTTTGTGGGGCCAAGCATACTGTCAGGGTTCTGCTCGCCACAAACCAGGGTCGGACCGCGTGGCTGAGGTAGGGTTGTAAAAGCACCGACCTGAGACCACGCAGGCTGATACGGATTGCGCAGTTCGTTGTCATACGTAGCAGGATCAGGAAAGGAGAAGACAGCGTCGTCGTTGTACAAGCCAGGGTCAGGACAGGAGACATCAGGATAAACATTGTTCAGGCAAGAGTTCGGTAACAGGTAGTCAGGAGAGCCCCGCTTCAGCTTAGGAGCGCGGGGTTGGCCTCTGCGCGAGCGACGACCATGGCCCATGGTACTGGTCACAGGAGATGGTAGGCAGACCAGAGTAGCACACCGCTTTGCTGCACGGGTGCACCAGTGCTACAGCGCAAGAGTCCTGAGCGGCTGGGGAATCCTCTGTAACAGCGCAGGAACCAGGACACGGCCTCTCTAGATTAGGGAAAGAGTAGGCCCCAGGAACCAGAAAGCTGAAGATCCACAGGGAAACCTCCGCTTCAGTGCAGGAATCAGGAGACTGAAGGGCGCAGGGGATACCTTTGCCTCAGTGCAGGAAAGCAGGAAGCTGAAGACATAGGGGATACCTTTGCTTCAGCACAGGAGAAAGGAAGCTGAAGGACGCAGGACGGAACCTCCGCTTCAGCACAGGAGAACAAGCGGGAGCTTGAAGGAAGCTGAAGGACGCAGGGCAGAACCTCCGCTTCAGCACAGGAGAACAAGCGGGAGCTTGAAGGAAGCTGAAGGACGCAGGGCGGAACCTCCGCTTCAGCACAGGAAAACAAGCGGGAGCTTGTGGCAGAACAGAAAGACATCCGGAAAGGACTATGCTCGGCCGGGAGCTTTATGGGAAGACAGTACTTAAAGGCCAGCGGGCCAATCCCCGGAGGGGGGTGTGAAGGTACTGCTCCAATGAGTGAATGCAAGTCTAGGTTGCAGTGATAGGCTGCAAAGCTGCAATAGATACCAGAGGGAGTGTATTTTGCTTTGGTGAGTGAATCCAGGCTGCAGCAAACATCAGGAGAGGTGCTCCAGGACTGCACATCTGCAAGGTAAGGCAACCAGTAAACTGCGGAGCGGATTCCTTACACATATACAGAAAGTACATATAAAAATAAAATGTGTTTCAGTTTGTTTTAAAATGTAAAGGCAGGAACCCTTTGAATGAATTCATTAACATGTCAATGTGTTAAGGGTGGATGAGCTGAGGAATTTTTCATCTCCGTACTTCAAAGGGCACCCTGCTAAATTGGTGCCCCAGTGTCTAGAAAAGTCCGGGGTTGAAAAGCCTCAGAGACCCTGGTGTTAGGGTAGCTGGGATATTGTCAAGTACCAGATGCCGGTGCGAAGTATGGGCTATTAATACTTGGTAGCCAAACCCCAGACTTACTGTCACCAGGTAAGGGGTTGGACCCGGTACTCTAAGCAGCTTAGGTATCACCTTAGCGCATGCTCTTAGCAGACCGGAATAAAGCGGGCCAGCCCATTTGGGCGGCACAGCCAGTGACCGGGGGGCACGGCCTCCACGATCCAAGCGGGCCACAGGAGTGGCCAGGGGGAGGGGCGGCCAGGAGGGGGGGTGTACCTGCGGCCAGGAGCGAGCTTCGGTCACTTGCTCCTGGCTCGCAACATAATCGGACGTCCCTCTCCTCTCCTGCTTGTAAGGTAAGGCAAGGCCGCACAATTCCCACTCCCCCCTCCCGCATAGCCGCGTTTGGAATCGGCGAGGAGGGGGGAGGCAGGGAGGAGAGGGACTCCGTAGCGCACGGAGCGATCCATGCAAGGGAGGTGCATGGCGCCCGTGGCGCAGGGCGAGGGGGGATCCCAGCTTCCCCGCGCGGCTCCACCTTAGGTGGAAGTAGTAGGCCGCAGCGGGGCTAGGGAGGGATCCCGGAACGGGCGCAGCGTCGGGGGTGTACAAGGCCAGGCCGCAATTCCCAATCCCCCCCTCCCGCATAGCCGCGTTTGGAATCGGCGAGGAGGGGGGAGGCAGGGAGGAGAGGGACTCAGTAGAGCACGGAGCGATCCATGAGGGGGAGGTGCATGGCGCCCGGGGTGCAGGGCGAGGGGGGATCCCAGCTTCTCCGCGCGGCTCCACCTTAGGTGGAAGTAGTAGGCCGCAACAGGGCTAGGGAGGGTTCCCGGATCGGGCGCAGCGTCGGGGGTGTGTGCGGCACGTGGGGCCCTGGTGAGTTGGAGGGCGCGGTTCGCGTGCCTGGTGGGCGGCCGTCGGCGATGCCATGGGCCACCTCGGTCCCTGGGACTCACTTCAGGTAGCATGCGTTGGCTCCACGAGGGCCGTGTTGGGTAAAATGGCGGCGAAGGGGGAGGGGGCGAGGCATCCTCTCCCTCGGGGCTCACGCGGCGCTCCCGCGAGAGTTCGGGCAGCTGTCCCCATGGGCAGCAATCACCATTTAGGCGTAGTCGGCCAGTAGCATGCGCTGGCCTCACGAGGGCCGCGCTGCTTGAAATGGCGGCGAAGGGGGGGGTTTCACAGGCCAGGGACCACGTGGTGTTCCCGCGAGAGTTCAGGCAGCTGTCCCTCGGGGCAGCAATCAACCTTTAGTCGCGCGGGGAAACATGGTGGTCCAATGGGCCCAGCGAGGGGCACAAGAAATGTACAGCGCGACATTGGGGGAAGGCTGATACCTTGGGGGAGGGGGGGCGAGCACGCAGCTCCCCTTCCCCCTCTCATTTAATGAACAGTAATAAAGATTGGTTGGGGTCAGATGCTTTGTTTCAGGTTTGGCCCCACCTCACTCCCCCCCCCCCCTAACAGTCACTGGTGCGGATGGGCATGCAAAGGAAGGCATGCAAAAAAAAACAAAAAAAAACATTCATTAACTTGCATTTTATCTTATTGCAGTTGTGGAAGCGGTCAGGCAACAAGTCAAAGGCCTCCGGGTATATCGGATAGATTGGGGGCGAGAGGTAGCATTAGGGCCAGAAACAGAGAGCATTTAACAAGGTAGTGCATTAGGGCCAGGTGATACACTACGCTAATAACACACATACAAAAGTAGCAAGGATGGAGCTAGAGACCAGTACCATGCAGCTTCTCGCGGAGGCACATAAACACGAGAAGGGATGGTTTCAATGGCAGCTGGAAGCACTGGTACGGGAAGCAGGGGCTAGCGGGCGTGAGAGCACGCAAGGTGGCCCCGAGGCCACGTGTGCCGAGGCTTGGCCATCCTCAAGTGACGAAGGAGGTGCTACCGGTGGAGCACGACACGCAGCAACGTTACAGAAGGGTACGTCAGTGTCCATAACGGAAGCCAGCCTGGCGGGGGGGGAACCTGCGGAAAAAGGGGGGTGCAGCCTGTTGGCAGGGACTGCTTGGGTGTGGGCGGCCACACGTATTAAAAAAAAAAAAAAAAAATGGTCCGGCTGCAGTCTGAACAGCAGGCGAGCCGGGGTGGTGGGCGGCACCAACCAACGGGGGGGCAGGCTCCAGTTAGTTACCCGCCAGAGCTGGGGTTGTCTCAAGGAATTAGGGGAGGGAGGCGAGGTTACTAATAATAATAATAATTGACAAACCTTCGGAGGGGAATCTCTTCTTCTTTTACAGGAAAAGCAAGAGCTGTCGGGACACGATCGACCTCGCCTCACGGCGCTGGTACGTTGTCCTCGACCCATAAGCGTGCCAGCCGTCCCATCAGATTGTCAAAGGAAGGGAAGAAGAGAGCGCGTCCGGGGGCGGGTCCCGACAGGCGGTTCACATCACCGCCGGGGGCAAGGGCGTCGCAGGGTAAGCCCAAAGAGGCAGATAAAAACAGGGAAGTCGGTACCTCGCCAGGCATCGCCAGTTCTCCAGCGCCGCCATTGTCGGACGCGGGGGGGTCGAACGATGCCGAGGCGAGATTGGTAAACGCAGTAGTAAAGGGTGTCCAGGTGGCGTTATTGGCAGCAGGCTTAGGCAAGGCAAGTGAAGCGCAAGGGAGTATCAGTGGGGCCGGGGCAACGTCAGTAGCAGCAACTCAGGGCCCGGTGCTGGTGGCTGGAGGGAGCGAAGGCCCCAAGGGTGGCGTAGATAGCACCGCACCGCCAGTCAGCCAGGAAGCGGCGGTAACCACAGCAGGGCCCGCGCAAGAGCAAGGGAAGGGCCAGGTGGCGGCGGTTGGAGTAGTAGGAGCAGGTTCCGCCACAAACATATTGTCGGGCACGGGGGGAGTGGGGCCGAAACCACTCAGGCTGGGACCGGGGCAACAGCTAAACGGTTGCCGGACGCGGCGTATGGAGACTCGTACACCGCAGTTTCGCGATCACTGGGGTCACATTTATCATCAGAGGTAAAAGCAGCTATTTGGGCAGGAGATTACGTGGATATATTGTCGCTACTTCCGGGGTATAACGAGGCAGTAGCTAAATCAGACAAGAAAGGGGAGGCGAAGAAAGAGGACGTCGAAAAACGGTTGTTCCCGCGCACTTTCACCAATTGGTCACAGGCTTTCGGGATATTGGCGGGCGTAGCGGGCGAGAAGGAGCCGCAGTTATGCTCCGCATTATTTAAGTACCAGGACACAATCAGGAGAGCGTTTTAAAAGCATGGGGGTATGCGCTGGTGGGGTTACGACGAGGATTTTAGACGGAGTATGGCGGCCAATAAGGGAGTGGTAACCTGGAATTGCAAAGACGTCGATCTATATTTGGAGCACATGGCAGGGGGAGAGGGGTCGTCCTTTCATGGGACTTACAGCCCCAAGGGCTCCTGGCGCGGGGGTTTTCAGGCTCGCGCAGCTGGTAGGGGTCGGGCTTCCAATAAGCAGGTGTGTTGGGGCTTTAACGACGCAAAGTGCAGATTCGACAATTGTCGATTCCAACATATCTGTGCTGGGTGTGGGGGCCAGCATTCCAAGGTCAAATGCTTCAAAAGAGACAATAAGGGGTTTAGGGGAGCAGGACAGCAGGGTGGCCAGGATAGCGCGTACACCAATTTCAGCCGAGGCAATGGCGCCGTGGCTGGAAAGATATCCCAATAAGGAGGCAGCCGGGTTATTGCGGGAGGGGTTCAGAGTCGGTTTCCGGGTCCCTTTCGATAAGCAGGCGGGTTTAAGGGATAAAGGGACCGGAGAGAAGAACTTAAAATCAGTCAGGCTGAATGGGGCGGTAGCAGGGGAGAAAATCAGAAAGGAGATTGAGTTGGGCAGGATGGCAGGCCCTTTCGGGTCGCCTCCCCTTAGCAACCTGAGGGTGTCACCATTGGGGTTAGTTCCCAAGAAAGAGGAAGGGGAGTTCAGGCTGATTCAACATCTAATAAACAAAAATTGTGAGGCGCTACTTGTGAAGGTGAAAATATATATATGAATCTCAGATATTGTGATAATTTACTAGAGTGCTCAAATATTAAGAAAAATGGCAAACTTTGCTGCTCAACCCTCTTAGGAGAAGATCCAGTTTTCTCCTATTTAGAATGGTGTGGAGAAACTTGTGGGGAGCGCAGGTATCACCATAAACATGGGAAAGAGTATCAAAATAGTGCAATATGTCTAAATGAATACAGCAATCTGAGCAGGAATCATGAATGGGAACTCACATTATCCCAGTGGTATTACAGCATGTATTTGGCAATAGATGTGGTGGGTAGATTCAGCAATGTGCAGGGGGGTCTTGCTTGTACACACTCCCAGATGATAGCAGGACGAACCCTCAATGGAAATGGAAATAAAGACAATTCTAGTGCAACACTGTATGTTCACTATGGATATATTGAAAAGGCAATAAGTATTGCACTTACATGATCAACATGTGCTTAGACACATAACAATTGATGCGCAGCATAGGTGTACTCCATCCACCCCCCTCCCGAGGTCGCGTCGCATCCCTTCCGGTTCGGCCCGTCGCGTCACTTCCGATTTCGTCGGCGAACGCAGAATGGATCCTCACGGGTTCTGGGGCTAGTCTGGCACACTTCTGAACTACTGCAGGTTCACTCAACGCGTTTCGCTGGCGTGGCAGCTTCATCAGGAGTCCGATCTGAAGTGTAAGCTTCTTGGGCCATGTATATATGCCCCTACTTGGCTCTGATTGGATGGATGCTTAATTCTCCACTTCCCATTGGCTGAAAAAGTGCTCTGTGATTGGCTAGTGGGCGGGACTAACCGTGCATACTAATATCCATGTATATCACATTAAAATACATATAAAATGAAATACATATAAAATGACATCGTTTTATTTAATACAAATATCTTAAAATCCTAATACACATTATAACTGCTGCTCTAACTAAAAAACTAACTAATAGATAGAAAAACTAACTAATACATAGAAGAACTAACTCTATTATGAAGGGATGGGTGATTGAGTGACTATTTCACCAAAGGGTTTATTCCTTACATTGTGTGCTTGTAATGCATATATACCACTCAGCAATGGTATGCATTTAAATTGAATATAGTGGTGTGGGAGACAAAAGTAGAAAAACACAAATTAGTGCATCAAATATAAATACGTAAACATATAAAAATATACATATAAATAAATATAAATGACAGATTTGCATAGATCTTCAATGATGTTTTAAAGCTATTTTGAATATCCAAAAGTAACCAATTGTAAAAAACAACCAAATATAAAATTTATATCTTAAAATTCATAACTCATTGTATTTATATTAAAAAATGTTTTTTTAAATGTTTTTTAAAATATGATCTGTGTATAAGAGCGCATGTTATTTATATAAAAACACTGATTTCTATATCTGAATTCAATCCATCTGGAGTTAATGCTATCAAAGCGCGAAACGCGTTAGAGGACCCTTTTAATGTAGCTGTTGCTACCATGCATTTGGATTAAAGCATTTTTATTTTTCACGGATCTGCCTCCAGCCCTATTTCTTTGCAGTGCTCCACCATCTTTCTACACATACTCTATCTACAAAACGGAACGGATGCACGCTGTCATGGAGCAGAAGGGGTTAATAAGTGAGTGGCCTACTATGTTTATGGTTATTGTGACTATATGGTATGTGCAGGGCTCCAGCCTATGATACAGGATATGTTTTTATCCACATAGTGATTGCACTGGGAGTCTCTTTATATAAGGGCTTCCATGTGGTTTCGCTTTTAAGAGTGGTTATTTTTGCTCTGTCCATGTTAGGCTTCATATGGTGAGCCATATACCCTGTCACACATTCACACATTTTATATACAATTAACATACCCCGGCCTCCCAGGCATTGTGGCCAACATTGCACAATCCTGGATTTAGAAGCACCATCAAGAGATTCACTTCTCATCCTTTGCTGTACATTAGACCGGAGCTAGCAGGGCGCCAGGACACGGTAGCATAGAACTTCACCAACTGGGTTTTCCCTCTCCTCTCTGTTCTTCCCCAGGTGCGGCGGAGATCTGGATGGTGGGAGATTCGCTGGTGCACTGGGCCAGAAAGAGGGCATTTTCACGACCGTATGGGGGAAATCTGGGGTTGGGCACAGAGCAGGTGGAGGTAAAATGGTGGGGGGTGAGAGGGATGCGATGGGGTCAGCTGTTCCCGCTGCTTATTTCCCGGGCCAGGGACAGGAGGGCACCTGACATCATCGTCATCCACGCAGGGGGCAATGACTTGGCAGCAGTGCGGTCCACGGTCTTAGCCCAACAGATAAAGCAGGACATAGCACGGATCATGGCTCTTTGGCCAGGGGTTCAGGTAGTATGGTCGGACATCATTTGCAGGCATGTTTGTAAAGGGGCACGGAACCCAGGGCGGGTAAACAAGACACGAAAAAGGTTGAACAAAAAGTTGGGGAAATTCGTGAAGCAATGCGGGGGGTGGGTAATAAATCACCCACAGTTTAGCTTCAAGGTAGAGGGCTGGTTCAGGGAGGATGGGGTACATCTGTCTGACATAGGGGCAGACATGATGAACAACAACCTGCAGGAGGGTTTGGAAGAGGTTATCGGGGTATGGCGGCACGGGCCTTATTTAAGGGGTTTAAATAGGCCCGTCGGTGGCGGCAGTTGGGGACCGGGATAGTAACTATCTCCATGTTGTTGTAAATAAACAAAGCCGCGGCCTTTATACCTCCAAAACGTTGTCCTTCTCGTCTTTCGGTCAGTACCAGAAAAGTAGGGAAAGAGTAGGGGAGGATACTCACGCCTCACTGGTCAAGCAAATTCTGCCCTCTTTGTGAGCTACTGGCAAGTCTGGGCTGGTAAGAAAAGTTGCTCCCACAGGAGGATTGGCTGGGTATTTTAGAGATAGGACCGTTAACACTATAAAAATGCCAGCAGCCCAGTCTTAGTTAGATTCATCTGATTCAGCTAAGATCCGTCCAAGTTACAGCATCAGTGGTTTCGGAGTGTGAGGGGTTAACTACATTGTAACGAAGATTCACATCCCTCTTCCAGAATTCGCTTGAGCTAAGGATTCCCAAACAAATCCCGTTGTGGCGGTGAGAGGTTAACAAGGCCAATACTAAAGGTATTATGCCCGACTGGTTAACCCTAAACCGTGTTGGGACAGAAGGGGTTAAAATGTATTGCAACCATCAGCCTAGGTTTTCCCCATCACTATCTTTTTGTCCCTATTTTGCAGCTAAGAAGCAAGCTGCAGTTACACTGAATGAATGAAAATGTGCTAACTGTATTTGTGACACAAGGGGGAGCTTCTAGCGCTAAACCAAGCGCTAAGTGAAGAAGCATGCCTGTGAATAAGTGGCTGCTTTGAAGATAGGTATCACTTCCTAAGCCATAGACTTCTAAACCGCAAAGTCAATTGGATAAGTGGTTTGCGGTCTAGCTGAAGTGCAGCCTTGTCAAAATGTATCCAGCGGTCTTGTTATCCACTTCAGCTGAATTGTTGGCGTGTCAGCGGTTACCGATCAAAAGCGAGCACAGATACATTGTATGCCGGCTTTTAACCCAGACCAATTATAGGTCAAACCGCAAACTACGTCACAGAGCTCATTCAATTAAGTGGATAACTTGCGCTAGGAAAGAGCTAGCACTCTAATTTTTGGAGTGCAGTCAGTTACAGTACACATGTACCATGAACATACATATGAATTTTATATTGGTTACACATGCAGAACATACATTTATAAATATACTGTATTTCAATTGTGTTTTAAATGCAAAGGCAGCAAACCCTATCTGCCGGTCAAGCAACGAATCCATTAACATGCCCATATGTTATGATGAAAGAGCTGAGGGATTTTTCATCTCCGGACTTCAAAGGGCACCTTGCTAAGGTGGTGCCCCAGTGTCTAAGAGAAGTCCAGAGTTGAAAAACCTCAGAGACCCTAGGTGTTAGGGTGGCTGGGATAATGTTAAGTACCAGATACTGGTGGGAAGTATGGGCACTTCACACTTGGTAGCCAAACCCCAGACTTACTGTCGCCAGGTAAGAGGTTGGGCCCGGTATGCTAAGTAGCTCAGGTGTGAGGTTAGCACATGCTCTGCTCAAACTGGGAAGCAACTTCTGCCCTCTTTGTAAGGTACTGGCAAGTCTGGGATAGGTGGGGAAAATTCTTCCCACGAGAGGATTGGGTGTATATGTTAGGTATAGGACCCTTAACCCTATAAAAAATGCCTGCAACCCAGTCCAAATCAGATTCATCTCAGATTTTACCAAGAAGCGCCAAAGTACAGCATCAGCGGTTTCGGAGTGTGAGGGGTCAACTACACCATAACGAAGAATTGCACCCCTCTTCCAGAATTCGTTTGAGCTAAGTATTCCCGAACGAATCCTGTAAGGACATTAAGAAAGATTTCCTTTTGGCGGAGATATAGGGCTAGCAAGTTGTGCCCCTAGCCAAGGACTGTCACAGGACTCAAACCGCGCACCCACTTGCATGCGTGCAGGGGTGGCCAGAGACTTTGATTAGTTCTGTGGACATTTGATTTTATTTCCCCATCCCAGTAAGTGTTTTATTGACTGTAATTGTGAATATTGTGTGTTTGTCTTAAAAGGAAATAAATTACTATTTATTTTGCCCATATTGTGTGCTCAATCCAGAATCCCGGTATTAATGTGTTGGTAAGACCTGGTCTACCGTGAAAAGCTTATATTAACTCCAAGTGGTTAAAGAACAACATTAAAAAGTACATAGGAATAAAGAACTTTGTGTTATTTTAATTTGTTTTTAATAACTACAAGTGTTAAATATAGAGGTTTTTAGGTATGTTTATTGAATGGAGTCACAACCAGCCATATTGGTTATAGACATTAGGACATTAAGAGTGGTTGAATCCACTTTCAGTTTTGAGGATCCATTTGTGGGAACAGCCTCTTTTAATTACATAATTAGACAATTTTGAGGGTCTATATATACCAACGGGACCCCTCCGACTACATCCTATGAGCCTGAGGAAGCCGTGTGTTATGGCGAAACGCGTTGCTCCAACCTTTCCTGTTTTTGTCCAACCGAGGCTTCCGTAGCCAGTGGACACATTGACAGTCGCAGCTTGCTCCCGAGCAGAGGCGCATCATCACCCTGCACTCCGGACGCGGAGGCAGAGCAGCTCTTGCGGCTAGAAGGTTACACTGTTACACGGCAACGAGCCTGAGTGTCGTTCTATGTGAGTGCTATCTGTATGTTACGGTATGCAGATGTTTTAAACTAATAAATGTGTCATATTCTCTAGTCTGCTGTTACCATGCTTGGCCACCGGGACTGCTGTCACTCTCAATGTCTTGTTCTAGCCTGCAGTACCTATACTTGTCCACCGGGATTGCTGCTGCTAAACTAAGGAACATTCCAGAACCTTATACCTGACACCTCTGCACCTGTGCTCCACCTCTCAGCCTGCCTATATAAACCTCCCTTTCCTGTTCCTTCTTGCCTGTTTATACTGGTTCCTTAGCTTCTGCAAGGTTCCTGTGTTTACTGCTGTGCTAGCTATTGCTATCATCCTGTTCCAGTTTCCTCGTTGCCGACCTCTGCTTGTTTCCTGACTTCGCTACCTGCCGTCTGCCTCGGACCCCTGCTTGTTTCCTGACTTCGCTGCCTGCTGCCTGCCTCTGATCTCTGCTTGTGACCCCTACTTTGCTCCCTGCTGTTCCTGCCACTGGGATCCACTTCAGCCGAAGTCCAATCCTTGACAGAATAAACAGGACCTACCATGGATTCCGCTGGAACAGACCCGGCTCAGGCTCAGACACTCCATGACTTACAACATATCATGGTTGGTTACCAGGAACAACAAAGACACATGTTTAATCGTCTTGGCCGCTTGGAAGAACAAGCCACCACTGCAGAAGCTGAGAATCGTGAACTACGTTTAGCCTTAATCACCTTGTCTGGTCAAAACACTGTGCCTGTGCAAACCGCACCCCGTATATATCCCTTCCGGAAAAATTTGGGGGGAAAAAACAATCTTTCCGGAATTTCCTTAATCAATGCAGACTTGTGTTCAAGCTTCAGCCCATCATTTATCATACCTAAGAAGACCAGGTTGGACTGATCATAACCCTGCTCAAGGATGAGGCCCTTGCTTGGGTCTCCCCTATGTTAGAACAAGATAGCCCACTACTAAGGGACCTGGAGGAGTTCATCGAAGCCATGAGTCTTATTTTTGATGACCCAAATCGTAGTGCAACCGCTGAGGTAACTCTGAACAATCTTCGTCAAGGAAGACGCTCGGCAGCTGAATACGCCGCTGAATTCCGCAGATGGGTTAACGATACTGATTGGAATGAGGCCGCGCAGAAATATCATTTTCGGCAGGGTCTCTCGGAGCAAGTTAAAGACGAACTAGCCCGGGTGGAGCCCCCAGAGAGATTTCAGGACTTTGTCCGTTTATGCATCCAAATTGATCGCAGGCTTTCGGAAAGACGATTGGAGAGACAGGGGTTCATGCCAAGCAACCCCGGGTTTAGAGATGTCAGTACCCCAAGACGTTCCAGGGAGACTGAGGAGGAGCCGATGCAAGTAAATACACTGCGGGGACCCATCTCAACCGGGGAAAGGAATAGACGCCGAACAGAAGATCTCTGTTTATATTGCGGAAATGATGGGCACTATCTCGCTGATTGCCCAAACAAGTCCAGGCGGTCTTCTTTCCAGAGTCCTAGGAGAAATCAGCTGCACGCTATTTCAAAGACTGTTTTCTCTGCTTCTCAAGGGAAAGATAACCCTCCTTCGATACACCCTCACCTCCTGGTTCCTATTATAATCGAGGAAGGAACACATCGTTTTTCAACCACAGTAATGGTCGACTCAGGGGCGGCAGGGAATTTTATGGACATAGAATTCGCCAAGAACAAGTCGGTATCATTTGTAGCCAAGGAATCGCCAGAAAGGATGGAAGTCGTTGACGGTTCTCCCTTGAGCTCTGGACCTGTTACCCATGAAACCAGTAACTTAACACTAATCATGGAGCCCAATCACCAGGAGAAGATTTCATTTGGTCTCATTCCATCACCTTTGTTTCCAGTGATTCTGGGAATTCCATGGCTCATGATCCATAACCCACTAATTGACTGGAAGACAAAGACCCTCACGTTTCCCTCGGAGCACTGTCAGCTAGCCTGTCTACCTAAAACTCCTATACCAGAGTGTGTGGGAATCCATAAGATTTCCTCGTCTCAAGAAAATCTTCTGCCGGCTCCTTTCTCTGAGTTTTTAGATGTGTGTGACAAGAAGAACACAGATACGCTTCCCCCACATCGCTCTTATGACTGTCCCATTGAATTATTACCGGGTGCTGCCATTCCGTTTGGAAGAATCTATTTCCTCTCAGAACCGGAATTGAAGGTCCTCAATGACTACCTACAGGAGAACCTATCAAAGGGTTTTATCCGACCCTCTACTTCTCCAGCAGGCGCTGCGCTCTTCTTCGTGGGAAAGAAAGACGGTTCTCTACGCCCCTGCATTGACTATCGGGAACTAAATAAGATTACGGTGAAGAACAGGTACCCATTACCTCTGATTCCTGAACTATTGGAAAGAATTCGGTCAGCCAAAATCTTTACCAAATTAGATCTCAGAGGAGCGTATAATTTGGTCCGCATTCGACCTGGTGATGAATGGAAAACAGCCTTCCGAACCCGTTATGGGCACTATGAATATCTGGTGATGCCTTTTGGACTCTGTAATGCCCCTGCTACCTTCCAGCATTTAATTAATGATGTCCTCCGAGAGTTATTGGACCAATTCGTAGTGGCATACCTGGATGACATCCTTGTCTTCTCAGATAACATCATGGATCATCAGAGACATGTCCGAATTGTCCTTGAGCGTCTCCGGAAGTACAAATTGTACATCAAGTTACAAAAATGTGAATTTGAAAAGACCAGCATGCAATTTCTCGGTTACATCATCTCTCCCGAGGGTTTGAGTATGGACCCAGGCAAAATTCAAGCCGTGGTGGAATGGCCAATCCCTTGAAATGAAAAGGACATTCAGAGATTTATGGGTTTTGCCAATTTCTATAGACGTTTTATTAAAAATTTCTCTGGCATTATTGCCCCAATCACCCAACTCACACGGAAAGAATTCCCCTTCAAATGGTCTCCTAAAGCGGATGCGGCATTCGAACAATTGAAGTCACTCTTCACATCTGCCCCTATCCTCATCCAGTGATAGGCTCTGGTTCCACACGTGCACGCGCAGGGCTGTAATTACTTCCGCATGTATGCCTCTGATCGCGGGTTAATGCGGTGTCCTGCCCGCGCTGTTACACAGGCTATTGGTGCCCCGATGGACACCTGAAGCCTCCTATTATGCTACAGGATTAGGGTTATTGCTCTACTCAGTACTTTTGCAGTCTGGTTAAGATATGTGCTGTTATAAACTGCTAATAAGCTATATCACCACTGTATACAGCCTCCACCTCCCCACATGCAGTGATCATCAGTGTGTATAGCTGGTCATATCAGAGTGCCCACCAATTCACTCTATGCACATTACCTATCAGTATCAATGGTGACATGTTGCAGAGGTCACCATAGGGTACCATACGCCTATACCGTGAACCCCTGGGGGTTACCTATGATCACCTCCACACAACACTGCGTGTACATATATAACACATGTAGGAAGGTCTACCAGACTGCATATTGATACCTACTGGTGCACAATATATTTGTTTCAGTACACCAGTTATCACCAGTCACACCATTACCACCTATGGTTTATGCACACCGCCTATTGTGATCTGATGATACAGTACATTGTCGAATTAACCCTACCTTACCCTCACTGAGGTCTTTTATAAGGATTGTGTTTCCTGTGTGATATCAATACACAACAGGAGACACCTACTATATTGATTGCGAGCCCTATGGCTGTCAGTATTTTGATCCCACCACCTCTAGTACGTCATTTTAATACCCATTATTTTATATATGTGTTGAATTAATAAAGTTTATTTTAAATCATACACTAATCACCAGAGGGTGAACTCGAGTGCTACACCGGGTTCTTCTCTATCCTTTCTACCTATCCTCATCCATCCAAATCCAGAATTACCATTCATCTTGGAAGTGGATGCATCCGACTCTGCTGTTGGTGCCATTCTGTCACAAAGAATTGGACCCAAGATGCTCCTTCATCCATGTGCCTTTTATTCATACCAAATGCCAACAGCTGAACGAAATTATGACATCGGAAACAAGGAACTTTTGGCTATAAAAGTTGCATTCTCTGAGTGGAGACACCTACTGGAGGGGGCCAATCATCCAATTACGGTCTTTACGGATCACAGGAACTTAGAATTCATTCGATCCGCAAAGAGACTGTCTGCGCGACAAGCCAGATGGGCTCTCTTCTTTGCAAGATTTCAGTTCCATATCTCATACCGCCCTGGCTCCAAGAATGGGAAAGCCGACGCCTTGTCACGGTCCTTTCCTAATCCTAGTTCAGACAAAGAGCTAGAAGAAACTATTCTTCCAAAAAGAAATTTTTTGGGCGTCACATTCTCTGCCGATCTCCTCACACGAATAAAGGGAGCCTACTCAAATGACACTTTTCTTAAAAACCCTCCTCCGGAAGCAGAACTATTTCTATGTGATGGTCTCTGGAACTGTAACGATCGTCTGTTCGTCCCTAAGGAGGTAAGATTAGAGGTGCTCCAATTAATGCACGACTCCCGACCCGCTGGTCACCCAGGTGTCCTCAAGACACAGGTACTGTTGTCTCGCTCTTTTTGGTGGCCTAAATTATCACAAGATGTTAAAGACTATGGGCCTCATGCAGTAAGCCCCGATAAGGCTTTTTCGGCATTTTATAGCCGTTTTTTGCCCTCCTGATTCAGTAAGCCCCGATAAGTGGGAATTATCGGCAACTTTTCTTCCGAAAAAAAAATTTTCGCCACCCGGCTGCCGATAAGCCACTTATCGGGACTTTTTTTTCCCGCCTGAATTCAGTAAGCCCCGATCAGCTTTTTGGTGCTGATCGGCAGGCCAGATTGGAGATTTTATGGCCAATCCAGCCCGCCAACTAAAGTTGGCAACTTGCTGAAGGAGAAGCATCGGCAAGGGCGACACTTAGGAAAAATCAGCCCTTTTTCCTGCCTGTGATTGATGCCGGGGGTCTCCGGAGCTGATACCCGCACCGGAGCCCCCCGGCATGCATCCGAGGCAGGAAAAGGGCATTTAAAAGCCACTTCATTACCTTAGCGGCTAACCGCTAAGGCAATGAAGGGGTTAACCCACCGTGCCAGCGTTATTGTGGGTAGCGGGGATGGGTGAGGGGGGTATTTGGCCCTGGGTGTGAGTTTAGGACTTGCGGGGGGGATGCGGGGGCACTTAACCCCTTCACGACCGTAGCGGTTAATACCGCTACGGTCCTGAAGGGGTTAAGGCCTCCCGCTACCCACCCGCAAGCCCTAAACAACCACCGTTGGGGCTAATGCCCCCTTCACACACCCCCACTACCCACAATAATAAAAAAAACACAACCCAGCCCCACAATAACGAATTAAATAAATAATTAAATAATTATATATATATATATATATATATATATATATATATATATATATATATATATATATATATATATACCCAACAACACCTATACCCCCCTAACATACAGTATAGTAATGGGCAGAATGACTATTATCCACAAATGGATAATAGTGCAGTTGTCCATTTACAATACATACACAACAATAAAGACTTTAAATACATATAGCACTCACCCATGTCCCACTGCCACGATGAAGGCCATCCTCATCTTCATCCTGCCCATGCCCCATCCGCTTCTGCAAAACAAACACAAGAATTACAACATCCAAATTAATGTCCCCTAACCCCTTAATCACCATAGCGGTTATTAACCGCTACAGTTATTAAGGGGTTAAGCCACCATCACCCACATACCCTCCCCCACAAAGCCCCCCAACCACCCTCACCCAATACCCACAGGGGAGTCCTACCAAATACCCTTGGGCCTAATACCCCCTCCCCCAGCACATACAGTACAAAAATGTGCCAAATAACTATTATCCACATAGGGATAATACATTATTTGGCCATTATTAAACACATTCAATAACGTTAAAATGTAAAGAAACTTGTACTAACCTCATCAATAAGAAGTCTCCGTCGCCAGCATCATCCTTGGGGTCCGTTGCCAACATTAGAAATAGCCACAACATTTCAATATCATTAACATAACACTGAACCCCTTAATCACCTTATCGGGTACTAACCTGAAAGGTAATTAAGGGGTGAAGCCATCCTGCAATGCCTACAACAGTTATGCATAACATCCTCAGTGAAATAAAAACCAATTGCCTAACCAAATTCCATTTAATCATTCAATCTGTAGGCTCACATGCCTCATAAAACATTGCATTTACAGTGTATACATGTAGCATAACATGTAAACTGCATGTACACGCTGCAAATCAATGTTAACAATACAATAATGCCACTCAAATCGCCATACATCACAAGAAGTATATTATTTAATACAATAAACTCACCATCAATGAATTACCACACATCAATTACATCCCTAAACAATTAAAATACCATCCATACCAATTACACAATGAACTAAAGCTATCCTAACAGAGAACAACTTCAAAACATAGTCAAAAGTACACCAACAATTACAATATAATAAAGCAAGGCTTTCCATATCCTACTGTACGGCCTGGAAGCCCAAAACTTACATCTGTCTAAAAATAAAATACATTTAGCACACATCAATGCATAGCCACAATGATTAACAATACAGAATTAGAAGCTTTAACAACACTATCATTTCTTACCCTGTATATATATCTGTACACATACATACAGACATACATACAGTGGGAAGAAATGATATGCATTGTAAAAAATGAAAACATGAAAAAGCAACACAAAAAACAGTTACATTAAGTACATTTCTTTATTTAACTTACCATTACTTGCCCCCACCGACTCCCGTTGATCAGCTTACTCACGAACCAATCCACGACACCATCCACGACACAATCCAGGAACAAATCCACGAACCAAACCAGGAACCAATCCAAGAACAAGTGCAGGAACCAATCCAGGAAGCAAGCCACGAAGAAATCCAAGAAACAATCCACGACACGATCCAGGAACAGGAACCCATAAAAGAAAAAAAACATAACAAATTAAACATTAAAATAATAAAACATGACAATCAAGGGTTGTACTAGTTTTATTCTTAGTGAATCTGTATTACAATACCTTGTTCCGGGGTCTTCTTGACGTCCGGTGCCACGCCCTGGTCTTCAATCTTCAGGAGGAGGTCCGTCCTCCTCGGCATCTGCCTTCAAAATGAGACGACATAGGCTTTTATAGGCCTATGACGTCACATTTGTCGTCATATGGTTCCCACAGAGTAGGGATGGTTCCCACGGCCATGAAATGACACATGGCCGGACTCACATGGTAAGCCAGCCAATCAGAGCGTGGGAACTCCATCCCTACTCTGATTGGTTCAACCACCATGTGAGTCCGGCCATGTGTCATTTCATGACGTTTTCTTAAAGGCAATAGCAGCAAAGCCATTCTGATTGGCTGTGCTGGCATTGCCTTTAAGTGACGTCATCAATTTTTTTACATCGGCCAAAACACATGGTTTTCACGGCCCAATCAGGGCCGTGGGAACCATATGACGACAAATGTGACGTCATAGGCCTATAAAAGCCTATGTCGTCTCATTTTGAAGGCAAGGTGGATTTGTTCCTGGATTGTGTCGTGGATTTGTTCCTGGATGGTGTCGTGGATGGTGTCGTGGATTGGTTCGTGAGTAAGCTGATCAACGGGAGTCGGTGGGGGCAAGTAATGGTAAGTTAAATAAAGAAATGTACTTAATGTAACTGTTTTTTGTGTTGCTTTTTCATGTTTTCATTTTTTACAATGCATATCATTTCTTCCCACTGTATGTATGTCTGTATGTATGTGTACAGATATATATACAGGGTAAGAAATGATAGTGTTGTTAAAGCTTCTAATTCTGTATTGTTAATCATTGTGGCTATGCATTGATGTGTGCTAAATGTATTTTATTTTTAGACAGATGTAAGTTTTGGGCTTCCAGGCCGTACAGTAGGATATGGAAAGCCTTGCTTTATTATATTGTAATTGTTGGTGTACTTTTGACTATGTTTTGAAGTTGTTCTCTGTTAGGATAGCTTTAGTTCATTGTGTAATTGGTATGGATGGTATTTTAATTGTTTAGGGATGTAATTGATGTGTGGTAATTCATTGATGGTGAGTTTATTGTATTAAATAATATACTTCTTGTGATGTATGGCGATTTGAGTGGCATTATTGTATTGTTAACATTGATTTGCAGCGTGTACATGCAGTTTACATGTTATG
The DNA here is from genome assembly GCF_040206685.1 of Ascaphus truei. Classification (NCBI taxonomy): domain Eukaryota; kingdom Metazoa; phylum Chordata; class Amphibia; order Anura; family Ascaphidae; genus Ascaphus; species Ascaphus truei. Next base: position 209,086,424 of record NC_134484.1, on the reverse strand, counting down.
CTACATGTATACACTGTAAATGCAATGTTTTATGAGGCATGTGAGCCTACAGATTGAATGATTAAATGGAATTTGGTTAGGCAATTGGTTTTTATTTCACTGAGGATGTTATGCATAACTGTTGTAGGCATTGCAGGATGGCTTCACCCCTTAATTACCTTTCAGGTTAGTACCCGATAAGGTGATTAAGGGGTTCAGTGTTATGTTAATGATATTGAAATGTTGTGGCTATTTTTAATGTTGGCAACGGACCCCAAGGATGATGCTGGCGACGGAGACTTCTTATTGATGAGGTTAGTACAAGTTTCTTTACATTTTAACGTTATTGAATGTGTTTAATAATGGCCAAATAATGTATTATCCCTATGTGGATAATAGTTATTTGGCACATTTTTGTACTGTATGTGCTGGGGGAGGGGGTATTAGGCCCAAGGGTATTTGGTAGGACTCCCCTGTGGGTATTGGGTGAGGGTGGTTGGGGGGCTTTGTGGGGGAGGGTATGTGGGTGATGGTGGCTTAACCCCTTAATAACTGTAGCGGTTAATAACCGCTATGGTGATTAAGGGGTTAGGGGACATTAATTTGGATGTTGTAATTCTTGTGTTTGTTTTGCAGAAGCGGATGGGGCATGGGCAGGATGAAGATGAGGATGGCCTTCATCGTGGCAGTGGGACATGGGTGAGTGCTATATGTATTTAAAGTCTTTATTGTTGTGTATGTATTGTAAATGGACAACTGCACTATTATCCATTTGTGGATAATAGTCATTCTGCCCATTACTATACTGTATGTTGTGTATTGATGCTATGTTTATTGGGGGCATTTGTCCCCAATAAACATGCTACTATGCGTTAACCCCTTCATTGCCTTAGCGGCTATCCGCTATGGTAATGAAGCAGCATTAATGTATTTTAATAATATTGTGCGGAAGCAGGAGGCCCCCTGAGCTGAAGCGCATTTATTTGTGGCTCAGAGACCCCCTGCCTCCCGAGTTACAGGCCCCGGTTTGGGCCATCGGTTACAGTGTGGACGCCATGTTTATTGCGGGGACGCTATAAACATGGCGGCGACACTGCCACCCGATGACACATACCGGGGCCTGTAACTCGGGAAGCAGGGGGTCCCTGCTCCACAAAGCAATGCGGTTCAGCTCAGGGGACCCCCTGCTCACTGTACAGTATAATTAAAAAGACATTCATGCTGCTTCATTACCGTTGCACATAGCCGCCAAGGTAAGGAACGAGTCTTTATTGATGTGTGTGTGTTTTATTTATACTGTACATGTGCAGAGGGTCTCCGGAGCAGAACAGCGTTGGTTTGAGGTCCGGGGACCCCCTGCCCCCCGAGATACAGGCCCCTTTATGGGGTGCCGGTATCCCTCTGGTTTGTTTACAGGTCGCGGTCACGTGATCGGGACCTTTAAACGCCGAGGGATACCGGCACCTCATAAAGGGGCCTGTATCTCGGGGGGCAGGGGGTCCCCGGACCTCAAACCAACGCGGTTCAGCTCCGAAGACCCCCTGCACATGTACACTATGAATAAAAGTTGTTTTTAAATACTTTTTTTGGTGCCGATCGTGAGCATTATCGGGAGCCAGGCTGTATCGCCACAGCTCATCGGCAGCTTTGCTTTCGCAGTGCTTCAGCAGGGATCGGAAGGATTCGGCCCTTACTGAATACTGCGAGGGCAAATCGCCCAAAAAAAACATTTTCGCAATTCGTGCCGAAAATTTTGTATCGGGGCTTACTGCATGAGGCCCTATGTCCTCTCCTATGAGACTTGTGCTAGGACCAAGACCCCTCGAGCATCACCTGTGGGTTTACTGCAGCCTCTTCCGGTTCCAACTCGTCCTTGGGGGTCCATATCAATGGATTTTATTGTTGACCTGCCCCGATCAAATGGACATAATACCATCCTGGTATTGGTGGATCGACTTACAGAGATGGCTCACTTCATTGCAGCACAGAATCTTCCTTCTGCAGACCAGACAGCCAAGTTGATTGTGAAAGAGGTGTTTCGGCTTCACGGGGCTCCTGATGAGATCATATCCGATAGAGGGGTACAATTCACTTCAAAATTTTGGAGGACCTTCTGTTCCTCTCTAGGAATTCGTTTAAATTTATCGTCTGGCTATCATCCACAATCCAATGGCCAGACAGAAAGGACCAATCAGACTTTGGAATAATACTTACGATGTTTTGTTTGTCATCTCCAGGATGACTGGATTGATTTCCTACCATTAGCTGAGTTTTCATACAACAACTCACATCATTCATCGACTCAGAAGAGCCCCTTTTTCTCAAATTATGGATTTCATCCAACCTTTATTCCTCGTTTTCCATCTTCGGGCCCCATTCCGGCAGTTACAGAGAAACTGGAGACTCTGTGAGACATCCAGGAGACCCTCAAAGAGACACTTCGTGAGACTCAAGTAAGGTACAAAAGAGTAGCAGACCAACACCGCAGACCCTACCCAGAATTCCAAGTCGGGAATAAAGTCTGGCTTTCTACAAAAAATCTACGTCTAAAGGTTCCAACCATTAAATTGGGCCAAAAATACATCGGGCCATTTCACATCTCAGCACTAATAAATCCAGTGTCCTTCAGATTAGAGCTTCCTGAGACCATCAAAATACACCCTGTGTTTCATTCTTCTCTGCTGAAACCTTTCCGTGAGAACCCGTTTCCTGGACGGAGACTTCCTCCCCCTGAACCCGTCCTCGTGGATAACGTTCATTGGATAATGGATAATGGATAATGGATAACGTGGATAATGGATTCATTGTGGAAAGAATTTTGGATTCCAGGTTACACCGAGGGAAACTACAGTACCTGGTTCACTGGGGGGGGGGGGGGTATGGCCCAGAGGAGAGGTCTTGGGAACCCAAAGATTTTGTACATGCTCCGCGACTAGTCAAAGCTTTCCACCGACGATATCAGACAAGCCTAGCAAGGATCGTCCGGAGAACGCTCTTGGGAGGGTGGAGTAATGTCATATTCTCCAGTCTGCTGTTACCATGCTTGGCCACCGGGACTGCTGCCACTCTCAATGTCTTGTTCTAGCCTGCAGTACCTATACTTGTCCACCGGGATTGCTGCTGCTAAACTAAGGAACATTCCAGAACCTGATACCTGACACCTCTGCACCTGTGCTCCACCTCTCAGCCTGCCTATATAAACCTCCCTTTCCTGTTCCTCCTTGCCTGTTTATACTGGTACCTTAGCTTCTGCAAGGTTCCTGTGTTTACTACTGTGCTAGCTATTGCTATCATCCTGTTCCAGTTTCCTCATTGCAGACCTCTGCTTGTTTCCTGACTTCGCTACCTGCCGCCTGCCTCGGACCCCTGCTTGTTTCCTGACTTCGCTGCCTGCTGCCTGCCTCTGATCTCTGCTTGTGACCCCTACTTCGCTCCCTGCTGTTCTGCCACTGGGATCCACTTTAGCCGAAGTCCAATCCTTGACAAAATGTCTTGTTAAAAAACTTCATATTGAAACCGTGCCTCACTTACTCCTTGACTGCTGAACCGGGGAGAGCGAATAAGATTGCCTGATCCCAGGCACCAAAGAGGGGAGTCCCGATTGCAGTTCTTATTTAAGAACATATGCTGGTGCCTTTACTTTGGTCTAACCTGGAAGGGTTAAGCTGAAACCAACAGACCATTATACTACACCCTTACTTACACTGGGCCGTGTAAGTATTCTGTTATTATATTATTAATACCCCTACCCTTCCTCCTGGAACAGTTTGGAGGATACACCACAGATACCATTATATACCTACGCTTACACAAGGCTGTGTAAGTTTATTAATGATATCACCATCACATCAGTTTTATCGGTCCCTTATTAGGGGGGATCAGCCCTGTTGTGGTTCTCTTATTATCTGCAAGTTTCTGTCTGGATAGTGTTAACCCCTTGCTCCCCTATCTTTTTTGTTTTCTATGTTTCTCTAAGGGATTTGGATGATCCCTATATTGGGTCGAAGCAGAGGGGATTGAAGGCTGTCTCTCGGTATTCTGGAGATTACCAATTGGCTATATTATCTTTTCGATTTCATCTTATTTTATATTTGTTTTTCATCTCTGTTCATGACTTGGGGTAAGCGCGTGGTTTTTTGTTTTTTACTCTGCATATTAATAGAACAATATATTGTGTAGATCTATCTCATTGTATACTATTTTTACTGCAAAGGATGTGCTGTGCTTGTGGCCTTCTGCACTGTAACTTACCGGATTGTTTTTTTTCTGTACATTGTAGGGAGACAACTCTTCTGGTCGACAAAATAAGTGAAGAGAATGATGAGAAGATTGCATTAAGGGTCAAATACACTCTGCAGCAAAATCATAATCTCACTGTATCCGAGACCAGCATAAAGAAGATGAGACGCAGAATTGGATGGAAATATGGATGTGTGAGGTTAGTACTGGACAGTACAGGAGGTAAAAGTATTGTTTAAGAAACTGTACTGTACCTATAAAATTATTTATTCCTTGTCATTACAGAGCATACCCTATGATAAGGTACGTTAACAAAATCAAGAGAGTGTTCCAGGCCCAGGCATGGATCGACAGTGTAGAAACTTCCTCGGATTGCATCTTCCCTGAAGAGTCTACTGTTTCGCTGGAGCGATTTGCCTCCTTTGTATTCCACAAAAAAGTCGCATATCTATGAAGTCGCGTCCAAAACACCCAATGAAGATGCATGTGTGGGGTGCCATCTCTAGGCGTGGAACAGGATGCATCGTCATCTTTGAAGGTACAGTAAAATGTATGTCACACGCTTGTGCCTTACGCACTGTACTGTACTAGTGTGGAGTTTTTTGAGCACTTTTCTTTTCTTGTTATAGGAATCATGAATAAAGCTTTCTTCCAAGAGAAAATTGTGAATGAGATTGGGGAATACATCACACGTGAGTTCCCGGATGGTCACCGTTTCTACCAGGACAACGATCCGAAGCACACCGAATCAACAGCGCATATTCTTGAGCACGGTATCAACTGGGTGAAGACGCCAGCGGAGTAAGTGCGGTAACCATGTCTCATTTTTTCCCACTGTTTTTACTGTGTACTGTATCTCTTAAACTAATTGTCCTTTTTTCCCCCTCCAATGACAGATCGCAAGACTTCAATCCTATAGAAATGGTCTGGCATCAGCTGAAGGACCATATCCGAAAAGTCGTGAAACCCTCCAAAAAGGATGAGTTGGCGCAAGGTATACTGAGTTTTTGGAACGATGTACTCACCGTGGAACGATGCAATAAATATATTGACCATATTGTGTCTGTGTTGCCCATTGTGATTGCGCGTAATGGGCAAGCATCAGGAAGGTAGTATGGTATAGTACTGTACTGTAGTATTGTAAGTACAGTATGATACAGGTAAGTATGGCACAGATTTTTTCTTTTCTAGTAGTCAGAGTATACAGTAGTTCCAGTATAGACTAGTTTGACAGTACTAACTGCATACTGTAGTCCAATATGGAGTAGCTATACAGTACACAATGCCATAATACACTATGCACCTACAGTTACTGCTCAATTTTTTTCTTTCCAGAGAGAGCAGCACCAGCCATCTGGTTACAAAGTTTTTAACAGTAGTCACAGTATACAGTAGTTCCAGTATAGACTAGTTTGACAGTACTAACTGCGTACTGTAGTCCAATATGGAGTAGCTATAGAATACAGTACACAATGCAATAATACAGTATGCACCTAACTGCTCAATTTATTTATTTCCAGAGAGAGCAGCACTAGCCACTTGATTCCAAACTATTTAACAGTAGTCACAGTATACAGTAGTTCCAGTATAGACTAGTTTGACAGTACTACACAGCACACAATGCCATAATACATTATGCACATAACTGCACTAATTTTTTTGTTTTCTTGTCTTTTCAGAAAAAAAGGATGGACTGGGGCAGAGGGGGTATCGTGTAAAGTCTGTGAACTGTTTGTACAGTTAAGTGTACAGCATCTAAACTGCAGTCATGATGCACACAAAACCTCTCCTCTCTCAATGAACTACTGTACTGTACACAGAATGAGGAAGAAGATAAAGACGGGAAAAATTATATTACTATATGTATTATTATATATTATATATTATTAATTAATATTATTGTTGTTTTAACAGTGTTGATCAGAGAGATCAGAAAAGTAACCCCATAGCACCCGGCACTCAATGCTGTAAATAATTACTCTAGACATCAGTAGTCCAGTAGGCACAATTACCTATTTCAACAAATGTATAGGGGATTAATAACCCTTGTACCAAGAAGTCCAGTGAAAATAACAAAGTTTTATTTGTCTAAATACTAATTAAAAACACATACTGCACCGACACACTTTATTCGAGCAAATACCCAGTATGTACCTGGCAGATACCTGGAATGCGCCGCTCCTCACCTCTGACATGCCCCGTTGTGTTTGCCTTCCCAGCCTGGGTTCATGCCTGGCTGACGGGCAGCTGATCTGTTAAATGATAATGATTAGGATTTAATAGGCTGCAATGCTTCGCGTGTCTACCAGATGGCATAAATTCATGAATTGTAATGCAGTATATATATATATACTGTGCAGTATTGCAGCCAGCGGGAATAAAATGCTTCAATCCCTGCCTGGAAAATAACCCAATGCACTCGGGCAGAAAACAGTCACAAACCTCAATACACCCGGGTATACCCGAATTCGTGGGACTAGCCGAGCTCGAATAAAGTGTGTCGCCAGTGTATATACACATCATTCAAAAACTATAAAAATACCCCTTCAGAGGTGGCTTATGGGGTTAATGGTAGTTCAGTCAACTATCTGTCATAGATAGGAACTCCAAAAAACCTTCTTGCATATATTATGACTGATCAGTGTTTTTTGTCAAACTGCATATTGTGGAGATAGAGGTTGCACACTCCCTATGATGGTGTAGATATCATTTGTCTATTGCCAGTTGTACTCCCCTCTGGTAGTCAGAGTATATATATAGGTAGGTATATATATATATATATATATATATATATATATATATATATAGGTATATAGGCCTTTGCTGTGTCCTAAAACAAAAACCAACTCAGACCATCAAATTCGTTTTATTGGAACGTACAATAAACAGTGGCATCAGCTGCGTCAGACACTGCAAAGTCACTGGAAAATCTTGATGACTGACCCTGACCTTAAAAGGATACTGGGTGACAAAATAACAATGACGAGTCGCAAGTCTCCTAATCTTAGAGACAAACTTGTGGCAAGTCATTTTGTTCCCACTACCAACGAAACATTCCTCTCCACAGTTAAAAGAAAAGGTTTCTTCAAATGTAAGAACTGCTCTGCTTGTCGATACATGTGTCAGACAGATGTGTTTACAGATTTCAACAAGACAAAAAAAATTAAAATCAAAGATTGTCTTGGTTGTAAATCAAAAGGAGTGATTTATTGTATTATGTGTCCCTGTGGTCTTCCTTATATTGGGATGACCACACGCGAACTAAGATTCAGAATCCTCGAACATGTGAGGAATATTAAAAATGCCTCCAAAGACCTTCTGGCTTTCAAAAAAATAACATCAGTAGCACGGCACTTCTGTCTGACACATGCATCAGATTTCACACTGTTACAGGCATTCGCAATAGAGAAAGTGAGCCTTGGATTGAGGGGTGGCGATTTGGAAAGGGCACTCTTACGTAGGGAGTCCAGGTGGATCGTTCAAATGGATTCGATGATGCCACGGGGCCTGAACGACTACCTGGGCTTCGCGATGTTCCTTTAGGCACCAATTCTAGTTCCTCTTTTGATGCACATTTCCCTACATCTGTTTGTGTTCAAATTGTACGTGATAAGAATCTCATGCACTTCCCTCTCTCTCCTTTTTCCCTTTCTTCCTCTGCCCGCATTCAACCACAGAGTCCTGGGTTTGCACCGCATAGGATCAGCGAGAACTTGGGACTTGATCTACAATGCATCCAAATCCGGACAAAAAAGAGTCCTGGGGTTTTTTAACAAATAGGATCATCAAGAATTTCTGAACTGAGCCATATTCCATTCAAGACTGGACGACAATGGAAAGACTACGAACTGACATCATATTCAGGAGAATAACCACTCCATATACTTTCTTGATCTTGAGTTTGCACCGCATAGGATCATCGAGAACTCGGGACTTGATCTACAATGCATCCAAATATGGACAAATCAGAGTCCAGGGTTTCTGTAACAAATAGGATCATCAAGAATTTTTGAACTGAGCTACATTCCATTCAAGACTGGACGACAATGGAAAGACTACGAACTGATATTATATTCAGGAGAGTAACTATTCCACATATTTTCTCTTAAGAGATTACAAACAACTAAGGATTATATTTACACTCCCCTTTTTGACAATATTATGTCATCATCTTTATTGTCATATATACGGGTAGAGTATGTATAGAGTCTATAATACATACCACAGCCCATAGACTCACAATCTCTTATGAGGATTTTTGTGAGAAGTGACTGGGCTAAACCACGTGTATCTCATTACGATTTGAGACAGTTCTATATAGATTTCCTTAGAATAATGCACTATTATAATGCTAAATCCACCATATGTTTATACGTGATGCTGAAGTTACGCATTTCCTGATGAATAACATTTATCTTAGCAAATCTATCTCTGATCAAATGATGTGATATTTGGTCACCTTATGTGCTCAAAATATAGGCAATGGCAGGTATGATATACTTTGTGGTCAAATCTGTGATTCCATTCCAGTTACTGTTTAGCCTATAAACATATTTTCATGTACTATTTAGTCAATGTCTATCATCTGCAAAAACTGCCATGTTAATAATTGGAACACATTTAATGTTTGTCTGATAGTTCTATTCTCCTTCTGTGACCACACATGCTTGAAGAGCAGCTTTCTCATGTTATCCCTATACAACTTGTAATACCTCTTTAATACAAATCCTTTTTTAACAGAACAGTGAAGTTTACACACAGCGCATGCGCATGATACATCTTGGCAACAGACTCATTATAGAGTCTGTGATATTTTTACCATCTGAGGGCAAGCATGCGCAGTGAGGTGCTTCGAAGTGTGCCAAATATAAACGCTTACCATTTCTGTAATGACTCAGCGAGGGGCGCCACGGACGGCAACGTATGACGTCACGGATATGCGCATCTGCATCCGTGATGTCCGTTTTGCCCTTAGTATCTTAGGTGCTGGCAAGGAGAGTCTTTAATACTTCCCCATATGTGCAGTTTTCAGACAGAGCATTGCAGGCGACAGCCATGGCATAGACGCATGTTTATGACATCATGCGCATGCTCACTGCCCATTTGTGATACTAAACTGCCAGTACTGCCCTTTCTTACTAGGGTAGGAGTTGACTAGATACACCCCTACCATTGGCCCTTGGGCTATGACGCCTCTTTGACACTGTCTGCTTATGCATTTGTATACCCTCTACTTCACATGTTACTAATTAAACACAACAGGTGCTCACAATCACTGGCCTAATTAGATCCCTTTTTAAGATGCATGTCACACTGCCTACAGTACCACTCCCAGTAGAAGGCTAAGGCCGAAATGCATAGGAGCAGGTCCAGTAGGCAGGATCCCCTGTTTTGTCCCCTCTCTAGGACATGTTTACGTGCAATGAGCTTTGCTCCTTGTTTCCTCCCCAGACTTTGCTGAGTACCTGACTTGAGGTGATGAATTGCTTATTTGCTGTTACAGACTAAGGTGTGCTTTCTTGATTGTATCATGTGTCTTTTACAGTGAGTCCCACTGACATTGCATTACTTTATATTCATCCCAGGTCTTAGGGAGATTGAAGTATTTTGCTGTTCATTGTATTAGCCACGTTACCTAGCCACCGTGTTTTGTCTGTTATCAGCCTTACTGTTTCCACCTTGTCAGGTACTTCTGAGCATTTATTTTGTCTATCTAGACTTTTGTATTGTCTCCTAGGGTAACCCCCTGGTTAGAGGATATATCAAGTTTGCATTATACAGGGGATCCATGCCTTGTTTTAATTTTCTGTGCTTTGATTTTAATTTTATGTTCTGTGACAATTTTCAATAAACATTTTGTGATTTTGTACCATCAGGCAAACTAGAGTGCTTTTATTGGGGCTCTTTTTTCTCCTTTGCAATATCATATGCCCTTATAGCACCACCGACAGATGATTACATCCAAATTTACCTTGTCGGTTTTGTAGTTGCCATAACTTGTCTTATGGATGCGGGGTCATCTCTTTTTCCTCGCAATATATATATATATATTGCGAGGAAAAAGAGATGACCCCGCATCCATAATATATATATATATATAACCTAAAAACATTTGTTTGATAAGTAAGTTAGTAAGTAGTTCTTTTGAAGATGTAGTGTAATATAGAACGGCATGCTTCACGTGTAGTACAGTTACAGTAGAAAAACACGTGTTTAGATGCATCATAAATTTTGTATTTAACCTGTACATTGCTTTAATTAATATTACATATCTACTTCTTTAACAGATGTTAACATCTCCATTCCAGACAGAAGATAATGTGAATGGATGTATCCAAACACCAACCAACTGCGACCTTTTACTTACTGGCCAAATACATCACATGGGCACTCATGCTATGACACACATGAAAGTGAACATGCAAAGTTATCTAGATCATATCTAATCTTAGATGATATTAGATTAGGTGAAATAATATAGATTTGTGGGAATTTTTCATTACTTTGAAATGTGTGTAAACATTACAATAACATTTTCAATAACATCTTGTGTTAGTGCAACATTTTTGTCAATGTCATGTGATGACACTTTGACATGACTCTAATACATTTTTTTCATATGTCGTGTGAAGAAATAAACATTTATTGATACTGGAACTGTAATGTATAGCTTAAATTTCTACCTGACTAATAGCACCACGCATTGATATGAAAAAATAATTTAGAAATGTGTGTTGTAAACATACAATTATTAATTATGTTAGGGATACATGCCAGGTTAGTGATCGAATATATCACCATGTCATCTTCTCATACTCCTGCAGACATTCCAATTATGTACAGTATGTAGTAATAGTTACATAAGTGGCAATAATAATATTTAAGGAAACGGAACCATAACTTTTGTCAAAGTATTTCAGAAGACAATTATTAAATAATGGATTTTAAGTAAATAATAATTAGTAAAGTTGTTAGAAAAATGATATATAATCATGTAGTAGAGTAGTTAAGTTATAATATAACACTATGCATATTCAGAAATACAGCACTATCTCTTCACTTCATGCACAACATTCTGCATTTAAGGATGCACATATTGTACAGGTGGGAGAAACATGATTTATACAAGAACAAATGGGTTAAAGATTGACATACCGTTGGCAGACGAACTTAGGATCATTCACTACAATATGTGCAGTACATTAGAGAGAGACGGATCTATGATTAGATACACAATGCAATGTGACACACATCACGAGATGAGTATAGATTATATTATATGTCAAATTAAATCTTACATGTGAAAAAATTAGCTATTGACGTCCGTCGAATCTCCACCCCACTGGCTGTATGCTCCCTAACCCCTGCAGGAGGCACAGGAGGATCCTCCTCTAAATCCTCATGGATGTTGCCTTGAAGATTGTGACGAAAGGCAATGTTGTGCAGAATGCAACAAGCAATCACTATGTCGCCAACCTTCGCTAGCGAATACTGTAGCGCCCCACCAGATCTATCAAGACATCTAAAACGACTTTTCAACACTCCACTCCTGCGTATTCAGGTCAGAAGCCAAGGCCGGCTTCCATATTCTGAGTCGCCTATAACACAGTCAAATCACATGAATGTTAATATAATATATATCAAGATTCCAAACATTGGCTATTGGCATTTCCTAGTACATGAGAGTGAAGAATATACAACACATGCCCTAACAATAAAATCATCATTATCTAAGATGACGCTGCATGACATGGATTAGATATACAACTTCACAAATGTTAAGGATTTGTGGTTACTTACAATATTACCAGCACATAATGAAACATTTAACTATAAATTTAATGTACTAGGAAGTGCACTTTCTGTAACATTCATTGGCCCAATAGCCAACCGTCCTCGAATTCCCCCTGCTTCAAATTTACGGAACACTAATGAGCTCCTCAGAATATGGGAATCGTGGCAGGCACCTTGGAATTGGGCTACCACACTCAGAGTTTTCATGTATGCGTCACATACGACCTGCACATTGAGCGGGTGGTAATGTTTCCTATTTCTGAAATCCCTCTCCTTTCACGTAGCGGGGTCAGCGCAACATGTGTGCAATCTGTAGCACCCATCACATTGGTTAGCCCAGCTACATTATAAATTGCAGTCTTCAGTGCCTGCCACTCTGTCTGCTCGGTAGGAAAATGTATATAATCACTAGGGCATTGAGTCAGTGCACATAGAAACTGGCTAAAGGCCCGCGAGAATGCAGACTGCGATACCCCGCCTACTATGCCCACAGTTGTTTGAAATAACCCAGAAGCAAGACAATGTAAGGAGCTCAGCATTTTTATCAGGCCAGGCACTGCATGACTCCTGTCTGTTGTTGGCTATAAATATTCACTTAACACTTCATACAGTTCGAAGATAGCCGCTGTGCTCAATCGATAGTGGGAGATAATCCTGCCTCACTCAAGCCCTCTAGGGAGTTTATTTGCCTAAAATTGAGGGGGGCTATATGTCTGACAACACGGATCTCCCTCTCTCTCCTCTCTCTCTCCTCTCTCTCCTCTCTCTCTCCTCTCTCTCCTCTCTCCTCTCTCTCCTCTGTCGCCTCTCTCTCCTCTTCAACATAATGTCCCTCCTCCTCCCTGCAAAAAACAACACAAAAGCGTAATCTGGTGCCACATCCATTTCACCCTGTAAGGTAAGTCGCTCCTTCTATCGTTTAAATAGGCAGACTAATTAGTCACATGATTGTAAATGATGACATGTGTGTTTTATAGTATAGTGAACATATGAATTGTAGTAATTCAACAATTCATTCAATTTTAATTCAGATGTGTTACACACATTATGAAATGTGATGTAATCATCAAATATACAACATTCCTGAATCCACAGTGAAAGCCACGCAGCGACACAATATGAGTAATTGCTCGAAAACAATGACTCAATCATGACATTTGTATGTAACATGTTCAGTCATGAAGGTGTTACATCACAAGAGGTAATCGTATGTTTCTGTAAAGGTGTGTCTGAAGTTTGGATTCTTGTCAGGATGGTTGTTTTGTGTTGTCGGAAGTATTGCCCTTTAAATTAACCTCCTGCTAACGTTTGCTGGTACACTATAAAGTTAGGGCCATTCACGCAATGATATTGATTGTAATTCAATCATGTGTTCTCCTTCAATTACAAATATTGACACAAATATATTCACGCCAACAGCCGTGGACACCCAGACAGCAGCGAGGAAAACCCCTGGATCCCTCTGAGTGCTAATTAAATGTACTTTCTTTTGACAACTTAATATATGTTAAAAAGTGAAATGCAATATTATCCATATGTGGAGAATAGTAATTTTGCACAATACTGTACTGTATGTGTTATGAGGTTGTATGAATTTTTAAGGATAGTTCATTTTGGGGGTGGCATACGATTGCTACCGCATGCCAGCGGGGACAACCGAATACTCATGGGACCCCCGGACACCTGCGGGACACCCGGCCTCTGTAGGGGACCCCGCGGGGTCAGCCAGAGACACAGACGGGCTTAGCCAGTGACACCCGCTGGCCTGTTGTATTGGTGTTGCGTCTGCAAAAAGGTAAACAAAGAATTTTTTCTAAATCCAGCTTTTTTTATCACCTGCCTTTAGCTGGTGAGCTTTATTCAGTGCAACTTTCACGTACGATAAGTTTACATTGCTTAGTGAATCCCACAGAAGGGCAGGATTTAGCACAAACAGCTCATCGTACGAGCAAAGTTGGACTTTCCAGAAAAAGTCCGTTTTAGAGCGCAAAGTGCCTGTTTGTGCGACTTAGTGAATAGCGCTCGGCGGAACTTCACGTTCTAAGAGCACTTGCGTTCATAAAACGACTTATCACTGCTTAGTGCATAGCCCCCACAGTCTCTAGCTACATTCTTATGTAGTTCATATGAGCTCCGGAATTCTGGGCTGATCACAGTCCTGCTACTTCTTCTTCTCAAACCTTCTTTGGAGAACAAATAAATGGCTTCCTGGTCGGGGCAGTATCCGGTACTCCGAAAGATGAACGAGTGCAACAACGTTGTACAGGGGATGAAGGGGTTAATTGTTGGTCACCATAATGCCGTGTCCCTCTATACATTAACTGTATTGTCCCTGTTTTTCAGCTCAGAAACTAGCTGCAGTCCTATGAATGAATGTAGAATGTGCAAATTGTTTTCGCAACACAAGGGGGAGCTTCTAGCTCTAAACCAAGCGTCAATTGAATTAGTGTGTCTGTGGTCAGCGGTTACATTGAAGTTCTGAAGTACTTCCTAAACCGCAGACTCTTCAGGGAAAGTCTTAACCACGAAGTTAAGTGGATAAGTGGTCTGTGGTCTAGCTGAAGTGCCCGAAATGCTACAATGTATCCAGCGGTCTCGTTAACCAATTAAGGTCAATTGATGGAGTGCTTCTGCGGTTACCAAGCCTGGCAAGCAGTGATAAATTGTATGCCAACAATCAAACTACATCACAGAGCTTATTCAATTAAGTAACTAACTTTGGTTAGGAAGGAGCTAGCACTCTAATTTTTGGAATACAGTTAGTAGAGAATGTAACATGCACATACATATGGTTTTTACATCACCCACATATACAGAAAGTACAAATAAAAATAAAATGTGTTTCAGTTTGTTTTAAAATGTAAAGACAGGAACCCTTTCCTGTCAGCCGGCAAGGAATACATTAACATGTCAATATGATACGGGTGGATGAGCTGAGGAATTTTTCATCTCCATACTTCAAAGGGCACCCTGCTAAGTTGGTGCCCCTGTGTCTAGAGAAGTCCGGAGTTGAAAAGCCTCAGAGACCTTGGTGTTAGGGTGGCCGGGATATTGTCAAGTACCAGATGCCGGTGTGAAGTATGGGCTATTAATACTTGGTAGCCAAACCCCAGACTTACTGTCGCCAGGTAAGGGATTGGGCCTGGTAAGCTAAGCAGCTTAGGTGTCACCTTAGCGCATGCTCTTAGCAGACCAGGAAGCAACTTCTGCCCTCTTTGTGAGCTACTGGCAAGTCTGGAATAGGTGGGAAAAGTTGTTCCCACAGGAGGATTGGCTGGGTATGTTAGCGTTAGGACCATTAACCCTATAAAAATGCCTGCAGCCCAGTCCTAGTTTGTTTAATCTGATTCAGCTAAGATCCGTCCAAGATAAAGCGTCAGCGGTTCCGGAGTGTGAGGGGTTAACTACATCGTAACGAAGATTTCCACCCTTCTTCCAGAATTCGTTTGAGCTAAGGATTCCCGAACGAATCCCGTAAGGAGTAAACGAACATCTTTCCTCCGGCGGAGATACAGGTGTGGCAACTTGTGCCCCTAGCCGTGAATTGTCGCAAGTCTCAAATCACACACCCACTTGCATGCGTGCAGGGGTGCCCAGAAATTTTGTTTTCAAGTAATTCAGTCCGTGTACATTTGATTTCGTTTCCCCATCCCAGTAAGTATTTATTAAGTGTAATTTGGAAGAATTGTTTGTTTGTCTGAAAAGGAAATAAATTACAATTTATTTTGCCCTCCTTGTTGTGCTCAATCCAGAATCCCGGTATTAATGTGTTGATAAGCCCTGTTCTACAATGACAATCATCTCTTTCACTGTGTATTAATGAATGGTTTTTATTTTATGATTTCATCATTTTATATTGTGTGGAACACATCTCATTCAAACTATAATGACAGCTTAGATTAATACAATACACATGTTATAGATACTATACAACACATGTGGTCTCGTTAACACTAATGTGGTTGCTTTGTCTGCCTATTTAAAGGATACATGGAAGACTTACCTTGGAGGGTGAAATGGAGTTCATAGGCAATTATGCTGTGATGGAGTTCGTATTGAGGTGGAGGAGAGAGATTCTTTTGATGATTCTTTTCCCCCAAAGGAGGGGAGGGAGAGGCAAGAGAGGCAATGTAAGGCATACCCACGTAACTTCATAACAAGATGCTCCCTAGAGGTGTTAAGTGTGCCGAGGTGATCAGCCGCTATCGCTTGAGGTCAGCAGCTATATTGGAACTCTATGGAGAGTTAAGAGAATATTTAGAGCTAAATTGCTGAGCTCATTACATTTTCTTGCTTCTGCGTCTTTTCAGACAACTGTGGGAATAGTAGGCTGGGTCTCACAGACAACATTCTCGTGGGTCCTTAGCCAGTTTCTATGTGCACAAACTAGAAGCGCTAGGAATTATATAAATTTTCCTAGTGAGCAGAGTGACAGGCACTGAAGATTGCATTCTATAATGTAGCAGGGCTACCCGATGTGATGGGTGCTATAGATTGCACACATATTGCGTTTACCCCGCTACATGCAATTGAGAGCAGTTTCTGTAACAGGAATCATTACCACATGCTGAATGTGCAAGTTGTATGTGACACAACATGAAAATGCTGAGTGTGGTAGCCCTATTCCCAGGTGCCTGCCATGATTCTAATATCCTGCAGAACTCTTTAGTCTTCCGTGCATTTGAAACGGGGAATTCGAGGATGGTTGGCTATTGGGTCAGCCAATGTAATACAAACTGCACTTATATCTAAAGTTCATGTACAGGTTAATGTTTCATCCTGTTTTGATAATATATAATGTAACAGAATCATTTGAGAATTATAGATGGTTGTTTTTAAAATACCAAAAATATTTAATGTTAGGCAGCTTGAAATTTTCAAAAATTATTAATCACACAAGAATAGTGAATTGGTGGTCAAAACAGTAATTGCTTTCATATTGCAGCATTCATACTATAGCCACCAGAGGTGTCATGTTTAGAATGTTCAAGAGATGTCCTCGTGACACTATGTCAAAGCTAAAAAATTATTAATATTGTATTTAATGTCATGTGTGGAACATTCTTCAATCACTTTCAGGTACTATGACAAGTCAATAGACAAAGTTTGGGAAATGTATTATGTATTGTATCCACATTTGTGTTTTAACTGTCTTATAGGCGACTCGGGATATGGAAGCCGGACCTGGATCCTGACCCCACTGGGTAATACTCAAACCCCTGCAGAGGAACGTTATAATGCGGCCCACATCTCCACCCGCTCGGTGATTGAGAGGACATTTGGACTGTTGAAAAGTCGATTCAGATGTCTTGACTGATCTGGTGGGTCCCTATAGTATTCGGTTGCTGACATTGTGATTTCTTGTTGCATTCTGCACAACATTGCACTACATCACAATCTTGAAGGCAACATTCAGGAGGATCTAGAGAAGGATCCTCCCGTGTCTCCTGCAGGGGTTAGGGAGCATACAGCCAGTGGGGTGGAGACCCACCCTACTGTAATCGGAAATGATTTCTCATGTAAGATTTTCATTTACACATCAGATAATCTATACTCATCTCGTGATGTGCGTCACATTTCATTATTCTAATCATAGGATTCTGCTCTCGTGAATTGGAATGCACATTTTCGAATGAATTAACACAAGTTCACGTGAGAACGGTATTGTCACGGTGGACAAGAACTTATCAACACTTTTTATATTTTTGGGATTCTCGATTGAACATGAAAAGGAGGCAAAATAAATTGTCATTTATTTCCTTGCTAGACAAACACACGACAGATTCAGAATACACTTAATACAACACTTACTGGGATGAGGAAACGAAATAAATTGTCCTTTGCAAGAAAGCGCAAGAAATGCAGTCTCTGATTTCAAGTCCGTTTGGCTAGATCGCAAGTTGCCGATCTAATATCTCAGCCAAATAAAGAAAGTTTGTATTAGTTCGTAGGAATTCGTATGGGAGTCACCAGGGCTAACGAATTCTGAAGTTTGGGATAAATCCTTGGTTGCGTTGTTATTAACCCCTTGCGTCCTGCAACCGCTACCGCTGTACGCAAACAGAATCCTGTGCAAAGCTTGGTTACGTCATGAATCACATCTGAATCACCCAGGGGATAGCTCTGTGGCCAGTTTTATAGGTTTCACCGACCAATCTACAACATGCCTGCCCAATCCCCTCCGTGGGAACACTTAACCCACCAATCTACGATTTGCCCGTTGTTTCAAAAACTGGGCAAAAAGGCTTTCCTGTTTGCACCGCGCATGTTTTTGCTTGACAGTCTGGGGTTTGGCTCCAAGGTGTGAAGGGCTCATGCTGAGAACTGGGATCTGGCACTCAGCAACATCCCGGCCACTTTCACACTTTGGATCTCTGAGGCTTTTCATTTCGGCACTTCACTTACAGTCTCCCACTGAACAGGAGGTCTTTAAAGTGCAGGAAGGAAAATACCCCAGATCATTTACCCCTGGCATATTTACATGCCAAATGATTTTTCCCGGGCTCACAGCAAAAACTGTTCCTGCCTATACATTTTAAACTTACAGTATGATACACTTTATTAAAACAATAAGTAATGGGTGTACCACAGCTCAAATTTTTCTATGTGTGTGAGTGGTTTATTTATTTAGACTTGAACACCAAAAATCAGGGTGCTAGCTGTCTCCATTCGCGAGTTAGCCCAATTGAAAGGCTTGCTGGTGGGAAGCCAAGTTCACCTACTTCTCACGTCAATTGACCGACTTCCCAAAGCAATAGACTTTCTGCCTTTCAAGTAATGGGTGCTAACAAGGTACGGATTTTAACAACCAGGGAGTCACACCGTTCTCGGCGTGCTCCCCACTCACTGGTAACGTTGCTGGGTCTCCCCGCGCCGCGCGACCAGCCTCCCTGCAAGACGCCGATCGCCGCCACTACAAGGCGCGCGCACGCCGGCGTTCCTCATATGGCACCGGCATGGGGGGCGCACATGGTCACGCGCTCGCAGGCATGGCCGCACGGAGGCGTGGCCACATGGAGGCGGCGCTCCAGCCTCTTAAAGGCACCCTACCTCAACATAATGCTGCAATCAAATGCAGTCTTATTACAGAGCTCTCTAGCTCCTCCCCAGGGATCCCTTCTGGACCTATCCCTGCCGCAACCTGGCCCATCCACACACCCCCAACTTGCTACTATGCCATTGGATCCTCTCTCCTATATATACACTGCGGTATCATTGACTCGTCGGCTGAGCATAGAACCAGTTGTTCTCATCACTCTCTGCCTCCCTAGTCTTGTCTTGTCTTGCAGTCTCATTCTTGTGTACCGAACCGGCTTCCTCTTCGACCTCTCCGCACCTCTGGCTTCCCGACCTTGGCATATGGCAATCGACTTCTCCGCACCTCTGGCATCCCGACCCTGGCATACGGCAATATGACTCCTCCGCTCTCTCCGCTCCCTGTTTACGGTAAAACGACTACGTCACTCTCTCTAACCCCGGACTTGGCTAACAGTACCCAATACAATCCGTACCTCTACTGCCCTGGCCCAGACACCCAGACTATTCTACTCTCAAGACGTGCCCTCGTGGCAGTGGGTGGCGTTATATCCTTTCCCACCTCAGCACCGTGGTCCCACCTCGTTTGTGGTGAGCACTCCCTGACATTATGCTCAGCCCAACAAACATGGACCCCGCTGAGGTGGAGTGTACTTTGACCTCGCACACCAATCTCTTCTCCAGGCTTGAAAATTATCTGGAGCAAAATGATAGGCAGATGGATTTGCTTCAGCAGAGCCTTCATTCCCTTACCGTCCAAGCCCAGGCTTCCACTTCTGAACCTTCTCCAACGGCCCCAGACCCCTCTGCCGCTGTCTTCACATCCCCTCTGTCTATAATGGAACCCTGAATTCCGACCACCAACCGCTGCGCTGGGGACCCCCAAGGATGTAGGGACTTCCTTAATCAGTGTTTTATCCAATTTGAACTCTCACCCTCTCGTTTTGTCTCCTCAAGGTCCAAGGTTGCTTATATCGTTGCTCCTCTCACCTACGAGGCGCTGGCCTGGGCCTCACCCATTTGGGAACAGCAGTCTCCCATCACACAGGACATCAACCTCTTCGCCCGAGAGCTCCGAAGGGTCTCTGATATGCCTGGACGGAAGTTGACGGCAGCTTCCTCCCTCTTCCACATAACCAAGGCAGATCGTTCAGTCACCAGGTACGCTGTGGAGTTCCGCACCATAGCGGCTAAGACGGGGTGGAACAACGAAGCACTATCTTTGGCATTTTGGCAGGGCCTGTCGGAGCCCCTGAAGGATGAGCTGGCGGCTCAGGAGCATCCTAAAGACCTAGAGGATCTGATCACCCTATGTATCCGGGTGGACCAGCGTCTGCAGGAACGGAAGACAGAGCGTTCTCGTCACCGTCTACGGGTTTCAAGGTTCCACTGTTCGTTGCCTCAGCACCTCCATCTTTGGACACCCCTGAACCAATGCAATTAGGAGGGACTAAGCTGTCCCCTGCCGAGAAACAATGCCGGCGCAGTGCAGGCCTCTGTATGTACTGCTGCAATTCCGGTCACTTGTTACTCCAGTGTCCCCACAAGTCGGGAAACACCAAATCCCACTGAGATCCCAGGGAGTCTCGTTGGGAACACTGACCCTCTCCCTCATCATCAAGGATGCCCTTACCACCAGGATCCTGCTGCCAGTGACGCTGTCTGGAGAGGGGTTTCATACTCAAAAACTGGCATTCGTGGATTCCGGCTCCACAGGCAACTTTGTTGATCAAGCCTTCGCCGAACGGAGTAAAATTCCACTTACTTGCAAGAGGATCCCAGTGGGCCTGGAGGCCATTGATGGTCGACCATTACAGCCAGCCTTCATCACGCTGCAGGCAGTCCCACTTCAACTACTATCTACCGGGGGTCATACGGAGACGATTACCTTTGATGTGATTCACACTCCTTCAGTCGAGCTGATGTTCGGCCTTCCCTGGCTTCAACTCCATAATCCTCACCTCGACTGGACTAACCAGGAGCCCATCCAGTGGAGTGCTCTATGTGCCAAGACCTGTACCGGGCTGCCCCAGAAGGTAGGAGGTTTGTGTTCTATGCCAGAAGAAGTCAACTCCCTACCCTTTTGAAATGAAACTACCGAGATGCAATAGAAGTGCAGACTTTCAGCTTTAATTCAAGGGGACATTACATTGGATGTTTTTATTCTTGTGTATGTCTTGCAGCATCGGAGGGGGCATGGGCAGAATGAAGATGAGGATGAAGATGGCCTTCATCGTGGGTGCCTGTAAAAGGTAAGTGTAATATATATTGACTGTATTTATTGAAATTTATATGTATTTAAAATGGGCAAATGCATTATTATCCATTTGTGGATAATAGTAATTTTGCCCATTACAGTACTGTATGTGTTAGGGGCGGGGGGGGTGGGGGTGTTGTTTATTGGGGGCAATTGTCCCCTATAAACTTGCTAATGCCTTAACCCCTTCATTGCCTTAGCGGCTATCCGCTAAGGTAATGAAGCTAAAGGAAAGAACAATCCTTGGCGCACTATCAAGTGCGTAAACCTGACAAAAAAGTCCTGATCCTTTGAATATAGGAGCAGTTCGTAAGTCTCAAAACAGATCTTTCAGAGTCTCTTGGCTGGTAGATTTGTATCTGCAAATAAACAAAACAAAAAGACCATTGCGCAGTACCCTCTGTATTTTCAGTTGCACCCACACAGATGCTAGCTACTTACTTAAAAGTAGATAGTCAAGGACCTTGAAAGGTATCTTTAACTTGGGCTCCAACGTGTGAATGGATATCAGTTAATTATCATGCGGCGTCAACCCCCTCCACTTGGATCACTCACAGTCGCCCCATCAGAGGGACCCCATATGTTCGATCTCTATATAGACACTCACAAATTTGTGAGACGTCTAACCTTATAAAAGTACTTCATGAAAGATGCAGTAAACGGGAAATAATCCAGGAGGTTAATACTAAAAATAGCACTGACCCCACCCCAAAGAAAACCCAATTTAAAGACCTTCAGTCTTTGATCCTAAACATGTAAAGGGCAATTTTTTGGACACATTCACCGAATTAGTAATTCAGGATAGGGAAAAAGCATACAGAACACCAATGAGTTTAAAATCCGCAATCATAATCTAAGTAAATTAGAGAAGGAAGCCATTAGGAGTCTGGAGAGCAACACCGAAATTGTAATTAAGTCTGCAGACAAGGGGGGGGGGGGATTGTCATCATGGATTTGGCCTATTATAGGAATGAATCCTTAAGAATCCTAAGTGATTCTGAAACATATCAGAAATTGACATGTAATCCATCCGTTAGTTTTAAAAATACACTTAACAAATTCCTACAACAAGGATTTAATGATGGAATTATTTCCAAAGGAGAATTGGAGTTCTTGGATGTGCAACAACCAAGGATTCCAATTTTCTATTTCATTCCAAAGATTCATAAGGATCTTTGGAATCCCTCGGGCCGCCCAATCATATCTGGGATTAAGTCGTTATCGTCGGATTTATCCCAGTTTATAGATTCCACATTGCAAAAATATGTTGCTCAGATACCCTCATATCTCATGTTCTTAATATTGTGAATGATCTCAAATGGGAGAATCACTATACATGGGTCACGTGTGACGTGACCTCACTGTATACTGTGATCAACCATGAGTTAGGTATCGAGGCAATAAGGAGGGTATTAGACCATGATGACAGTATAGAATTGGGATTTAAAAATTTCATAATGGAAGGAATAAGATACATTCTCACCCACAATTTCTTTAATTATGATAACAACTTCTACATCCAGATATGCGGCACCGCCATGGGCACCAGGTTCACCCCTAGTTATGCCAACATATTTATGGGTATGTTGGAGGAGGACTATATACTGTCCCGCAACCCATTTGGGGCGGACCTGGTGCTATGGAAACGTTATATTGATGATGTGCTGTGTATCTGAGGAGGGGAGTGAGGAGGATCTAGGTAAATTTCAGCAATACCTGAACACTAATAAACCTAAATCTAAAATTTACATTTAAAACTAGTCCATCAACCATAGATTTTCTAGATTTAACTTTGTTCATAGAGAAGGGATCAATTGAAACCAAAACCTTCTATAAAAAGGTAGACGCCAATACCTACCTTTTAGCATCAAGCCATCATAATCCTAGATGGATTAATAATATACCAAAAGGCCAGTTTCTAAGAACGAAACGTAATTGTTCACAATTGGAAGTTTTTAATGCACAAGCCGATGATCTAAGGGAAAAAACTTAGATAGAGAATATGGTTATACTAAGGTGACGAGGGCATTAGAAACAGCTAAAAATACAAATAGAGAAGATCTGATCCTCATGAATAATAAAGAGAATAAAAATAAATTGAAATCAGAAGGGGTTGAGTTTATGCCATTCATCACTAAATATAATGGAATGGCCACTAAAATTACACAAATAATTAAAAAACATTGGGGGATCCTACAAGGCGACACACTACTTAGTACGATATTACCAAAGTGTCCAAAAATAGTGTTTAAAAAGGCAGATAATTTAAAATTAAAGTTATTCCCTAGCTGTCCATTTAACATAGCCAAAGAACAGAATACCACCTGGTTAAAAGAAATGAATGTTTTTTTCACATTCAATAGGTGTATTGGGTGTAGATTTAGTTTCAAATGTAGAGAGTTTAAATCTAACAACACAGGAGTAACATTTCCAATAAAATCCTTCATTAACTGCAGGAGTCCATTCACTGTCTACCTGTTAGAATGCCCCTGTGGGCTACAATATGTAGGGCGAACAGGTAGACCATTGAAGCGACGCTTTGCAGAGCATATATATAATATAAAAAGAGGTCTAGAGACACACAGTGTCTCAAACCACTTTAAAATTAAACACAACCAAAACCTAGAAGAACTGTTTTGTAAAGGCATCGAATGCCCCAAACAAAATTGGAGAGGGGGAGATAAGATTAACCTAATATCCAGGCGTGAACGATCTATACTTTAAAAACATTGGCCCCAAGAGGTCTAAATATAGAATTTGATTTAGCCTCCTTTCTAAAGGCGTGCTAGGTCTATTCCGTATTTTTTGAGGTATATGTTATCTGCTCCACTAGTCCATTTCATTTCCTCTGAATCCTCTGTTCACATATAGTCATTAGAATATATTCCTCCCAGGTCAGTGTTTAATGGGTAGGTGTAGATCGCTCCAATGTAGTTGCCAAAATGTACAATTTTACATGTCTGTATTTGTTTTTTATTTTTTAGGTAAAAGCACTAAGTGTGATTGTTTTATAAGTATTCTGTGTGGGGGGTTTGGACCGTGATATATGTTCAAATCTCCATTTATATTCATGTTGTATTTTAATGCTGTATAGTCAGCCGGTCCCTTTAAGACATAGCTTTCCAATAGGGGCCTTGCTGTTAGCTCCCTATGCGCTTAAATAGCGCATACTTCCATCATGACTCCGTTACCCCTGAAGAAGGGACGTCAGGAGTCACGAAACGCACGTAGGCTGAAGTCCAATAGGACGTGATACGGCGTGCGCGAGCAGGCGGATTGGAGAAGCGGCGGTTAGCAGTGACGTCATCAGAGGTGGACCTAGCGCTCCGAGTCGCGGCCATGTGGAGGAGGCAAACGTGGGACCTTACCTCTACATGCACCGCACTGTATCTTCTCAAGCCAGTGGACGGCACCTTGTATCTTGTCCATAGGGCCGTGTAGCATGTGAGTCTATTGCTGTTGGTCCCTATTATTTTATTAAATTTTGTTATGGTATCATACCATTGGTTCTTCTATTATCTTTTTATATGCAATCACGACTGTGAGTGATCCAAGTGGAGGGGGTTGACACCGCATGAAAATTCACTGATATCCATTCACACATTGGAGCCCAAGTTAAAGATACCTTTCAAGGTCCTTGACTATCTACTTTTAAGTAAGTAGCTAGCATCTGTGTGGGTGCAACTGAAAATACAGAGGGTACTGCGCAATGGTCTTTTTGTTTTGTTTATTTGCAGATACAAATCTACCAGCCAAGAGACTCTGAAAGATCTGTTTCGGGACTTACGAACTGCTCCTATATTCAAAGGATCGGGACTTTTTTGTCAGGTTTACGCACTTGATAGTGCGCCAAGGATTGTTCTTTCCTTTTGTTTTACCTTGTACTAGCCTTATGGATAGGCTTGTTTTACACCCTTAGGAAGCCACTCCCTCATTCATTTATAGCTGTTTGTGAGTTTTCTTGCACTCCTTGATGTGTCCTTTAGTTTGGATACATTCAGGTCACAATTGTTTATCCTATTCATTTGTAATAATTGCACTTGATTTTATTTTATTATATTTTATTTATGTAAATAGGTTGAGCACTGAGTATATGTTTAGTTTTCTCGTTTTTGTCAAGGTAATGAAGCTGCATTAATGTAAATTTTAATAATAGTGTGCGGGAGCAGGGGGTCCCCTGAGCTGAACCCCATTGATTTCTGCCTCAGAGACCCCCTGCTTCCCGAGTTACAGGCCCCGGTTTGGGGCATCGGTGCCAGTGTGGATGCCATCTTTATAGAGCCAACGTCGCGTCTTGGACGCTATAAAGATGGCGGTGACACTGTCACCTGATGCCCCATACCGGAGCCTGTAACTCGGGAAGCAGGGGGTCTCTGAGGCAGAAATTAATGCGGTTCAGCTCAAGGGATCCCCTGCTCCTGCACACTATTATTAAAAATCCATGTCTTGCTCTTTTTCCGCCCTGCATACTTAATCTGCGGTAGTGAGACTTTGTTCGGAGCTTGCTCCTCAGACAGGCAGGTGCCCTCTGGCCATTAGCATACCTTATGGGCCAGTAACGTTTGCGGGCTTTACAGTAGGCAAAGAAATACAGTAAGCCTATAACAATTTATACATATAAAAATATTCCGTTCGGTTAATCTTCTAGATATCACCGAACTGGAGATAGCAATATTGTGTTTTAGAACCTCATGGTACACAAACCCCATTTCCCCGCCATTGGAGTCAATGGCGGCAACCACACTTTATACAGTTAACCATACTCCGTTCAGTTAGCCTGAGAGGGCTGGGAATGACCATGCAACCATGCCGGAGGTGTGACTACCTGGTGGCCAAATCTCAGTCCTCTAGCCCTCACCGAACCACAGATAATGATTTCAGGTTTTATACAATATTTAAAACCGGCAACATATTTTCCTTCATGGCAGCCAATAGCAGCGACCGTAACTATACATATGAAATACCCTCCATTCGGTTAGTCTGAGAGGGCTGGAAACTGCCATTCAATCATGCTGGAGCCCTGACTACCCGGTGGCCAAATTACAGCCTTCCAGCTATCACCGAACCGGAGATAGGAATATCAGGTTTTAAAAAAAAATTTAAAACGAGCACCTTTTTTCCCTCCATGGCGGCAAATGGCGGTGACCGTAACTTATACACTTAAACTCCCCACCGTTCGGTTAGTCCGAGAGGGCTGAAAATTGCCATGCAATCATGCCGGAGGGGTGACTGCACGGTGGCCAAATTCCAGCTCTCCTCGCCCCACCGAACCGGAGATAGAGACATCGGTTTTAATCAGTTTTGCAACCCACATCATTTTTCCGCCGTTGCAGCAGCCCTTTAAACTTTACATAGGCATACATGGGCTCTGTGGCGGTTGCCTGTAACTCATGGCAAATGGTGGCCATGAGGCGGGGAAGGGAACAAAGGGCCATAAACACTCAGACACAGTTAACCCTTGCCCTCCCGACCTGATCCCCATGTATGTGCTTGGTGAAAACACTGAATAGGCGGGAACATATGAAACAAGGGGAAACACATATTGTGCTGAAGCAGGGGAATGTATACAGATCATCACACATAATTACATTAACCCCTTGTCTCCTGCATGATGGTAGGGATTGCCAGCTGGGGTGTAATCCCTTTATTACCGGGCTAGCAACCCCATCGTTACAATGACTTTTTAAAAACTTCCCTTTTCCCATCTGTTAACATGTGTAGCCAATCTGTGGCGTGGGAATTTCCTCCCTGGCCACTTACATACTTTTGCCAGGTGGGTAACTCCTGGCTCTCTGGCTTCAGAACAGTTACTATGCATGTGCAACAAAATGTCATCTTCCCCCACTTGACACTCGCATAACTAGCCACTTGGCTGAGTACAGTGCCGATGCCTTAGTCCGAGGGACCAGTCTACACAAAAAACTTTTTGAAGTAGTTTGGTGCACCTGGGATAGGGGCACTGGCCAGTGCAGTCCTCAGTGCCTCGAAGGCAACTTCACAGGTAGGAACACCAGACAACAAGAACAGACCTTCGCTTTTGGGTCAAGTCAGTCAGGGGTTCAGTCACGGCACTGGGCTGTGGGATAACCTTTCCACCGTAGCCCAGCTGCCCTCCCCACACCCTGTGCCACAGATACAACACCTTTGCCATCCCTGCAATAAGTGTCCTGCCCGGCTGATCTGGGAACAGAACCCTATGCTTTCCTGACTTAGCCCTGGCTACTGCTCCTGGCTACCTATTCACCCGGCACCCTAACTCCACTAGCCCCCATCTAGGCTAACCTGCCCTAGCAAAGATCCCAGCATTGCCTTAGCTACCCCCTGAAACAGTTTCCCCATTCCTGGGAACAGGTTCAGGAGCATCCGCACACAATCACCCACGTTACCCTCTGGCTGGCAGGCATCACCGGGGTGGCAGAACTCAGCCCCTGCCCCTGATGATTCCAGCCAGGAATAAGGCTGCAACAGCTGTGTTCTCATCTGAGTGATCCCCTGATGCCCTACTAGTGGAGTCGAGTGGGCTTCCCTGGTAGGTCCCGGCTCCCTACCCCAGAGTCCTCAGTGCCACAGCAAGTGGCCTGACTGTAAGGAATCAGGGAACTCGCCCCCTGTGGCGTGTTCCCTCCTTACCTGCCGCATCTCAGTTCCCGCTCTCCATGAAGAGCATGCATGCACCTGCGGTTCTTCTACATTGTACCACGGAGCCAACCCCGGTCGCATCATGCATTCTCTCACGTGCGTACAGTGGTGACCAACTTTATTCGAAGTTGGCTAGTTCCGCGAATTTCGGAATATCCTGGTGATGTGCGGTTTAGTAACGTTTTCTCCCGGGGTGTATTGCGTTATATCGCGCCCGTGATTTAAGCATTTTATTCCCGCTGGCTGCAATACTGCAATGCCGTGTAAAAACGCATGGGTGCATTTGCGAGCTGTTGTCTTTGAAGCCGAGAAATTCATAAATTGTAATGCAGTATATACTGTATATATACAGTATATATACTGTATAACAACAACCCCTATAACCCCTAACATACACATACAGTACTGTATATGCACATCAATGATACTATAGGCCGTCCCCTGGCGAGATGTGTTTGCAGCAGAGAGAGAACCGCTGCTCTCTCTGCGCAAACATAATACATAATACATTTTTATTCATAGTGTACATGTGCAGGGGGTCTCCGGAGCTGAACCGCGTTGGTTTCAGGTCCAGGGACCCCCTGCTCCCCGAGATACGGCCCCCTTTATGAGGTTCCCGGTATCCCTCTGATCACGTGACCGCGACATGTAAACAAAGCAGAGGGATACCGGCACCCCCTAAAGGGGCCTGTATCTCGGGAAGCAGGGGGTCCCCAGACCTAAATCCAAAACGTTTCTGCTCCGGAGACCCTCTGCACATGTACAGTATAAATAAAACACATATATAAATAAACACTCGTTCCTTACCTTAGCGGCTATGTGCTATGGTAACGAAGCAGCATTTCTGTATTTTTAATAATATTGTACAGTGAGCAGGGGGTTCCCTGAGCCAGAAATTAATGCTCAGGGGACCCCCTGCTCCTGCACAATATTAATAAAACACAGAAATGCTGCTTCATTACCATAGTTGATAGCCGCTAAGGCAATGAAGTGGTTAACCCATCGTGCCCGCTTTATTGTGGGTAGCAGGGGTGGGTGAAGGGGGTATTTGGCCCTTGGTGTAAGTTTAGGACTTGCGGGGGGTTGTGGGTGCACTTAACCCCTTCACGACCGTAGCAGTTAATACCGCTACAGTCATGAAGGGGTTAACCCCTACCGCTAACCCCCCGCAAGCCCTAAACAACCACCATTGGGGCTAATACCCCCTTCACCCACCCCCGCTACCCACAATAAAAAAAACTCACACACAGCAGCAGCACAAAAAATAAATAAATAAATCTAAATAAATAAATGAATATAAATAAATACATTTAAAATACATTTTTATTCATAGTGTAGATGTGCAGGGGGTCTCCGGAGCTGAACCGCGTTGGTTTCAGGTCCGGGGACCCCCTGCTCCCCGAGATACAGGCCCCTTTATGAGGTGCCGGTATCCCTCTGCATTTAAAGGTCCCGATCACGTGACCGCGGCCTGTAAACCAAGCAGAGGGATACCGGCACCCCCTAAAGGGGTCTGTATCTCGGGGAGCAGAGGGTCCCTGGACCTAAAACCACAGCGGTTCAGCTCCGGATACATTCTGCCCATCTACAGTATAAATAAAACACACACATCAATAAAGAATCGTTCTTTACCTTTGCGGCTATGTGCTATTGTAATGAAGCAGCATTTCTGTATTTTTAATAATATTGTACAGTGAGCAGGGGGTTCCCTGAGCCAGAAATTAATGCTCAGGGGACCCCCTGCTCCTGCACAATATTATTAAAAATACAGAAATGCTGCTTCATTACCATAGCTGATAGCCGCTAAGGCAATGAAGGGTTAAAGCAGAATAAACAATAAATACATTAAATACATATTTTTAATGTGTGTGTTAAACCTCCCTGCCTTGACTGTAACCTGTGTAAGACCCCCTCCCCCTATTGTGTGTGTTAAACTTCCCTGCCTTTGAATAATCTATGTAAAAAAACCTCCCCCTATTGTGTGTGTTAAACTTCCCTGCCTTGACTATAATCTATGTAAAAAAAAACTCCCCCTATGGTGTCTGCTAAACTTCCCTGCTTTGACTAATCTGTGTAAGCCCCCCTCCCCCTATTGTGTCGGTTAAATCTCCCTGCCTGTGTTTCTGAGTGCAGTGTACTGTATGTAAATGTGGGGAGGGGGATCCCATGTAAATAACCACACCCACACCCACTTCCCACTACCCACAATAAAAAAAAATCACACACAGCAGCAGCACAAAAAATAAATAAATAAATCTAAATAAATAAATGAATATAAATAAATACATTTAAAATACATTTTTATTCATAGTGTAGATGTGCAGGGGGTCTCCGGAGCTGAACCGTGTTGGTTTCAGGTCCGGGGACCCCCTGCTCCCCGAAATACAGGCCCCTTTATGAGGTGCCGGTATCCCTCTGCATTTAAAGGTCCCGATCACGTGACCGCGGCCTGTAAACCAAGCAGAGGGATACCGGAACCCCCTAAAGGGGCCTGTATTTCGGGGAGCAGGGGGTCCCCCGGACCTAAAACCAAAACAGTTCAGCTCCGGAGACCGCCTGCACATCTACACTATGAATAAAAATGTATTTTAAATATATATTTCTATTAATTTATTTATGTAGATTTATTTATTAATTATGCTGCTGCTGTGTGTGAATTTGTTTTATTGTGGGTAGTGGGGGTGGGTGAAGGGGGTATTAGCCCCATCGGTGGTTGTTTATGGCTTGCGGGGGGGTAGCGGGTGCACTTAACCCCTTCACGACCGTAGTGGTATTAACTGCTACGGTCGTGAAGGGGTTAAGTGCACCCGCAACCCTCCCCCGCAAGTCCTAAACTCACACCAAGGGCCAAACACCCCATTCACCCACCCCCGCTACCCAGAATAAAAAAAAATCACGCACAACAGCCCCACAATTAATAAATAAATCTAAATAAATAAATAAATATATGAAGATAAATAAATATATATGTATATATATACAGTATATATATATATATATATATATAATATATATATATATATATATATATATATATATATATACAGTATATATATAATAACAATCCCTATACATATATATATATATATATATATATATATATATATATATATATATATATATATATATATATATATATATATATATATATATATACACAGAATATACACACACATGATGAACCAATATACAAATAAATGTAGAAGGGTTATCAAAACCATACTGTCCTACAAATAACACTTCTCCATACAGACACACTACATTACAATAAATTTCCTTTAATAATCCTAACTGATCTTACAATCTAAATCATCAAATGACAAAGAAAAACCTCACATTCCAATCCATACATTGCATTTACATTGTATTTATGATGCATAAAATCTATGCACCATATACATTCTGCAAATGAATGTGAACAATATCATTGCAAGCAAAATACAGATAACTCCAAACAAATCAACTATTTTAACCAATCAAGTAAACAAAAATCAATATATAAGTACCAACCAGAAAACACAATTTAAAACCAAAGCTAACCCTTACAATACCAAGGATTACATCTATCTAATTGTAAAAAAACATTATACTGTACACACATTGAAGCATTACAATAAACAACATACAGTACAGTACATCCCCTGTATCTCCCTGCCTTGAGTGTAATCTGTTTAAAGCCCCCTCCCCCCTAATGTTTCTGTTAAATCTCTCTGCCTTGAGTGTAATCTGTTTAAAGCCCCCTCCCCCCCTAATGTTTCTGTTAAATCTCTCTGCCTGTGTTGCTGTGAGTGCAGTTTATGTAAATGTGGGGAGGGGGAGTTGGATATAACCCCACCTCCTTGACTGTGATCTGTATAAAGCCCCCTCCCCCTAATGTTTCTGTTAAATCTCCTTGCCTGTATTGCTGTGAGTGCAGTGTATGTAAATGTGGGGAGGGGGGGGACCCGATGTGCATACTGTGAGGTCTAACCACCCTCACCCCCTACCCACATACCGTTACCCCCCCCATCCTGGCCATGGCCCCTCCGCTTCTGCAAAACAGACACAAAAATTAAAACATCCATAGTAATGTCCCCTAACCCCTTAATCACCATAGCGGTTATTAACCGCTACAGTCATTAAGGGTTAACCCACCCTCACCCACCACTCGGGATGCCTACATACCCTCCCACACTAACCCCCCCGTGAGGCCTAACCACCCTCACCCAGTACTCACAAGGGAGGCCTACCCACCCCCAGTACCCACAATAAAAACAACAGTGACCCACAATAAACATCATTCTATTTATTAAATACATTACCCACCCCCTGTGCCCCCCCATAAATACATGATTTATTATTTTACAAACAGGGTTCATAACGCAGCCCCACGCGAGTCCCCGGTGGGCTGGCGGGGCACCTGGACAGACCTACAGGGTACCAGCAGCCCTTTTCAAACGGGTTCTGGAGGCCTGCTGGTGGATCCCGCCAGCACCATGGCCCCCAGGTGGTCTCCTTGGGCCACTGTGGGCCACAATTGGGTCCCCACGGTAGGCCCAAGGATGTCTGGGAGCCCCGGGTCAGACCCACAGGTGTCTGTGGGGCCTCGGGTGGTTCCCACGGGGATCTGGGGAACTCACTGGTGCTCACTACGGGTCCGCGGTGCCCCCACAGAAGTGGCACCACACATCATCATCCCCGCACCTACGGGTCGGCGGTGCCCCCACAGAAGTGGGACCACACAGCTTCATCCCCGCAGACTACGGGTCGGCGGTGCCCCCACAGAAGTGGGACCACACAGCTTCATCCCCACATGTGTCACCCGTGGAACCACCAGCCTGGTACCCGTGAGATACTGTGAGATATACCGTGAGATATATTGGCTCTAGTATACCATGTGACAGAGGCTTGGGGGGGAAAAGGATGTGACGTACTACAGCCAATCAGAGTAGGGATGGAGTTCCCACGCTCTGATTGGCTCTAGTACCATGTGACAAGCTTTCAATTATGTCACATCCTTTTTCCCCCCAAGCCTCTGTCACATGGTATACTAGAGCCAATCAGAGTAGGGATGGAGTTCCCACGCTCTGATTGGCTACCATACCATGTGAGGGCGGCCATGTGTCTTTTCATGACGTCATCTTAAAGGCAATTGAAGCAAAGCCATTCTGATTGGCTGTGCTGTCATTGCATTTAAGTCACGTCATCATTTTTATTTTTATCGGCCAAAATACATGGTTTTCACGGCCCAATCAGGGCCGTGGGAACCATATGACGAAAATGTGACGTCATAGGCCTTTAAAAGCCTATATCGTCTCATTTTGAAGCCAGACGCCGCGGAGGAAGGACCTCCGGACAAGAAAGAAGACCAGAGCGTGGCCGCAAATGGAAAGAAGACCCCGCCCCGCCCGGAAGAAGATAGAAGAAATAAGAATACAGATGAAGATAAAGATGGATTACAAATAGAAGATCCGTGGATTGATTTGGATTTTTAATTTAATTTTTATTATTTTATGGTTTTTTATTTTATGGGTTCCTGTTCGTGGATTGGTTCATGAGTAAGCTGCGCAACGGGAGTCGGTGGGGGCAAGTATTGGTAAGTGAACTAAAGAAATGTATTTTATTTAACGTGTTAATTTTTTTTAAAGCTTTTTTAATATGTGTATTTTTTTTTGTGGTATATCATTTTTTGCCACTGTATGTATGTATGTATGTATATATGTCTAGAGAGATATATACATACAAGGTAAGAAATGATGTTGTTTTAAAAGCTTGATTTGATGTGTTTTAAATTAATTTGACTATGCAGCTATGCTTAAATGTGTGTTTAAAGTATTTTAAAATTAGATAGATGCCATTGTAGATATTGTATTGTGTGTTTGAGGGAGGTCAGGGCTAGCCTTGGTTTTAAAGTTTGTATTCCGGTTGGCTCTTTGTATATTTTTTCACATGCTGAATTGTTCTGCTCGAGGCGTGAATTAGTTAATTGTTTCATTGTTCGGGATGGACTGTCAATTGTTTAGGGATGTAAATAATGATTGCTAATTGATTTTTGTTTACTTGATTGGTTAAAATAGTTGACTTGTTTGGAAGTGTTTGTATTTTGCTTGCAATGATATTGTTCACATTCATTTGCAGAATGTATATGGTGCATAGATTTTATGCATCATAAATACAATGTAAATGCAATGTATGGATTGGAATGTGAGGTTTTTCTTTGTCATTTGATGATTTAGATAGTAAGATCAGTTAGGATTATTAAAGGAAATTCATTGTAATGTAGTGTGTCTGTATGGAGAAGTGTTATTTGTAGGACAGTATGGTTTTGATAACCCTTCTACATTTATTTGTATATTGGTTCATCATGTGTGTGTATATACTATATATATATATATATATATACTGTATATATACTGTAGTTGCATGATGAAGCCACTGTACAAATTCATGGGTGAAGGGTGGGTATCGGGCCAGTGTGGATTAACCCCTTAATTACCTTTGCGGTTATTATCCGCTAAGGTGTTTAAGGGGTTAATTGATATCTGAATGTAATTGCAATGTATTGGCTTTGTTTTGGCAATGTATTTTGTGGACAAGACAAGGATGTTGCTGGCGACAGACCCTTCGTATTGATGAGGTCAGTAGCACTTTATTTATTTGAATATGCTAGTTAATGTTTTTAACGATGGGCAATTAATCTATTATCCATATCTGGATAATAGTTAATTTGCACATTATTGTACTGTAGGTGTTGGGGGGGTGTATGTATTGAATGTATAGGCCAAGTTTATTTTTTTTACATTCAGGGTTTGTTCCGTGGTTCCGCGTGGGACCTCTGGAGACCACCTGTGATTTCCTCGGGTATCTCACGGGTACCAGGCTGGTGGTTCCACGGGTGACACATGCGGGGATGAAGCTGTGTGGTCCCACTTCTGTGGGGGCACCGCCGACCCGTAGTCTGCGGGGATGAAGCTGTGTGGTCCCAATTCTGTGGGGGCACCGCCGACCCGTAGGTGCGGGGATGATGATTTGTGGTCCCACTTCTGTGGGGGCACCGCGGACCCGTAGTGAGCACCCGTGAGTTCCCCAGACCCCCATGGGAACCACCCGAGGCCCCACAGACACCTGTGGGTCTGACCCCGGGCTCCCAGACATCCTTGGGCCTACTGTGGGGACCCAATTGTGGCCCACGGTGCTCAAGGAGACCACCTGGGGGCCATGGTGCTGGCGGGATCCACCAGCAGGCCTCCAGAACCTGTTTGAAAAGGGCTGCTGGTACCCTGTAGGTCTGTCCAGTTGCCCCGCCAGCCCACCGGGGACTCGCGTGGGGCTGCGTTATGAACCCTGTTTGTAAAATAATAAATCATGTATTTATGGGGGGGGCACAGGGGGTGGGTAATATATTTAATAAATAGAATGATGTTTATTGTGGGTCACTGTTGTTTTTATTGTGGGTACTGGGGGTGGGGGGGTGTTTCCCCAACGGTATGTGGGTAGGCCTCCCTTGTGGGTACTGGGTGAGGGTGGTTAGGCCTCACGGGGGGGTTAGTGTGGGAGGGTATGTAGGCATCCCGAGTGGTGGGTGAGGGTGGGTTAACCCCTTAATGACTGTAGCGGTTAATAACCGCTATGGTGATTAAGGGGTTAGGGGACATAACTATGGATGTTTTAATTTTTGTGTCTGTTTTGCAGAAGCGGAGGGGCCATGGCCAGGATGGGGGGGGTAACGGTATGTGGGTAGGGGGTGAGGGTGGTTAGACCTCACAGTATGCACATCAGGTCCCCCCCCCCTCCCCACATTTACATACACTGCACTCACAGCAATACAGGCAGGGAGATTTAACAGAAACATTAGGGGGATGGGGCTTTATACAGATCACAGTCAAGGAGGTGGGGTTATAACCCACTCCCCCTCCCCACATTTACATAAACTGCACTCACAGCAACACAGGCAGAGAGATTTAACAGAAACATTAGGGGGGAGGGGGCTTTAAACAGATTACACTCAAGGCAGAGAGATTTAACAGAAACATTAGGGGGGAGGGGGCTTTAAACAGATTACACTCAAGGCAGGGAGATACAGGGGATGTACTGTACTGTATGTTGTTTATTGCAATGCTTCAATGTGTGTACAGTATAATGTTTTTTACAATTAGATAGATGTAATCCTTGGTATTGTAAGGGTTAGCTTTGGATTTAAATTGTGTTTTCTGGTTGGTACTTATATATTGATTTTTGTTTACTTGGTTGGTTAAAATAGTTGACTTGTTTGGAGTTATCTGTATTTTGCTTGCAATGATATTGTTCACATTCATTTGCAGAATGTATATGGTGCATAGATTTTATGCATCATAAATACAATGTAAATGCAATGTATGGATTGGAATGTGAGTTTTTTCTTTGTCATTTGATGATTTAGATTGTAAGATCAGGTAGGATTATTAAAGGAAATTCATTGTAATGTAGTGTGTCTGTATGGAAAAGTGTTATTTGTAGGACAGTATGGTTTTGATAACCCTTCTACAAAATTTTTTGTATATTGGTTCATCATGTGTGTGTATATACTGTGTATATATATATATATATATATATATATATATATATATATATATATATATATATATATATATATATATATATATATATATATATATACCCCCACTACCCACAATAAAAAAATTCACACACAGCAGCAGCACAATTAATAAATAAATCTAAATAAATAAATAAATAAATGAATAGAAATAAATACATTTAAAATACATTTTTATTCATAGTGTAGATGTGCAGGGGGTCTCCGGAGCTGAACCGCTTTGGTTTTAGGTCTGGGGACACCCTGCTTCCCGAGATACAGGCCCCTTTAGGGGGTGCCGGTATCCCTCTGCTTGTTTTACATGCCGCGGTCACGTGATCGGGACCTTAAAATGCAGAGGGATACCGGAACCTCATAAAGGGGGCTGTATCTCGGGGAGCAGGGGGTCCCCGAACCTGAAACCAACGCGGTTCAGCTCCGGAGACCCCCTGCACATCTACACTATGAATAAAAATGTATTTTAAATAATTTTTAATGTGCCGATGTTTGCGCCGAGAGAGTAGCGGTTCTCTCTCTGCTGCAAACACATCTCGCCCCCGCCGGCCTATAGTATCATTGATGTGCATATACAGTACTGTATGTGTACAGTACTGTATGTTAGGGGTTATAGGGGTTGTTGTTATACAGTATATATATTATGCACCTGAGGAAGCCCTAGAGGAGAAACGCGTAGGGCAGACCCTGCAGTCATTGCAGGCATTGCAAACCGAGCAGAGTGAGACGCGCTGCAGAACGGAGTGGAGATAGCGCTGTGACGTCATTGGAGGTCGAAGTCTCGCGAGAATTGGAGCCGGAGCACGTGACGCGGAAGTAAACCAGGCTAGCAGCAGTGCAGTGGACCGGACAGCTTACTCTACGAGTGTGAGAGACTCAAAATTCAAACTCTCAACTGCTTGAAATTATTTCACACCATGTGAGTGAGATACTGTTTGTTATTTTTTAGATAGTTTTTACAATAAAAGATTTTATACTATTTTTGTTCCATTGTCCCTCTTCCCCTTCCCCCCCCCCCCTCCCTGGTGAGCTATATCCCATGTTAAGGAGACACGCAGCTGCAGATGAAAAGGTGACCCCTGAAGCAAGCAGCAGACGTGGAGAGTCTGAGATCCATGCAAACAGCAAAGAAATCCCAGCAGCAGTGTTCCTGAATCCCAGTGGTGGATTAAAGGCTTATATTTGGCTGATTAAGTGTAAGTGTATATCTTACCACCTTAACTCTGAAAGTAACAGACATACTGCCCTATGATATTTTTCTCTTTGTTTCTTTCCTGGCTTATTTGCGCCTAGGTCATTTCTTCTCTCTATATATATATATATACTGTATATATATATATACTGCATTACAATTCATGAATTTATGCCATCTGGCAGACACGCGAAGCATTGCAGCCTAGTTAATCCTGAACCATTATCAATTAACACATCAACCGCGCGTCAGCCGGGAATGCGCCTGGCTGGGAGCCCGGCATGCTCCGGGTGAACAGTGTGGCATTCCAGGAACATGCCAGGTACAAGCCGGTGATTACTTCGAATAAAAGCTGCCGCTGCTGTACATGTGATGGCGTGCGCCACCCTCTAGCTGCGAGTCAAGACTCTCTGTGTGGCGGGCGCCGCCCTCTAGCTGCGAATCATGTTTCTCTGCTGTCTCTTCTAGTATTCTGAATTAAGCGACGCCATCTTGCTTTCTGGCAAATCCTGCCCTCTTCCTCCTGACAGGAAGTAAGCCTCACTCTGGTTCTCATTGCTATCAACTGCCGATGCCTTTTAAATAAGTCAGTTGCTACCTGCCCTGGTTCCTGCTAGTACTACCATCACATGCTGTTCCTGCCTGGACATCCTTGGGACTTTTTCTTACCTCCTTTGGATTCCTGGATGACTGGGACAGTCACTCATTCTACTTCTGAGGTTAGTTTACCGTGCCGGTAGTGTAGGACCTGCTGATTAGGGTTTACCTTGACATGGTACAGTAGCAGGCATACAATACTTTGGCCAAAACATTCAACTAAAGAACCCTTACTTTGAATTTAGTATTGCTGCACTTTTCTGTTACTGGCACTATGCCTTTAAGGAGGCTGGACGTCCTCCAGGAAGCAATTTTATTGTGACCTTGTGCTCATGACTCTTTCCTCCCCTGCTCCTCACTAGTGGCAAACACACCACCCCGCGGTAGTGTCTGGGGGAGCGCGCATTCTCCTGCGCGTGGAGCTTTCACGTGACTACGTGAATCGCACCCCAGCTGCATGGCAACTTACTCCTTTTTCATGTCTCCTGTGGCTTCCCCACCTCGCTATCGGGTCCCTTCCTTTCTCTTGGCTTGTGCGTGGGAGCACATCCGTAACACTGACCCCCTGCTTTCCCAAGACTCGAACGCCCGCAGTCTCATGCCTTCTAAGCTGAGGTCAGCTTTCACCGCATTCCTAAAATCTGTCTCTAACACTAACCACCCACCCTTAGTCTCTAAGTTCGGGGAAACAGGGACAGGCAAAGGGAACAGTAAGTCAGTCACTGGTTGCGACTCAGTAGTCTGGATTACCTGGCTGGTATCCGCAGAGACCGCTTGAACCGTTGGTCCCAAATGCAGGGGGACAGGGGTTAATTCTGAGGTTTTCCCTGATGACTCGCTCCTAGGAATTGCTGCAACAGGAGCCAGCTTTGATGTGAACACACAGGTAACATGCCCAAAGTAAAACATGCCCCCGAGCAAAACTGCGGCATCTAACCCAGGCAATACCCCCACCTCCCTCATACCACGACCGGCACCCCAATCCAAAAATACCCGGGCAACCTGGAGCGACCACGTTCATCAATCTGGCATGGTCACTTGCATCCCGGTGACCGGGAGCAAATCCTCTGGCCGCACCATATCAGGGCGTACCAGGGTAATGGTGGCACTGGAGTCCAGCAAGCCATCCGCTTGCTGATCCCTGATGGTCACCCTCCACAGGTGCTTCTGCCGGACATCACTGGGCTGCATCCTCACTGACGCAACCTTATGTCCTCCGATCTCCGCTCCGGTTCAGAGGTGGCAAGTGCAGGTTCTCCTGTGAACGTCCCTCTGTAGGTTGGTTCCACAGCTGTGCTTGGCTCCTCTGTGTGTGCCAGCTGCACACAGGTGACCGGCCTCGCAGCTGGTGATTGTTGTTCATGGGGTCCCCCGGACTGGTCCCGGTCCGGGCAGTCTGGTCTGAGATGATTGACCTTACTGCTGGAAAAACACTGCCTCTCGTGTCTAAACTCTGCAGCTTTGGGTGCTTTGTCGTCCACTGCAGGCTTGTGGACCCACTGAGGGGTGGACTTGGCTCCCTTGGCCGGGCTGGCCACCTCTTTGGGAGCTTTGTTTTTTGCTCATTAAAGCCCTGCTTGTCTCAAACTCATCTGCCATCATAGCAGCTTCTCCATGGGTTTTAGGTTTCTGGTCAAAGACCCACGCCTTCTCATCTGAGGGAAGCTGCGGCAATAGTTGCTCCTGCATGACTAAGTCAGTAAGTTATGGAGCTGATTAACCCCAATATCCTCCACCTAATGATTGGCATACAGTGCCAGGAGGGCTCCATAGTTAATGCAGGACTCCTGGGGGTATCTTTCCCCTGCCCGGAACGTGCCCTGGTAAGCTTCAGGGGTGAGGGCGTACTGGGCGAGCAACAAGTTTTTCACATGCCCACAGTTGTTTGCATCAATGCATGGAATGCCCTGCCCAATTTGTTTGGCCCTGCTGGACAACAAGGGACATCATTTCATGACCATGCTTCTTCGTGGGACCTTGTAGGAGTCACACTGGGTTTCAAAGTCATTGAGAAAAGCGTCTATTTCATCCGTGCCATCTACAAACTTGCTGAAGCTGTGGTGGTCCACCTTGGGACTATCCTGTTACCTGTTGACAAGGTGAGAGTTGGGGACTTTTCCCAGCTCTACGGCCAGCATCTGGATACGCTCTGCTGCCATAGCCCCTGTGACGATAGGGGTTAACCAGGCCACTAATAAAGGCATTATACCCGGCTGCTTAACCCTAAATCATGTTGGGACGGAAGGGGTTAACTGTATGTTCACTAGACTGACATGTTTTCCCCTACACCATCTTTATTGTGCCCATTTTGCACGTCAGTCCATAGCTGCAGTGATAGAAATGTATGTAAAATGTGCCAATTGTATTTGCGACACAATGGGGAGTTGCTAGCGCTAAACCAAGCGCTGATTGAAGAAGCGTGCCTATGTATGGGTGGCCGCATTGAAGTATAGGAATCACTTTCTAAGCCCTAGACCTATAAACCACAAGGTCAATTGGATAAGTGGTTTGCGGTTTAGCTGAAGTGCTTTTCTGTCAAAATGTATCAGCCGTCTTGTTAGCCCCTTAACTTGATGGGGGAAAGTATATTGGCATGAGAACAAGGTTAAACCGCAGACCACATCACAGCCCGTCCAATTAAATGGCTAACTCGCGTTAGGAAAGAGCTAGCAATCGAATTTTTGGAGTGCAGCTAGGTTAAAAGAAACTATACACATACATATAAGGTTTATAATAGTTGCATAAGCAGAACATACTTTTATTAATAAACTGTATTATACTGGTGTGTTTAAATGTGCAGGCAGGAAACTTTTTCTGGCAGCCCGGGAATAAATCCTTTAGCATGCAAATATGTTAAGGGTGAATGAGCTGAGGGATTTTTCATCTCCGTACTTCCAAGGCACCCTGTAGAGGTGGTGCCTCGATGTCTAGTAGAAGAGATCCTAGGTTTTAGGATGGCCAGGATATTGTAAGTACCTTATACTGGAGTAAAGTATGGGTACTTCGCACTTGGTGGCCAAACCCCAGACTTAGTGTCGCCAGGTAAGGGGTTGGTCCCGGTATGCTAAGGAGCTCAGGTATGAGGTTCGCGCCTGCTCCGTGTAAACCGGAAGCAACTCCTGCCCTTTTTTCAAAGTATTGGCAAGTCGGGGATAGGTGGGAGAAATGTTCCCACGGGCGGGATTGGTTATGCATGTTAGGTATAGGACCCTCAACCCTATAAAAATGCCTGCTTGCCAGTCCTTAGCAGATTCATCTAAGATTTTGCCAAGTTCCAGCATCAGCGGTTCCAGAGTGTGAGGGGTTAACCAACATCATAAAAAAGATTTGCACCCTCTTCTGGAATTCGTTAGAGATAAGGGTGTAGAGGGAGAATCACCTGACCTCACCAGGGATACAAGGGGTTAACTGGGCTGCGGTCCAGGAATGTGGTTTACCCTTTGTTATAGCATGAAAATGTATATTCCCCTGTTCCCATGTTTTATTGTTATATCAGTGTCTGCATCACAAACACACACTGGGATCCATCCGGGAGGGCAAGGGTTAATAGTTCTTTAGTGATTATAGCCCTTTGTGTAATTTTCCCGCCTTTTCAGGCACCATTTTGCAGAGTCCCATAGGCCGCCATTAGAGCTCCATGCATTTCAATGGCAGATCTCGCTGTTTTGGACCTGTTTCCCTCGAAGACCAGCAGGTGACGTCCGAGAGGAGGAGCGGCGGTTTCCCATTGTAAGTCAATGGGCTCATTGACTTCAGTGGAGATTCCTCAACGGCGCTTTCCAGGAACGAGTTGGCTGCCGTCCAAA
This sequence comes from Ascaphus truei, assembly GCF_040206685.1. Taxonomy (NCBI): domain Eukaryota; kingdom Metazoa; phylum Chordata; class Amphibia; order Anura; family Ascaphidae; genus Ascaphus; species Ascaphus truei. The sequence continues at coordinate 209,044,320 of NC_134484.1, read as the reverse complement.
CCGCAAAACCGCAAAGCGGATACTTTGTCTGAAAAAGAGCTTTGATCACTGATTAGTCAAGTTCAACGTCAAGTGGCGTGGGAATCTTCGGTTCTAGGGCACCCAGAAATAAAATTCTTTTTGCCCCTAGTTCCTAGACCTCCCCCCACTCGACCACCACCGGGTCCCCGAATCCAGGACCCCCGGAAAGGGTCGAGCTGCAGAGAGCGGGTCGCGCCATAGGTTCCAATGGCGGCGGCAGAAGCAGCTCAAGAAAATGACAAAGTCAGAAAAGCTACAAATTATGAACCCATATCTCCGGTTCCGGAGGGTCCCGAGGACCAGGGTTTGCGGTATCTGTAGGCACTGTTCCGGCATGGCTGCAGAACCATCCTTGACCCTCTCGGACCAACCCGACGGAGTATGGACCCCCTTGAAGGTTTGGGATTTTCCCATAGACTCCAATGGCGGCCAATTTCCATTGACCGGCTATGGCGGAGAAACCCCATAGGCTTCAACGGCGGCGATGCCCCGTTGAAAGTCTATGGTGGCGGATTCCCATAGCCGCCAACGGCGGCGATTTGCAATTAAAAGTCTATGGCGGCGGAGCCCGTTGTTTTCAATGGGGATTTAGTGAAAAATCGTGATTTAATTTACAGCGGAGGTTTTTGTATTAAAATAGGAAACGGTTTAAGTAGTATTTGTGTATCTCTGGTTCCGAAGGTCGTAGCAGGCTGAAGCGTGGACCATATTGTGTCCCAGTTCCGGCATTGAGATCTGGGTAGTTTGGACCCGCTGGATCCAACAGAACCGGATATTGTAATATGTTTGTATTTTACCTTTAATACTGTATCCCAAGGCAGGGATAAAAACCAGAGGAAATTCCTTTGCACAAAGGGAAGCAGATGGTCAGAGAGGCGACCCAATGTCTAGGACTTAAGTACTGTTTAAAGGATTTTGCCACCTTCACTGTTTTCCTGAAGGCGGAGACGTCTCAAACTAGAGTGGTCTGTGAGTGTCATGTATTACACCTGTAAACAAGGGGCATCCTGCCAGATATTCCTTTTGCTAGACTGGCTGGCATCCCAGATGTAAATGTGGGGCTACAGAAATGAGACCCTCGGGGTCCTAGTGCGCATGAGCTAACTAGCTCGGGGGCATGGATTAAAATGTGTTCCCACGTTAAAGATTGGCTACAGGTAATTGCTATCCAATAGCCTGTACTCAATGTTAGGAATAGGGTTACAAAGATATATAAACGGTGGTCAACCCTATATCCATTGTCTTCTGATACCATCTTGATTGTTACCTGATTGCTGGAGAATTGCTACTTGATATTTCTCATTCCCCATCCCCAAGTAAGTGTTACTTCTTGCCTGTTACTGTACTATATTGCTGTGTTCACCTATTTAAGGAATAAATATACTTTATTATATCTAAGCCTCGTTCAGTTCAACCCAGTTATTGTATGTATTATTATAGCCTGTCACAAAGCTCTCGTCACAGGCTATTAATAAAACTGGTGGCAGCGGCGGGATTGAACTGGACCTGTATTACAGTGTACTGAGGGATACTGTAATATAGTGGGAACTCGATGGTAATTGCGAGTTCTTGGGACTAAAGATATTGAACACACGGTAGTGCAACAGTTAACACAAGTTGTAACACCACCTCCCTGCTGCGACCCAGAACCATGAGTGAAGCGGAAGGCTCATTCAACCTGAGGACTAGAACTCAGCTGAAAGACAAGTGCCGTGAATATGGACTGGCCCATGAGAACCAGGCGGTCGCAGACATGATAGCAGCAATCTGTGACTATGAAGCCTGGCTTGCAGAGCCTCAGGATACAGCTCAGCTTTCCCTTGTACAGCCGCCTGGAGATCAGGGAAGGAACCCAGTGCCGGGGCGGCAGAATCCCGAGGAGGGAACGAATACACCTCCCGGGACCAGTGCAACAGGAGGGGCACTGGTGGCTGCGGCTACCAGTACGTTCCCCACTGAAATGTTGGCACTGATTGCTGCATGGAGTGACAGAGGGACACCGGAGGAGCGGCTGCAGTTCATCTCTATGGCAGTGAACAGACCCGCTTATTGCCCCCCCTGTCCAACCCAGCACGTATGAACTCAAACTGGACCAGCACAGTCTCACCAAGTTCGCAGAAGGCACTGATTAGATTGACAGTTTCTTAAAGAACTTTGAAACGCAGTGCCGGCGGTACAAAGTGCTTTCCCAGCATAGGGTTGCACGTTTGGACCCCTTACTGTCTGGCTTGGCTAAGCAGACGATGATAGGTCTTCCAGAGGAGTATACTGATGATTATGATCACCTGAAAGAACTGTTGCTATTTCAGTACGGTTTTACCCCTGAAGCCTACCGGGGAAAATTCCGGCTGGAAGAGAGGCAGCCCCTGGAGTCCTATGTCACCTATGTGACCCGCATGGCTTTGTACGGGATACACTGGGTGGAGGGCTATGAGGCCAGGACTTACCAACACCTGCTAGACCTCATCTTTCAGGAGCAGCTCATGCAGCAGTGCCCGCTGGCGATGAGGGCTTGGGTGTACGACAAAAAGCCCAAGACTTACACGGAGGCAGCGAGGCTAACAGATGACTATGTGGCCAGCCGAGCCCTGATGCCCACCAAGGTAACAGCCAAGGCGGCGGCGGCAGCGCCGGTGCCGGCCAAGAAGTCTGCTAATACCCCCCAATGGACTCAGAGGCCGCCTGCGGGCAGCAGTCCACAGAAGGCGGGGGAGCTCCGGCATGAGCGCCGGTGCTACAACTGCAACCGCACTGGTCACATCAGACCAGATTGCCCGGAACCCCTGCATTCCAGCGGACCCCATCAGGGGCAACGCACCCCAGCTGCGAAGCCGGTAGCCCGCGTGCCGGTGGCTTCCACCAATGAGACAGGACCGGTCATGGAAACATTTCCCAGCGAGACGTCCCATGCCACCCCTGTCCCGGTTTCATCGGTGCCTACAGCCAGGAGCGGAGGACAGATCAGCGCAGCCCTGCAGCAGATGGACGGCCGGAGCAGACATATCACCCCGGTCACAGTCGGTGACCGGCAAGCAGTCGGCTTGCTGGATTCAGGAGCTGCAGTGACCCTGGTCTGACCTGATATGGTCCGGCCAGAGGAATTGCTCCCAGGCCCTGGGATGCAGATCACTGTGACCGACAGAGAGCCACGTTTCTTGCAAGAGGCCAGAATATTTTTGGATTGGGGGGAGGGCCAGGGTGTGCAGGAGGTGGGGGTTTTACCCAGTTTGGATGCTGAAATTCTTCTTGGCAACGATCTGGGACTGATGACCTGCACCTACAACCGGGTGCCCAAGCACGCTGCAATGGCGGCGGTTACCTGGAGCCAGACCGCGGCAATAGCGGCGGCGCCAGTCCCCCTGCCTTTGGGACCAACGTTAGCGGAGGGCGCAGAGGAGCCCGGGGAGGTAAGCCAGGATCAGTTGCAACCACAGACTGACTTACTGTTCCCCCTCACCCTTCCCCATTCCCTGGACAATGACATGACTGGGGGGGTGGCCAGAATTAGGAGCCCAGTTTAGGGAGGCAGTGAAGACAGCTCCTACTCTGGCCGGCGTGAGACTTCGGGCGTCCGAATCTCATGCAGGGGAAGGCACTGAGCACTGCCTATTGCATAAGGGACTCCTGTATAGAGAAGAAGGGAGCTCAGGGATAGAGGAGGGGGTGACCGGTAAGCGACAGCTAGTAGTGCCCCAGGGGTACCGACAGCAACTGTTACGGGTAGCCCACTCTATTCCGTTAGCGGGACATCAGGGGGTCAACAGAATGTGAGCCCGGTTATTACAGTGTTACTACTGGCCGGGGGCATCACGAGATGCGGGCGATTTCTGCCGCTCTTGTGATGCCTGCCAGTGAGTGGGTAAGGCGGGCGACCGTGTGAAGGCACCTCTGAGACCCCTACCGATAATAGGGGAAACCTTCCAGAAGGTAGCGATGGACCTTATAGGACCCCTTATGATTACTAGCAGGTCAGTGAAGCACTACATCCTCACAGTGGTGGATTTTTCCACCCGGTACCCTGAGGCAGTAGCGCTTGGCACCATAGATGCCAAGACAGTGGCAGCAGCTTTGCTGAACATTTTTTCTAGGGTAGGTTTCCCTAGTGAGATCCTAATCGATCAGGGGTTGCAGTTCATGAGTGAACTGCTACATTGTCTCTGGGATGCATGCGGTGTACAGCACCGGCGCACTACCCCTTACCACCCCCAGACAAGCGGATTATGTGAGAGGTTTAACGGCACCCTGAAGCAGATGCTTCGGACCTATATAGAGGCGGAGGGGAAAGACTGGGAGATTCATTTACAGCACTTGCTGTTTGCCTACCGAGCGGTACAGCAGGAATCTACAGGCTTCTCCCCCTTCGAGCTACTGTATGGCCGCAGGGTACGTGGACCTCTGGACCTATTCCGTGAAGGATGGGAAGGGGAGGCTACTGCTACTGCAGATGCTTCTGTGATCCAGTATGTAGTAGATCTCCGAGACCGGTTAGAGATGCTCATGGGGGTGGCCCAGGACCACCTCAGGGCCGCTCAGACCAAGCAGAAGCAATGGTATGACCGGCATGCCCGTAGCAGAGAATTCATCCCAGGACAGCAGGTGCTTGTTCTCAAACCCACTCGGGAGAAAAAACTGATGGCTGCCTGGTCGGGGCCGTATCCGGTCATCCAAAAGGTGAATGAGTGCAACTACGTTGTAAAGGTAGAGCCTGAGAGGCACAAAACATATCACATTAACATGTTGAAAGAGTACAAAGCACCGAGTATGGGAGCAGTAATGGCCATTTGTAGCCCACTTGCTGGATGATCCGGTGAGCAATGCTCTGCCTGATCTCCTAGGGGAGGCTAGGCAGGGAAACACTGTGGAGCAGGTAGAGATAGGAGCACAGTTGAGTGCTAGGCAGAAGGGAGAAGCCAGGGACATGCTAGCTAAGTTTAGCGCCCTCTTCACTGACATGCCAGGGACCACACATCTCACCAAACACCCAGTACACACAGGGGACCTGCAGCCTCTGCATAAGCACGCTTATAGAGTGTCAGCAGAGGTCAAGACAAGTATGGAGAGAGAGAGAGAGGAGATGCTGACCCTAGGGGTAATTACTCCGTCCCAGAGCCCTTGGGCAAGTCCGGTAGTCCTAGTCCCTAAGAAGGACAAGACCACCTGGTTTTGTGTGGACTACCGGTTGCTCAATGCTGGGACGGTGTCAGATGCCTATCCCATGCCCCGCATGGATGAGTTACTGGATGAACTCGCGGGGGCAAAGTATCTGACCACCATGGATTTGAGCAAAGGCTATTGGAAAATCCCACTGACCCTGGAGGCTAAGGAGAAGTCAGCATTCATCACTCCAAGTGGCCTCTATGAGTTTTTAGTGATGCCATTTGGGATGAAGAATGCCCCGGCTACCTTCCAATGCCTGGTCAATAGGTTACTGGAAGGGATGCAGAGCTATGCCAGGGCTTACTTAGATGACATTGCTGTCTTTAGTAGTTCCTGGGAATCCCACTTAGGACATGTAGCTGTGGTGCTGGAGAGGATCAGGGAGGCTGGGCTTACCTTGAAACCCACTAAGTGTATGGTAGGGATGGCAGAGGTCCTGTACTTAGGGCACAGGGTGGGTGGAGGGCATCTCAAACCAGAGCCAGCCAAGGTAGAAGCCATAGTTCAGTGGCCTGCCAAAAACCAGAAACAGGTCATGGCATTTTTGGGCACCGCAGGGTACTATAGGAAATTTGTCCCACAGAACAGCGCCGTGGCCAAACCACTGACTGATCTGACTAAGAAGCAACTGCCTGTGCTTATTACCGGGACTCCTGCCGGTGAAACTGCTTTCCAGGCACTGAAAATTGCGCTTGCTGGAGCCCCCATACTGGCTGCCCCAGACTATACCAAGCATTTTCTCATTCAGACTGATGCCTCAGACTTTGGTATTGGAGCTGTATTGAGCCAGATGGGAGACGATGGCAGAGAGCATCCTGTGGTGTATCTCAGTCGCAAACTACTCCCCAGGGAGGAAAAACAATTGACAGACAGGCGCACTAAGGGGTATGAACACTTTAATGATAATGATATAGGACATTGGGCAAAGCATCCACTGATGCAGATTAAAACAGTAAATAAGCAATATGAACAAATAACATTTAAAAGGCTGGAAATTACACCAGTAAGATAGGTAAGGAGCACCGGGTGCCCACTGGATCTAGCTATGTACTACAGAAAGGGTCCGGACCAGTCTGAGTACTTACCCTGCTAGAAGCGTGGAGACCCGCTCCCACCGGCTGCAAAAACTCCACAGGAACTGCCGCCACGTGACCTCTACGCGTTTCGCACGTAGTGCTTCGTAAGGAAGTCACGTGATAGCGCTGTCCCTGGAGTCTAAATGCAGAGCTGCAGCCAATGGAACTAGCGTAATTAGGGAAAGTGGGAGCACATGTAGTTTCAACCAATTGAAAATGGAGTCTCATGCAGCATGTATAAATGGTTAACTGATTAAAAACACATTCTAAATTGGAATAACGGTGGAAGGGTCCCAAGCTTAACTCTTAGTTGACCTATTGCCCTCAGATATAATAACCCCTTCCAAACATATACCATCATAACCATTTTAGATAAAATCATATATATACACACATATATTTTTACATGGTTTAGATATTAGAAACAATAGACACAAAGTGGTGGGTTACATGTACACAGATGACAGTATCCCCGAAGTTGAGAATGTTGATTTACCCTCCCAATTAGAAATACTAACCAGATTGCTTGAACAAGAAACACGAGCTTTCTGGGATATGAGAACATTGGAGGAGTATTTAAAAACAAAAAGAACCTCTAGGGGCCTAAGACTTTCTAAAAATCCTACTTATGGATTTAACAATGCTAAATTCCTTAAATTATGGGATGACATCCTGGAAGACTGCTCACGCAGATTAATGACAATACTCACGATAGAGTATCAACTTTCTGAACTTGATCTCAAAATAACTAAAATAAAACATGAGATCTTGAAATCCTCAGAGTTGGAAAAACTACCTCAATTGATAGAGGAGGTTTATACCAAAATGAGAAAATATGAGAATGGAATTATGGTCTCCAAAAACAACAACATTTTGAGAGATAAAAATGATTATCTGTTAAACAGACAAAAAAATTGGAATGATAAAGATAAAATAAAAGCCAATCAAGGTAATCAACAACTATCCAAATCCCTAAATGTGGTTATTGATAGTCCCTCTTCCCCCAAAGTTATCTGTGGGGATGCCCCCATCAATCAGACATGTAGTCCCAGATTGGGAATAAGTGACAAACATAAGGCGTCACTATCTTCACCTAATGTCAGTAGGCCTAGTACGCCACATATGGGGGCTAGGAGAAAAAATCAGCCCCAACCCAAAGATAACAAAACGAATAGGGCCAATGATAATTGGAGAACGGTTAACTACAAACCCCGGGCTAATAATACAGAAAATTACCCAAACCGGGAAAGAGAAGATACCAATCCACATTCTTTTGAGTTATCAAATAGATTTCAACAGTTGGGGGATTTACAAATTGCTAATGATGCTGATAAATCTATCCATTTTTTTCAAGGGAGAGAAAAACACCATCAGAGAAGATTAGACCAGAAACCAGACAACCCCCCGTCGAGACCTCAAACAAGGTCGACCACCCAAAAAAGACCGCATATAGAAGGGGAAAAAGGAGGGGGAAGAAGCCCCCAACACAGGAGAGATACCCAAGTCCGGAGACATTAAGATCAAAAGGTATCTTTAATCTCTCTTCCCTTAAAATTGACTTACAACTATGCAATGTCCTGTCCAAGGGTCTAACATTTGCTCCGACAGCAAACCCTTCGGAGTTTGAAATATTTGTAGACCTTCAGAAATATCTGAGGAAATTGACATTGCATAGGCATTTTGCCAATTGTAAGGAAATGGAAAACAACGTTATTGAGCTTTTACCAGTAGCCACTAACTTATATAGCGACCCCATAGAACAACAAACATATAGGGATCTGGATAGTTTGTTCCGTCAAAATCATACAGATAGTCAAACTGTTGAGGACACGAGGATTTTCCATTCTGGGTATAAGCCTAAATCGATATTCTATCCTTACTATTCTAGAGGTCAATATGTCGAGTTGTTTGGCAAATTACTAGAACAAGAGTTCAGACAAATCTGCAATTTGGCCTCAACCAAAAAGCGTAGTTGTTCTAATATGACACCGAGCGAAACCCTATCCATCAAAAATTAGAGTACTAATACTGATATTGTAGTACGCGAAGCAGACAAGGGAGGGGGAGTTGTCATACAGGACAAAAAAGACTACTGCATAGAAGCGGAGAGACTCCTGTCGGATCCCAAATCATATAAAAAATTGAAAAAGGATCCCACAGGAGAGTTCCTCCTATCACTTAAGGTACTACTTGATGAGGCCCTTGACCAGGGCATATTGAAAAAATCGGAATATGAGTTCATTTACATTTCATTTGAGATGGAGCTTAGCTTTACAAGAACTTGAATTTACCATTCAGCACAAAAAGGGCAGTGAAAACAGCAATGCTGATGGACTTTCACGCCAGGACTATCCCTCTGAGACTGAATTCATTAATGTTGCCATCAGTGCCCCACTCCCCGTTAGGGCCAGTGGGCCCCAGGTCACCCATTAAGAAGGGGAGGTGTAGAGGGAAAAAGGGGGTGGCCCGGTATTAAAGGGGTTGCACCCCATTTGGCCATCCCCTGACCTCACCAGGGATACAAGGGGTTAACGGGGCTGCGGTCCAGGAATGTGGTTTAACCCTTGTTATAGCATGAAAATGTATATTCCCCTGTTCCCATGTTTTATTGTTATATCAGTGTCTGCATCACACACACACTGGGATCCATCCGGGAGGGCAAGGGTTAATAGTTCTTTAGTGCTTATAGCCCTTTGTGTAATTTTCCCACCTTTTCAGGCACCATTTTGCAGAGTCCCATAGGCCGCCATTAGAGCTCCATGCATTTCAATGGCGGATCTCGCTGTTTTGGACCTATTTCCCTCGAAGACCAGCAGGTGGCGTCCGAGAGGAGGAGCGGCGGTTTCCCATTGTAAGTCAATGGGCTCATTGACTTCAGTGGAGATTCCTCGACGGCGCTTTCCAGGATCGAGTTGGCTGCCGTCCAAACAGCAAAACCGCAAAGCGGATACTTTGTCTGAAAAAGAGCTATGATCACTGATTAGTCAAGTTCAACGTCAAGTGGCGTGGGAATCTTCGGTTCTAGGGCACCCAGAAAAAAAATTCTTTTTGTCCCTAGTTCCTAGACCTCCCCCCACTCGACCACCACCGGGTCCCCAAATCCAGGACCCCCGGAAAGGGTTGAGCTGCAGAAAGCGGGTCGCGCCGTAGGTTCCAATGGCGGCGGCAGAAGCAGCTCAAGAAAATGACTAAGGGCTCTATGCAGTAAGCGCCGAAAAAGTGCAATGGCCAAGCTTACCGATTTGGCATGATGTTGGCGATTTTCCCTCTCCGTATGCAGTAAGTGCCGAATCCCTTCAAAATCAAGTCGAAAACATTTCCGCCCACTCTCACGATGATTTGCCGATCACACACAGGTGTATCGGCGTGCATGGCGGGGTGCTGTTAGGTTCGCCAATCAAACTTCTTGCTGAATCAGGCGAAGCAAGCATGTATTGGATAGCGCGGCATATTTAAAGGCAACGTATACTGTTAATCATTCTCTGTGTTGTTGGGAGTGAGAGAGAGAGAGACGCACAGAGCTGGGCGATTTAATATTTGCATATTAACTGAGAGAGTTGTTGTGTATTGTGAGAGCTTTGTCCTTTGTTGTTTTGTTTACATCTTTGTCTTGTTTTGTATGTGTAAGTGTTTAGTGTGATTGGCTTTACATTTGTTTTCTGTTCTTTGTGAGTGCTAGAGGTATGGCCGCAAGGTGTGGGAAGAGTGATGCTGGTGTGAGTGGTACTGCTAGACGTGCTAGTACGCGTCGGAGTGAACGTACAGTTCAGGGGAGTGATGTTGCTGGGAGTGCGAGTGCTGTTGCTGGGAGTGCGAGTGCTGTTGCTGGGAGTGCGAGTGCTGTTGATGTGAGTGTGAGTGCTGCTGGTGGCTCAGTTGCTGATGGGGTGTCTGGTGGTGGCGTGCTTGCTGGTGGGCAGCTTTTGGAGTCTCTTCCATTGGAAGAAGGAGAGTCCAGTCAGCACCAGCCAAGCTCTGAGTCTAAACGTGCTCGGAAGAAACGTGTGGAGCAGCCACGTAATCCTCGCTTCAATGACAACGAAAACACAGCTCTTGTCACTGGGATTCTGGAGCACTACGACAGTCTGTTTGGCCATTTAGTATGTACGTCTACCTTTGCATTCATTATGCAAATACATGTTATCGTATGTCATGTGAGGTGTCATAATATGCAAATATGGGTCCATAATATCTAGCAATTTAACTTTTGTTGTAAAAACATATTTTAATCATGCTTTACAACGACAAGAACACTCAGTTGTTCAATTTGTGCAAACTTCATACAATATTAATGCAAGCTTCATTACATGTCTATGTTTACAAGTGAATGCTCATGGGCTACACATATTACACCTAAACAAGCATGTTTGGTATCTCTTGGAACAGCTAGCATTGTAGGAAATGGTTCGTTGTATTAGTAAGAATTAACGTCATATATTTTTTATGTATTTCAAGAGCGGACAAGTTCAGCATCCAAAACAGAAAAGTGGAAACAAATACTACTTGGTGTGAATGCGTGTGGGAATCGTGTCAGGGACCGGAATAATTGTCGCAAGAGATTAGACGATATTAGGGCAAAATTAAAAAGAAAAATACAACAACAACGCTTGCATGCTTCTGGCACTGGAGGTGGCCCGCTAGCACAACGTCTCATCTTAACTCCATTGGAGGAGCAGCTTCGGGAAAAATTACTTCCCGTCGTCGTTGAGGGTTTGGCCGGTGACAGAGATTTTGGAATTTATTCGTCAGAATTTCCACCAGGTGAGAAATGTTACTGTACTAGGCGTGTCGTAGGTTACAGTTATTTTCTATATTTCCGATGCTATTTATACTTTCTTCCCAATAGAAGCATACCTACATCTATATATGTATATATGTCTCTCTCTATATATATATATATATCTATCAATATATATTTATATTTCGTTGTCCTACTACAATCACTAAATAACATATAACGTGGCACTGCGTGCTCATTTGCATGTCATCTCCCACAATCCTTTGCTGCAGTGGAAGCAATTTATGCTGGCCGACTATGGGGAACAACAGGGTTGCACACATGTCTAAGACATGCAAATGAGCAAACATTAATATGTTCTGTTGCAGTACATACATATATATAATAGTAATTTATATTTAATTTATTTAACACCTACAAACACGACATTACTGCCTCTTCAAATCATGCATCGAAGATATTGCATGCAACGGCCAACAAACATCACTTGTACTAACACATTTGCTTTTGTTTAGAAAAAGGTCCTTTTTTGCTTCATCTCATATGCAGAGAGCATAAAGATGCACACGTTGCATATGTTATGTAAGTGTGTTCATAGGTAGCACACTTCAGACTACTATTTAGCTCATCTACCATTGTGTTCAAGCAGCTGCAATTAATATGTCATCACAGCATACACGTGAACTCAGGGGGTGGGGTTGTGCACACAGCCAAATAACAGGGTCATGTTACAGTCAACTTTGTTGACACCATTTTCTGCTGCTTGAATTAATTGAAAGGTCAGGGTGATTTTAGTTTTTTGGGGAGGGACTACAGTTCTTAAAACCTGACAAGCTAAACAGAAGTTAATCACAGTCATTTGAAATGGTAACTCTATGTACAAATTCACCCACCAAACCATTATGTATCAAACCGTACGTTACACATTCGTTCACTCAGATCTATTGTTCAACTTATATCAACACCACATTATGACACCAGTAGCATCTGTGAGCGACACACAGCATGTGTTGTGTTGTTGAGTGGCAGCCACATTCAGGCCTGCAATAGCTTCTATTAATGAAGCACACATATCCTGTAACAAAAACAATAACTTTTCCAATATTACCTACTTAATGATAAGCATTGTCAACGTTGATCTCATGATAGTGATGTACATTATTATTGTGATATTACTGCACAACATATGCAGGGTATGTCCAATATTCATAATATTTTGCTAACGCATTACTGCATAAACATTGTATGTTGTATGTTAGTGAACTAAAAAGTCCAAAGTACACTGGCATGTACATTGTTATTAAAACGAATAATGTTCAGTTTGCCACACACATTTTCAGTTCATGAAGTGATGCTGTTAGTTAGCCATAAATACTCAAGATACACTAACTCAATGTTCATTATGTACACATGTCCATTAACAACTAATGTTATTCTTCTATATAGTTGCTCCTGGAGGACATGTGTCACCTGAGACTGAACAAGTGTCTTCACCGGGGTCATGCAGCTCATCGCACCTGGAAGTGGAGTGTATGAGGTGTAGGACATATAATATGTTCATTTATATATGTTATGTTGTCATGTTAATTAATTGTTTTTGACATGTTATTTAAATTGGATCACTTAGTGTCATTGAAAATTAAGTTTTTTAAGAGAACATGTATTGTGTTTGTGATGTAAAGTATCATGTAGGAGTTGTGAGGTTTGAACAACCTTTCATTCATTCTTATTTCACACTGAGTCGAAACATAATTCTTAAGTCAAGGTACATTTTAATGTGACGTCATAAAACGTATGGAAACATGTTAGGTGTTACTTGTTATCACAGTGTATAATTACATAGTAAAACAGCAGACATTAGCATGCCATTTCATCATGTGTTCATTTATTTTTAGAACATGATGATGCCAAAGACACAGAAATGCAATCAAGTGACCATGAAGAGGTTCCTATTCAAAGAGTAACACAGGCCATTCCTCCAGCAAGTAACACATACGCAGCAATAGCAGCTTCTGAAGAAAAAATTGTTGAAGCAGAAAATCGTCGCCATTCAGATCTGATGTCAGTGCACGAAAGGATGATATCACTGCAGGAAGAAACGATATCACAATTGTCACATCTCCACAGAGTCTTCATTGAAGTTCCTAAACAGATACAAAAATTAAACACGACATTAGAAGCAGTAGTTGTTCAGCTAACCCAAGCTAATCACTTGAGAATGACTACAACAGCACATCATTTCAACTTTAACCCATCAGAGGAAGGATCTTTAGATGCTGCTACTTTTTCACCCCATGCATCTGATCTTTATTCCCCAGGTCGGGATGTTACCGGTACAGTAGCTGAAAGTTCTGTGCATGTTCCTCTCAACATCCAACCGCTGCCATCTGTAGAAAATCTGGAGCTGACACCTACAAAGGAGGCACCAAAAAGAAAAATGCACAAGCAGTTACTACTGACCAGTTTTTGGAAACAAACTAAAAAACACAAACATGAAACGGAGCAAGCATCAGTTGTGCACTGTGTACCAACTTGTTCACAAGTGTCACAGGCCACAAGCCCTGCCCGTGAAGTGTCACAGGCCACAAGTCCTGCCCGTGAAGTGTCACAGGCCACAAGCCCTGCCAGTGAAGTGTCACAGGCCACAAGCCCTGCCTGTGAAGTGTCACAGGCCACAAGCCCTGCCCGTGAAGTGTCACAGGCCACAAGCCCTGCCCGTGAAGTGCCACAGGCCAGTCAAACTGGCTCTGTTTTGCTTAAAGTTGTAGCCAAACGGAAAAAAAAACCAACAGACAACAAGCAGGCCTATGACTCGGTCTCAAAAGGAAAAAAAAAGAATAAATGTTCTAATTAAGTAAATCTGTATTTGGCCTTGTTTTGTTGACTTGAGATTATCTAATGAATATTGTATGTATGATCAAGACCTGTTGTTTCCAAACATTCAAGTATGCCCTTGTACACGTGAAGGTTTGGAAATGTTCACAGTCCGAATGAATGCATAATGTAATTAATATTTATGTATTAATCATCTGTTCAGTAATGGTCCAACATTACACACTTGCAATGTTTTGAGAAGCTGACATTCACTTAGCTGCAAAAGATTGTATTTGGGTGTGTTTGGTAGGTAATTTAGGTAATCATTGCATGTTAATAGTATTCACATGCAAGTTAAAATAAATATATATTTAACTGCTAGCATTCTACATTTCAGTTTTGTGCAGGATGAACTGTCAAATATTACTTACCTTCACCTTCCTTGAAGCTTCTTAATGTTGGCCTTTGATCATGTATGAGTACTGGTTTCAATAACATATCTGTGAATGTGTAGTAATATATATGTAGTATCTACGGATATATGTACACACACAGTGTATAACTAAAATATATATATATATATATATATATATATATATATATATATTAATGTTTTAAACATGTAAATTTGTCTAGAGGTTTTTTATCAAAACATATATATGATGCTTCCTTGTGAAAACACAGTATTGAAAGAAAACAGGCCTTATGTTAGTGAAATATACATGATCTGACCCTTTAACAATATGGGCCTATTATTATGAAGCACATAATTCACTCACCTTGATCACCATTTAAATAGGTTTCATACAAGGCCTACTTACTGCCATCAATATGTTCAGTGTAGAACTGGATTAAATAGATATATTATAGGTTGTAACACTACAGGCCTTGTAAACTCACAAAAGGCCTTGTTTGATGTTAACTCCAAATTGGACACAGCTGACTCTAATAGGCCCTCAAACATACTTACCCTGTAATTTTTAAACCTTTAAATAAGTCTGACCAATATAACAATCCTGTTTACATATAAGGCCTTAAATACCTTAACACACACACACACACACACACACACACACACACACACACACACACACACACACACACACACACACACACACACACACACACACACACACACACACATATTTATTTCATTGTTGGTTTTTGAGACATATATATCTATTTTAAAATATACATATGTATATGTGTTTATGAGATATATATATATATATATATATATATATATATATATATATATATATATATATATATCTAGATATACACACATAGTCAAACTGTGTGAGACAGACAGGGAGTTAACCAGACAGAAAGATACACACAGTGAAATGTTGAAAAAAAGACAGAAAAAAACATTAGCAGGTGTGTGTGTGTATATCTCATTATATGTCACTGTAGGCAGTTTTTTCATAATGCCAACACTGTAGAATTTCTCACCCACATTGTTTTTTAATTAAAATCCTAAACTTGTTTTGAGAATGTAGATTACGTTAAAAACAATGTAACATTCACAGTGAAAAGGCAATCTTAACCAAAAAATGTGTGCCAATTATTTCTACACATTCAAATTGGTGGTTCAAAAAAGGAGTGAAACATGGAACTTGAAGTCTGACCTTGACAAAAAACCCACAGAAGATAACATTTAAATAGTTTCCCTTTCAGAAGAAAAAACCTACAACTCAAGTTTCACACACAGAGACGCAGCAATCGCAGAGAATACAACATTGAACAGCCATCCGCATAAATCTTATAAAATAATGATTGCAGAGACCATCATATCAACTGAACAACACAAAGCCAACGTGGGGCAGATCTATGACTTGATCAGAAGTAAATATCCATATTACCAAGACCCGTGCCGCGCTGGAAATTTTAAATCATCTGTACGATTCACTTTATCAACAAATGAATGTTTTGAACGTGTCCAGGATAACCTACATGAAAGGTATGGATTTTGGCAGATTCCACCACAATTTAAAATTACCATGGAACATGGCACATATCTTCTGATAAGTAGCATATTTATTCCTAATACCAATAGCAATGGATCCGCTACTACTGTTCCGTCTGAATCGATACCTGCTGCAATATCTGCACCCTCCATTCCTGAAGCACAGATGCAAGATGAACATAACTACAATGATGTTTTTCCAAACCTTTTTGGTCAAAACACATTAGAATGGCAAAACCAAGAACTGTACGTACCTCCGGACGTATTGTTTGAAGAAGGCAGTGGCGATTCCTATGAGCGCCTCATGGAGATGTGTGTCCTACAGGATTCAATGGTTGCCTCAACCATGGATGAAAATGCATTGTCTTTCTGGAGCGACCAGTTGTAGCCTAACGAAGTGTTACTTCTACAAGAATGGTAAATATAATAATTGTTATGCGTTGACTCACCGTTAAAAGTTTAAAAAATTTTCTATTCACCATTTTTACGCTAAATGCGTGGATACAGCGTAACATTGCAGACAGCATAACATGTAGCGTTCCCAAACACATTGTTTCCTATTAAAATATACTACAACCAGAAACATTAGTACACATTGGTAACGGAATAAATATACCTAGTTTCCTATCTCTTAAAAAATATCATTGCAACATATTACCATAACTTTAACACACACCTATTTTTTTTTTCATGCAACATCTTACAAAAGAGGGTCGGCCACATATGACGTGCGACACTTGTCATGTGCCAAGGCGTCCTTAAAAAGGATTACGGATGTAAGCCCCGCCCCCAACTGACGTGCACGCGTCAAAGCGTATTGGCTGTGTCCGTTTGTTATTGTTACGGTCACTGTACTGTGTCATGCGCGCGCGTCTGTGTTTGTGGGCGTTCACAGTGCGGTAGCCCAATGTTAATTCAGTGGGAGGAGTGTTTGCGTGCACTTCACGCTGCCTTAACATGATGTCACACGTATTGTATTCGCTCATTGGGTGATCGCCCGTTGTTTCCGTCCACACACGTCCGTTTAAAAAGATTATAGAAGTACGTGTTTAGAACGAATGTAGTTTCGCGTTCATTGGATTTGAAAGAAATATTATATGCTTAATGCTAGTAACAACATGTATTGAACGCACAACGTACACATTGTTTAGCGCATGCGCTAACACTTAGTCGACCCAATCGGGAAGTGCGTGCACAAATTAAGATGTGCGCACACATTATTATGTATACTACCAACGGAAAGATCATATTCATAGTTATGCCTGCTACGCAATTAACAAAAGGATACATAATGATGTATACTTGTAACCTTGCACTTCTAACATATAAGTGAATAACGCGTGGATATACACAATCATATAGAGATGTGTAACGCATTGTCACGGCTACACATATATAAAGGTGCCATCTGTGACCATCATCTGTTTGCTGTATTTCAGAGATATTGGGGAAGAATCAATGGGATCAATGTATGATTTCAGAAGAGTCAAACGTTATATGAGATGATTGTGAGGAGGAGCGACCGACTAATATACTACATATGCAACAATTTTTATAATGCTTGCAGCGCATATTAACAAACAATACAAAATGTGATCCGGTTATGCCTATATTTCATAACCACTTAATTAACATAATAATGTTGCTAAACAGTGCAGTTTGTAAATTTAATGTGTGTTCTTTATTTTGTAATAACATTATATGCCATGCTCTGTTTAATATATAACAACCATTGCCACTCTGCAAACACATTAGTGTAGTATATTGTATAATGGAACGTATGACTGTAGAAATTATGTAAAGGAGACTTAAAAACAAGTAGCCATTTCATGTAAAAATTCTCATGTTACATGGGGATTTTGTTAAAAAAAATTTGGAGTGTGGCAAATAATTTTAATGCCAAGATGTAGTGCTCAACTATAATGCATGATGTTATGAATATTAGGTACAGAACATGTAAACATGTAAGTTTATGTGTATATTTAATTTACCAAACTAACTATATTTTACTGTGTTTATTAAACGTTCAACACATACATAGTAAAGTGAATATGATGATATAAGCTACCATAATAAACCTGATGTTATCATTTGACGGTGTTATACATGCATCATACACAAATTGATACAGACACAAACAGTTGTCTTGAAAAGTGTACGTATGCAAATGTGCACGTGATTGACGTTCATATGTTGAGAATACTTGTAAATGATCATCATAATAATGATGAACTGACGTAAAGGACATTCCAACTATATTAACAACATTGTCATTGTGTGAAATGAATTATGCAAAATTACTAAAAAATTTGTGAGATATTTTGCTTTGTGTTAACAGTTTGACACTTGTTACATGTAGGTCACATCAACACACATGTGTGACTTATACGTACACATGTGACAATGTAAAACTAATCTTTACAAATAATTGATACCATTACTAATCACATACATTGCAACATATAAGATAATATATAACACATATAATATAACACATATTTTTTTGCGCTGAGCTATAGGGTTTACTATTATTATTATTATTTTCAATCACTTTATTTGTCTCACACCTACCAGCTGCAATTATTTAGTATGGCACTATTCACTAATAGAGCACTTATAGATAATGATTTTCAAGGTTTCTTTGAAGAAACCACGAATAACATGGAAATAGAATCAGACCAGACACACTAGAAACACATTTCACAAAACTGGAGAAATTATTAAATCAAGAGATTAGGCAAAAATGGGAGATTTTCACGTTGAGGAAATATTTAGAGCACAAAAGGATCCCTAGGGGGTTACGCAATGTTAAAGCACCCACTATAGACACGGATAATGATAGCTTTATGATTGAGTGGAACTTTTTATTAGACACATGCTCTGTAGGGTTAATGCAACTACTTATCAAACATAGAAGTACTATTTTAGATAAGATAGATGGGGAGGTCAATAACATTAAAGACCAACTAGAACCATTGATGGCCATGACAGAATATAAAATCCTAGAGGATAAAGTCAATCAGAAAATAGCTAAATTGGGCAAAGAAGTTAAAATGATAAAACAGAAAAAATTTCTGTGGGACAAGAGGGACTACGATGAGGGGAAAGAGAGGAATTGGAAAAGAGACAAGAGTGTCTCAACTGTTGACAATATTGATTCTAAGATAGAACCCAACCCAGAATACACTCCCAAGTCTGAAACTTTAAATGTAAAGAAAGGGGCCACAATTAAAATTAATATCACCACCCCGGGATATGTAGATTCTAGTACTAGGACTGAAAAAGTACAGGGAACTAAAAATAGTAAAAAATTAAACTCTAAACATAATCAGGAGTGGTCTAGATTTGAGCGTAAGGGGGAAGAAAGGGACTATGATCATAGAGAGTATAGAGAGAGATCACCTATACATAGATCAAATGAAAGGGACCAAACATATAGGGGTTATAGAGAAAGATCCCCCATTCTAAGACCGAATGAGAGACCCAAAGAGAACCATAGGGGTCCTACTCATTTTTTAGAGCATCGCCGGGACCACGAAACAGTGAAAGAGCAGTGGAGGGAAAAAGGAAATCCATCACTGAAACAAGGTATACTAGAGAAAAAGCGGTCCAGAACAGACGATATAGAGGAAAGAGGGGAGGGACACGAAAGAGAAAGAAAAAGATAAGATCCAGGAAAACACTGGTAGAGCAGAAAAGTAATATTTTTAATATTAGCTCGTATAAACTTACACAGGCTGAAACTAAAGTTTTAGAAAAAGGCCTTAACTTTGCTCCAGTACGTGGCCCAAACCCCTTTGAACTTTATGTAGATGTTCATAAATTTATCAGGAAGCTTACACTAAAGAAATATTTCCTAAGGGACCCTGTTAGCAGAGCTTTAAATACAGGAAACCAAATCCCAAAAGAAAAAATAGAGAATCCTCTAACACCCTTTAAAAACAAAAGTACCTTTTACCCTAGAGCCATAAAAGGGAACCATATTGACACTTTTACCAACATGGTGATTAGTGATCTTGAAAAGTAGGGAGTAACTTCAAGAGTAAAAAGTATAACTTAACCAAAGAAGAAAAAGAGGCTATTCAGTCTTTAACTGAAAATAAGGACATTGTTATAAAATCAGCGGACAAAGGGGGGGATCTGGTTGTTATGGATACCAGTTTTTATAGAGAGGAATCTAGTAGAATTTTAGGTGGCAATTCAACCTATGATAGGCTTTTGAGTAACCCCACGGAGATATTCAAAAGGGAATTAACTACCATTATGGAAAAAGGATTTGAAGATGAAGTAATAACTAAAAAAGAATTAGATTATCTATTAGTTAAAAATCCTAGAGTACCGATAATCTACTTCATTCCTAAACTGCATAAGAACCCAACCTGACCCCCCAGCCGCCCAATAATATCGGGCATCGGTTCGCTTACATCCAGTCTGAGTAAATTTTTAGATCATTTATTACAAAAATATGTCCAGGAAACTCCTTCTTATCTAAGAGATACCTCTCATGTACTACAATTAATTCAAGAAAAAAAAGACGGTGCAAAACAGCGCTAAAAAAATATAAATAATGACAATACTTAAAATAAATATTGCAGGCAGCCTGGCAAATACTGACTGTACAGTCAGAAAATGAACCACAGAGACAAGAAAGAATTGCCGACGCCAAATCAGTCCTTTAAATAAATCCGGAACTTCCTGGTTTATGTGACGTCACGCGCTGTGGTGTTACTGAAATCGCTGCTCCTCTTCCTCTCCTTTCCCCCCACAGCCTACACAACTGCTGCCAATATCCTCCACAACCAAACAGACAGCTCTAAAAACAGGATAATCTCCCAACGACGTTTCATGCACATACGTGCACTTCTTCAGGGGTTGTGGCTTGCCCTGACAACCAGCAGTTTATATACACTGCATGGGTGGTTCTAAGTGACTAATTAGATGACACGGTGTTAACCCATCAATTGCCATGGTCAGATCTAGACAACAACAAAGCTTGCTAAACATACATTACACAACATTAAACAGCACATAGAAACATAAAAACATTAAAACATTTAAAATTAATCTTAAAATAATAAATAATGGGGCTGACAGAAAATGAATAGTATATCATATTATAAAAAGGCTTTTAATTCGAAGTCTATGTTCAGCCCTCTAGGGGATAGTGTTTTTAGTTCGTAAATCCTGTATGCTTCACGCATACTGGCCTGTTTTAATCTACTCCCACCTCTTAGACTGGGCTGAACCACTTCAATGGCCTGGCAGCGCAAACCTTTAGGATTTTTATTATGGCACAAAAGAAAATGATGGGAGACGCTATGTGTGACCAATCCTTTCTTGATGTTATGAACATGCTCATAGATGCGTCTCTGGAAGGTTCTCCCAGTTCTGCCAATATACTGCAAGCCACAAGGGCATTGAAGCAAGTATATTACAAAGGTGGAATGGCAATTAATAAATGTCTTAATGGGATAGCTTCCAGAGGTTACATTAGATGTAAAATGTTTAGCATTCATACTGTAGGAGCAAGCCACACATTTTGCACAAGTGAAAAATCATTACGCAGCCAATTTGGGTTGTGCTGACTATCTGCACTTACATAGTTATTCGCTTTTACTGGCTTGAAAAAAGTCATGGTGTGAAGTGTATTCTGATTAATATAAATGTGTAAATCTAAAAAATCAATGTGCTCAGTGCTGTGATTGCAAGTAAATTTAAGGTTGTGATGATTACAATTTAAATAAGTGCAAAAGGCATCTAGTGAGGCTTGACTGCCTGACCAAACAAAAAACACATCATCAATGTAGCGCCGCCAGAGCACCAGGCCCGCCCCTAGAGGACAGTTGTTCCAAATAAATTCCTCCTCCCAACTGTCCATAAACAGATTGGCATAACTAGGAGTAAACCTTGTGCCCATAGTGGTGCCACATTTCTGAATGTAATAACGTGAATTAAAGGTGAAATAATTGTGAGTCAAAATAAACCAAATACTGTCCACCAAAAAACTCCTTTTAATTGAAGAATAATTATTTCTATTTTCCAATATACAAGACACGGCTTGGCAGCCTAGTTTGTGATCAATCACAGTATACAACACTATCCCTTAGAGGGCTGAACATAGACTTCGAATTAAAAGCCTTTTTATAATATGATATACTATTCATAACATCAAGAAAGGATTGGTCACACATAGTGTCTCCCATCATTTTCTTTTTTGCCATAATAAAAATCCTAAAGGTTTGCGCTGCCAGGCCATTGAAGTGGTTTAGCCTAGTCTAAGAGGTGGGAGTAGATTAAAACAGGCCAGTATGCGTGAAGCATACTGGATTTACGAACAAAAAACACTATCCCCTAGAGGGCTGAACATAGACTTCAAATTAAAAGCCTTTTTATAATATGATATACTATTCATTTTCTGTCAGCCCCATTATTTATTATTTTAAGATTAATTTTAAATGTTTTAATGTTTTTATGTTTCCATGTGCTGTTTAATGTTGTGTAATGTATGTTTAGCAAGCTTTGTTGTTGTCTAGATCTGACCAATGCAATTGATGGGTTAACACTGTGTCATCTAATTAGTCAATTAGAACCACCCATGCCGTGTATATAAACTGCTGGTTGTCAGGGCAAGCCACAACCCCTGAAGAAGTGCACGTATGTGCATGAAACGTCGTTGGGAGATTATCCTGTTTTTAGAGCTGTCTGTTTGGTTGTGGAGGATATTGGCAGCAGTTGTGTAGGCTGTGGGGAGAAAGGAGAGGAAGAGGAGCAGCGATTTCAGTAACACTGCAGCGTGTGATGTCACATCCACCAGGAAGTTCCGGTTTTCGTGTGACTCAACATCCATCCCCCACACGAGGCAATCCTTAAAGGAGCTCCTATTATCATCAGAGAGGAGCACTTGAGCTATCTTCAGCTTTACTGCTTTTACCATCTACTGTCCTGTAAGTAGGGTTTCAATTTTACCCCTCTGGACTTAAGTGCTGTATCCTCCGGAACCCAGTATTTCTATGTTAATAAATAGCTTTTTGTTAGGATTATAGTCTTGCTAGTGTCTGTTTGTCATTGTGTGTTATGTTTGTCATGTGTGAGTTTTTAATGTTTTAATGTCAAAATTTTTGGCGTACTGCACCATTATCTGTTTGTTTTCTTCTCTTTTTTACATATTGCACTATCATTTGGTGTGAGCCGTTCGTTGACCCCTTCACTGCCTGTTTGCTCAAGGACACTTTTGGGACTTTGCAAGAGACGGTTTGGTCTTTATTCGGATTTATTTAAAGGACTGATTTGGCGCTGGAAATTCTTTCTTGTCTCTGTGGTTCATTTTCTGACTATACAGTCAGTTTTTGCCAGGCTGTCTGCAATATTTATTTCAAGTATTGTCATTATTTATATTTTTTTAGCGCTGTTTTGCACCGTCTTTTTTTTCCGTTAAGTTTGTGTTTTGTACAATTTGGTGTTAGCTGCTTCACATATTATTGTTTTTTATTTGTATGCCAAGATACTAATTTGCTATGAGTTCTTTATTTCATCTGAGATCTCGTAGAAATGTCAATGTTGACCATAATTTTAATGATCCCAATTCTGTCTAATCTGTTGAAAATACGGCAGAGGATTTTCATCCAATACTTGCTCGGTTAGAGAAAACCCTTATGCTAGAAAGCAAACAATGGTGGGAGGCTACCACACTGAGCAAGTATTTGGAGAACCACCGCATTCCAAGGGGCCTTAGAGTTCGCAAAAAACCCACTGCAGATGCACATAATGATACTTTCATGAAAGAGTGGAGTGAGATACTTGATCAGTGCTCATTTGCTCTCATGAAACTATTGGTACATCAGCGAAGAAAAACCCTGACCGAATTGGATGATCAGATTTTAGAGATGAAAATCCAGCTAGATCCGTATAAGGATAACAACGATCTACTTTTATTAGAACCAACTATTAAAAAAAGGTTGGATCAGGCAGAACTTGAAATAGTTCAAACTAAACAACAAAAGTTTTTTAGAGACAAACAGGACTATGACTCGGGCTGTCAAAGAGATTGGGCTAAAAAATCTAAAGAAAGTAATACAAAAACAGCAGAACTAAAGAATTCAATTCCACCAGCAGGAATTAAGGACTCTAGAGCTGTTAGGAGCAAATTTATACATAAAGAAATGAGGAATGGCCCAAAGAAACCCAATAGCAATATATTGGCTCCTACACCACTAGCACCTGCCAAATTACCTTTGCTTGACAAGAATCTCTATCTACAACAAAAGAGAGCAAAGGAACGCTATGATGCATTGGTAATACCTCAATCGGTGCCCATTGCGGTCAGCAACAGATACACGTTGCTGTCTGACATACTGCACCGACACACTTTATTAGAGCAAATACCCAGTATGTACCTGGCAGATACCTGGAATGCGCCGCTCCTCGCCTCTGACAAGCCCCGTTGCGTTTGCCTTCCCAGCCTGGGTTCATGCCTGGCTGACGGGCGGCTGATCTGTTAAATTATAATGATTAGGATTTAATAGGCTGCAATGCTTCGCGTGTCTACCAGATGGCATAAATTCATGAATTGTAATGCAGTATATATATATATACTGTGCAGTATTGCAGCCAGCGGGAATAAAATGCTTCAATCCCTGCCTGGAAAATACCTCAATGCACTCGGGCAGAAAACAGTCACAAACCTCAATACACCCGGGTATACCCGAATTCGTGGGACTAGCCGAGCTCGAATAAAGTGTGTCGCCAGTGTAGGGTCCGAGAGCGATGCAGAAAGCATTTCCTACACTCCACTCCACACACCGGCTACTAAACCCAATTTTTCTTTTTTAGAATGGAGGAAGGAGAGAGAACACATATTCCCAGAAGTGGAAATAGTAAAACGACCATTAGAACCCCGACCTCCTCCCAACTACAAGAAAAGAAAGACAGGGTCAGAGGGAGAAGAGGATGTGTTAATAGAAATCGAATAAAGAAAAAGAAAGAATTTCCGAATATATTCAATATTAGCCAGTATTCACTGACAAATATTGAAAAAAAGGTATTGAGTAAGGGTCTAACATTTGCTCCGGTATGCGGGCCTAACAGTTTTAATCTATTCATAGATGTCCACAAATTTGCCCGCAAATTAGCCCTAAAGAAATATTTTGCAAGGGATGCCATATCAAACCAAACAGATCCACCTGGGGAGGTTTGTAGTATAGAAAATCCTCCACATGGGAACTTCAGGAAACCATCAACTTTTTACCCTAAATTTTCACAGGGACATCTGGTAAGTTCCTTTGTGGAGATGGTTAATATGGATCTGGAGAATTCGTGTCGAACATATAAAATTAGGCATGATAATTTTAACATTCAAGAGAAAGAGGCTGTTCAGAGTTTGGAAAGTAATGCTTCTATTGTCATCAAGTCTGCAGATAAGGGTGGAGGCATTGTGGTCATGGACAAGGACTATTATATACAAGAGTCGATGAGACTATTGGGAGACAGGACCACATACCTCCCCCTTGCAGGTGACCCTTTGGTGCATTTTCAGGCAGAATTGGGGGATCTGCTGACTACTGGCTTGAATAGTGGGGCTATATGTCAGGATGAGTTTGACTTTTTGTCTATTCAGTTTCCCCGCACTCCTTTGTTTTATTTCATACCCAAAATTCACAAAAGTCTTACTTCACCCCCTGGTAGACCTATTATTTCTAGTATTTCTTCACTCACTTCTAATCTTTCCCAATTTATTGATCATCACTTACAACCTATAGTCACTGGTGTCAAATCCTATTTGCGAGACACGACACATATATTACAAATTTTGAAAGATCTGGAATGGCAGCCTGGTTATATATTGGCTACGGCTGATGTTACATCTTTGTATACTGTGATTGATCACAAACTAGGCTGCCAAGCCGTGTCTCGTATATTGGAAAATAGAAATAATTATTCTTCAATTAAAAGGAGTTTCTTGGTGGACAGTATTTGGTTTATTTTGACTCACAATTATTTCACCTTTAATTCACGTTATTACATTCAGAAATGTGGCACCACTATGGGCACGAGGTTTGCTCCTAGTTATGCCAATCTGTTTATGGACAGTTGGGAGGAGGAATTTATTTGGAACAACTGTCCTCTAGGGGCGGGCCTGGTGCTCTGGCGGCGCTACATTGATGATGTGTTTTTTGTTTGGTCAGGCAGTCAAGCCTCACTAGATGCCTTTTGCACTTATTTAAATTGTAATCATCACAACCTTAAATTTACTTGCAATCACAGCACTGAGCACATTGATTTTTTAGATTTACACATTTATATTAATCAGAATACACTTCACACTTGGACTTTTTTCAAGCCAGTACAAGCGAATAACTATGTACGTGCAGATAGTCAGCACAACCCACAATGGCTGCGTAATATCCCCAAGGGCCAGTTAGTGCGCCTTAAGCTCAACTGCTCTGAGGATGAGACTTTTAAAATGCAGGCAAAAGACCTAAAAAGTAAATTTCTTGAGGGAAAGTATCCAGAAAGTCTCTTAGATGAGGCATTTGAACAGGTTACTAAAATAGAAAGAGATACTTTACTCAAATATAATAATAAGAAAAAAGACACAACAGAAAAATGTAATAATAAAGTTGCTTTTATTACCCAGTACAACGAGATGGCCCCTAGAATAAAACAGATTATAAACAAATATTGGCCCATCTTGCTAAAAGATAATATATTGGTAGACATTCTCCCAGAAAACCCCCAAATTATATTCTCTAAGGCTAATAATTAAAAATCTAAATAAGCCCCGAGTTGTCCAGTTAAGCAACATAAACAGATAGGGGGTCCAAAAGGATTTTTCACTTGTGCAAAATGTGTGGCTTGCTCCTACAGTATGAATGCTAAACATTTTACATCTAATGTAACCTCTGGAAGCTATCCCATTAAGACATTTATTAATTGCCATTCCACCTTTGTAATATACTTGCTTCAATGCCCTTGTGGCTTGCAGTATATTGGCAGAACTGGGAGAACCTTCCAGAGACGCATCTATGAGCATGTTTATAACATCAAGAAAGGATTGGTAAAACATAGTGTCTCCCATAATTTTCTTTTGTGCCATAATAAAAATCCTAAAGGTTTGCGCTGCCAGGCCATTGAAGTGGTTCAGCCCAGTCTAAGAGGTGGGAGTAGATTAAAACAGGCCAGTATGCATGAAGCATACTGGATTTACGAACTAAAAACACTATCACCTAGAGGGCTGAACATAGACTTCGAATTAAAAGCCTTTTTATAATATGATATACTATTCATTTTCTGTCAGCCCCATTATTTATTATTTTTAGACTAATTTTAAATGTTTTAATGTTTTTATGTTTCTATGTGCTGTTTAATGTTGTGTAATGTATGTTTAGCAAGCTTTGTTGTTGTCTAGCTTTGACCATGGCAATTGATGGATTAACACTGTGTCATCTAATTAGTCAATTAGAACCACCCATGCAGTGTATATAAACTGCTGGTTGTCAGGGCAAGCCACAACCCCTGAAGAAGTGCACGTATGTGCATGAAACGTTGTTGGGAGATTATCCTGTTTTTAGAGCTGTGTGTTTGGTTGTGGAGGATATTGGCAGCAGTTGTGTAGGCTGTGGGGGGAAAGGAGAGGAAGAGGTCGCAGCGATTTCAGTAACACGGCAGCGTGTGATGTCACATCCACCAGGAAGTTCCGGTTTTCGTGCGACTCAACATCCATCCCCCACACGAGGCAATCCTTAAAGGAGCTCCTGTTATCATCAGAGAGGAGCACCTGAGCGATCTTCAGCTTTACTGCTTTTACCATCTACTGTCCTGTAAGTAGGGTTTCAATTTTACCCCTCTGGACTTAAGTGCTGTATCCTCCGGAACCCAGTATTTCTATGTTAATAAATAGCTTTTTGTTAGGATTATATTCTTGCTAGTGTCTGTTTGTCATTGTGTGTTATGTTTGTCATGTGTGAGTTTTTAATGTTTTAATGGCAACTTTTTTGGCGTACTGCACCATTATCTGTTTGTTTTCTTCTCTTTTTTACATATTGCACTATCATTTGGTGTGAGCCGTTCGTTGACCCCTTCACTGCCTGTTTGCTCAAGGACACTTTTGGGACTTTGCAAGAGACGGTTTGGTCTTTATTCGGATTTATTTAAAGGACTGATTTGGCGCCGGCAATTCTTTCTTGTCTCTACAATTAATTCAAGATGTCAAATGGGATGAGCAATTGATATGGGTAACATGTGACGTGGTGTCTTTATACACCTCCATCAAACATATTGATGGTTTAAAGGCTGTTCAACAGACACTTGAGGGAGATATAAATGTTGGAGACAATTTAAAATCTTTTATACTGGGTGGGATACAACATATCCTAACCCATAATTATTTTAACTACGATGGAGATTACTTCCTCCAAACATGCGGCACCGCGATGGGCACCCGGTTTGCACCTAGCTATGCTAACCTATTTATGGATATGTGGGAGCGTGGCTATATATTGAATAACAACCCATATGGTGCAAACCTGGTGCTCTGGAAGAGGTTTATCGATGATGTGCTGTGTGTCTGGAGGGGTATAATAGAGGATTTGGAATTGTTCAAATTGTATTTGAACAATAATCCCTTCAATATAAAATTTACGTTTCCCTCTAGTAGTAAAAGTATAAATTTCTTAGATTTAACCCTGTATGTAGAAAATAATCTGATACAAACTAAAACATACCATAAGGAGGTGGATGCAAATACGTATCTTTTGGATTCAAGCCACCACCATCCAAAATGGATACAAAATATCCCACATGGACAAGCCCTAAGAATAAAAAGAAACTGTTCCCAGGATTATGGGCCTCATGCAGTAAGCCCCGATAAGGCTTTTTCGGCATTTTATAGCCGTTTTTTGCCCTCCTGATTCAGTAAGCCCCGATAAGTGGGAATTATCGGCAACTTTTCTTCCGAAAAAAAAAATTTCGCCACCCGGCTGCCGATAAGCCACTTATCGGGACTTTTTTTTCCCGCCTGAATTCAGTAAGCCCCGATCAGCTTTTTGGTGCTGATCGGCAGGCCAGATTGGAGATTTTATGGCCAATCCAGCCCGCCAACTAAAGTTGGCAACTTGCTGAAGGAGAAGCATCGGCAAGGGCGACACTTAGGAAAAATCAGCCCTTTTCCTGCCTGTGATTGATGCCGGGGGTCTCCGGAGCTGATACCCGCACCGGAGCCCCCCGGCATGCATCCGAGGCAGGAAAAAGGCATTTAAAAGCCACTTCATTACCTTAGCGGCTAACCGCTAAGGCAATGAAGGGGTTAACCCACCGTGCCAGCGTTATTGTGGGTAGCGGGGATGGGTGAGGGGGGTATTTGGCCCTGGGTGTGAGTTTAGGACTTGCGGGGGGGATGCGGGGGCACTTAACCCCTTCACGACCGTAGCGGTTAATACTGCTACGGTCCTGAAGGGGTTAAGGCCTCCCGCTACCCACCCGCAAGCCCTAAACAACCACCGTTGGGGCTAATGCCCCCTTCACACACCCCCACTACCCACAATAATAAAAAAAACACAACCCAGCCCCACAATAACGAATTAAATAAATAATTAAATAATTATATATATATATATATATATATATATATATATATATATATATATATATACCCAACAACACCTATACCCCCCTAACATACAGTATAGTAATGGGCAGAATGACTATTATCCACAAATGGATAATAGTGCAGTTGTCCATTTACAATACATACACAACAATAAAGACTTTAAATACATATAGCACTCACCCATGTCCCACTGCCACGATGAAGGCCATCCTCATCTTCATCCTGCCCATGCCCCATCCGCTTCTGCAAAACAAACACAAGAATTACAACATCCAAATTAATGTCCCCTAACCCCTTAATCACCATAGCGGTTATTAACCGCTACAGTTATTAAGGGGTTAAGCCACCATCACCCACATACCCTCCCCCACAAAGCCCCCCAACCACCCTCACCCAATACCCACAGGGGAGTCCTACCAAATACCCTTGGGCCTAATACCCCCTCCCCCAGCACATACAGTACAATAATGTGCCAAATAACTATTATCCACATAGGGATAATACATTATTTGGCCATTATTAAACACATTCAATAACGTTAAAATGTAAAGAAACTTGTACTAACCTCATCAATAAGAAGTCTCCGTCGCCAGCATCATCCTTGGGGTCCGTTGCCAACATTAGAAATAGCCACAACATTTCAATATCATTAACATAACACTGAACCCCTTAATCACCTTATCGGGTACTAACCTGAAAGGTAATTAAAGGGTGAAGCCATCCTGCAATGCCTACAACAGTTATGCATAACATCCTCAGTGAAATAAAAACCAATTGCCTAACCAAATTCCATTTAATCATTCAATCTGTAGGCTCACATGCCTCATAAAACATTGCATTTACAGTGTATACATGTAGCATAACATGTAAACTGCATGTACACGCTGCAAATCAATGTTAACAATACAATAATGCCACTCAAATCGCCATACATCACAAGAAGTATATTATTTAATACAATAAACTCACCATCAATGAATTACCACACATCAATTACATCCCTAAACAATTAAAATACCATCCATACCAATTACACAATGAACTAAAGCTATCCTAACAGAGAACAACTTCAAAACATAGTCAAAAGTACACCAACAATTACAATATAATAAAGCAAGGCTTTCCATATCCTACTGTACGGCCTGGAAGCCCAAAACTTACATCTGTCTAAAAATAAAATACATTTAGCACACATCAATGCATAGCCACAATGATTAACAATACAGAATTAGAAGCTTTAACAACACTATCATTTCTTACCCTGTATATATATCTGTACACATACATACAGACATACATACAGTGGGAAGAAATGATATGCATTGTAAAAAATGAAAACATGAAAAAGCAACACAAAAAACAGTTACATTAAGTACATTTCTTTATTTAACTTACCATTACTTGCCCCCACCGACTCCCGTTGATCAGCTTACTCACGAACCAATCCACGACACCATCCACGACACCATCCAGGAACAAATCCACGACACAATCCAGGAACAAATCCACGAACCAAACCAGGAACCAATCCAAGAACAAGTGCAGGAACCAATCCAGGAAGCAAGCCACGAAGAAATCCAAGAAACAATCCACGACACGATCCAGGAACAGGAACCCATAAAAGAAAAAAAAACATAACAAATTAAACATTAAAATAATAAAACATGACAATCAAGGGTTGTACTAGTTTTATTCTTAGTGAATCTGTATTACAATACCTTGTTCCGGGGTCTTCTTGACGTCCGGTGCCACGCCCTGGTCTTCAATCTTCAGGAGGAGGTCCGTCCTCCTCGGCATCTGCCTTCAAAATGAGACGACATAGGCTTTTATAGGCCTATGACGTCACATTTGTCGTCATATGGTTCCCACGGCCCTGATTGGGCCGTGAAAACCATGTGTTTTGGCCGATGTAAAAAAATTGATGACGTCACTTAAAGGCAATGCCAGCACAGCCAATCAGAATGGCTTTGCTGCTATTGCCTTTAAGAAAACGTCATGAAATGACACATGGCCGGACTCACATGGTACTTGAACCAATCAGAGTAGGGATGGAGTTCCCACGCTCTGATTGGCTGGCTTACCATGTGAGTCCGGCCATGTGTCATTTCATGACGTTTTCTTAAAGGCAATAGCAGCAAAGCCATTCTGATTGGCTGTGCTGGCATTGCCTTTAAGTGACGTCATCAATTTTTTTACATCGGTCAAAACACATGGTTTTCACGGCCCAATCAGGGCCGTGGGAACCATATGACGACAAATGTGACGTCATAGGCCTATAAAAGCCTATGTCGTCTCATTTTGAAGGCAGATGCCGAGGAGGACGGACCTCCTCCTGAAGATTGAAGACCAGGGCGTGGCACCGGACGTCAAGAAGACCCCGGAACAAGGTATTGTAATACAGATTCACTAAGAATAAAACTAGTACAACCCTTGATTGTCATGTTTTATTATTTTAATGTTTAATTTGTTATGTTTTTTTTTCTTTTATGGGTTCCTGTTCCTGGATCGTGTCGCGGATTGTTTCTTGGATTTCTTCGTGGCTTGCTTCCTGGATTGGTTCCTGCACTTGTTCTTGGATTGGTTCCTGGTTTGGTTCGTGGATTTGTTCCTGGATTGTGTCGTGGATTTGTTCCTGGATGGTGTCGTGGATGGTGTCGTGGATTGGTTCGTGAGTAAGCTGATCAACGGGAGTCGGTGGGGGCAAGTAATGGTAAGTTAAATAAAGAAATGTACTTAATGTAACTGTTTTTTGTGTTGCTTTTTCATGTTTTCATTTTTTACAATGCATATCATTTCTTCCCACTGTATGTATGTCTGTATGTATGTGTACAGATATATATACAGGGTAAGAAATGATAGTGTTGTTAAAGCTTCTAATTCTGTATTGTTAATCATTGTGGCTATGCATTGATGTGTGCTAAATGTATTTTATTTTTAGACAGATGTAAGTTTTGGGCTTCCAGGCCGTACAGTAGGATATGGAAAGCCTTGCTTTATTATATTGTAATTGTTGGTGTACTTTTGACTATGTTTTGAAGTTGTTCTCTGTTAGGATAGCTTTAGTTCATTGTGTAATTGGTATGGATGGTATTTTAATTGTTTAGGGATGTAATTGATGTGTGGTAATTCATTGATGGTGAGTTTATTGTATTAAATAATATACTTCTTGTGATGTATGGCGATTTGAGTGGCATTATTGTATTGTTAACATTGATTTGCAGCGTGTACATGCAGTTTACATGTTATGCTACATGTATACACTGTAAATGCAATGTTTTATGAGGCATGTGAGCCTACAGATTGAATGATTAAATGGAATTTGGTTAGGCAATTGGTTTTTATTTCACTGAGGATGTTATGCATAACTGTTGTAGGCATTGCAGGATGGCTTCACCCCTTAATTACCTTTCAGGTTAGTACCCGATAAGGTGATTAAGGGGTTCAGTGTTATGTTAATGATATTGAAATGTTGTGGCTATTTCTAATGTTGGCAACGGACCCCAAGGATGATGCTGGCGACGGAGACTTCTTATTGATGAGGTTAGTACAAGTTTCTTTACATTTTAACGTTATTGAATGTGTTTAATAATGGCCAAATAATGTATTATCCCTATGTGGATAATAGTTATTTGGCACATTATTGTACTGTATGTGCTGGGGGAGGGGGTATTAGGCCCAAGGGTATTTGGTAGGACTCCCCTGTGGGTATTGGGTGAGGGTGGTTGGGGGGCTTTGTGGGGGAGGGTATGTGGGTGATGGTGGCTTAACCCCTTAATAACTGTCGCGGTTAATAACCGCTATGGTGATTAAGGGGTTAGGGGACATTAATTTGGATGTTGTAATTCTTGTGTTTGTTTTGCAGAAGCGGATGGGGCATGGGCAGGATGAAGATGAGGATGGCCTTCATCGTGGCAGTGGGACATGGGTGAGTGCTATATGTATTTAAAGTCTTTATTGTTGTGTATGTATTGTAAATGGACAACTGCACTATTATCCATTTGTGGATAATAGTCATTCTGCCCATTACTATACTGTATGTTGTGTATTGATGCTATGTTTATTGGGGGCATTTGTCCCCAATAAACATGCTACTATGCGTTAACCCCTTCATTGCCTTAGCGGCTATCCGCTATGGTAATGAAGCAGCATTAATGTATTTTAATAATATTGTGCGGAAGCAGGAGGCCCCCTGAGCTGAAGCGCATTTATTTGTGGCTCAGAGACCCCCTGCCTCCCGAGTTACAGGCCCCGGTTTGGGCCATCGGTTACAGTGTGGACGCCATGTTTATTGCGGGGACGCTATAAACATGGCGGCGACACTGCCACCCGATGACACATACCGGGGCCTGTAACTCGGGAAGCAGGGGGTCCCTGCTCCACAAAGCAATGCGGTTCAGCTCAGGGGACCCCCTGCTCACTGTACAGTATAATTAAAAAGACATTCATGCTGCTTCATTACCGTTGCACATAGCCGCCAAGGTAAGGAACGAGTCTTTATTGATGTGTGTGTGTTTTATTTATACTGTACATGTGCAGAGGGTCTCCGGAGCAGAACAGCGTTGGTTTGAGGTCCGGGGACCCCCTGCCCCCCGAGATACAGGCCCCTTTATGGGGTGCCGGTATCCCTCTGGTTTGTTTACAGGTCGCGGTCACGTGATCGGGACCTTTAAACGCCGAGGGATACCGGCACCTCATAAAGGGGCCTGTATCTCGGGGGGCAGGGGGTCCCCGGACCTCAAACCAACGCGGTTCAGCTCCGAAGACCCCCTGCACATGTACACTATGAATAAAAGTTGTTTTTAAATACTTTTTTTGGTGCCGAAGTTTGCGCTGAGAGAGCGGCTTGTCTCTCTCAGCTGCAAACATCTATCGGCACCAAAGGCTTATCGGGAGCCTTATCGGGAGCCAGGCTGTATCGCCACAGCCCATCGGCAGCTTTGCTTTCGCAGTGCTTCAGCAGGGATCGGAAGGATTCGGCCCTTACTGAATACTGCGAGGGCGAATCGCCCAAAAAAAACATTTTCGCAATTCGTGCTGAAAATTTTGTATCGGGGCTTACTGCATGAGGCCCTATGTCTGCACTAATCAATTAAACTCCCTCAGAGACAAATTCCTTGAGAGAGATTATAGTAGGGAAAGGGTTAATAAAGCTATACGTGCTGTCAAAGATATAGATAGGTCAAATCTCATTAACCCTAATAAAAAGAAACCTACTGTACAAGGAGAATTTATCCCTTTCATCACTAAATTCATAAGTATGGCCCCAGAAATAAAGAAAATTATAAATAAACACTGGGGGATTCTCCTTAGGGATCCAATATTGAACACATTCCTGCCAGAATACCCACAAATTGTTTATAAACGTGCCCAGAATTTGAAAAATAAACTATCGCCTAGCTGTCCCCTTAGTGGGCCCAAACAAAATAACACAATATGGCTATCTAACCTGAAAGGTTTCTTTACATGCAATATATGCATAGGTTGTTCTTTTAGTGTTAATGGCAGTAAGTTTCAGTCAAATGTGACATGTAAAAGTTATGACGTAAAAACTTTTATAAACTGTAAGAGTAAATATTGCGTTTACCTATTAGAATGCCCCTGCGGGTTACAGTACGTGGGGAGGACGGGGAGGAAGCTGCAAAGTAGATTGGCAGAGCATGTTTACAATATAAAAAGGGGGTTGGAAACTGTAGACGGACGTTCACAGAGGTACACAATTGGAGACTATTGTAAGGTAAAATTATAATAAGGCTTTATTGTGCCTTTTCCTTTTCATCAGGAAATCCATCCAAACACAAGGGGGGGGGGAACAAAGCTTCTATTCACTTGGGAGTATTTCTAGTGAAACACTATGCAATTAATTCACATCTCCCTTAGTCAAGCATTTCTCCTAGCCCCAAACACATAGCATGAAATAAGCAAATATAAGAAGTCTCTTAAGAATGAAAGTCTTATCTGTTTCTTGGAGGGAAAATCTTCTCAGCTCCTGGTTCAGCTCCCTTCCCTCAGGGTGTGTCAGCTTCAGGTTTAGTAGTTTTCCCTGTGTCTTGAAATCAGCTCTGCTGTGTCTTCTGGCAGAGCTCAAGACATGGTAAGCTCCAGAGATCTGTGTTCTCTTGGTCAGTCTCTCCTGGGAGACTCAAGAACCCCTGCTCTGTCTCCACCCTATCTACCAGAATATTTGTAACCAAGGGCTCATACAGATGTGGAGGCTGTAAGATCTGCCAATTTGTGACACCCTCACAATGCTTTAGGGGTTTAAATTCTAAACAAGAATTTCGTATAAAATCATTTATAAATTGTGATACTAACAACGTAGTATACCTCTTAACATGTGGGTGTGGGATAAACTACGTGGGTAGGACAATTAGACCGCTAAAGAACAGAATCCTTGAACATATTAGGTTAATCAGAAAAGGAGACACTTTCCACCCGGTCTCAAAACATTTTTCACAATGCCCAAAATGGAGCCTAAATGGGCTAAAAGTTCAAGGTATTGAACAGATCTTTCGAAATGAAAGGGGAGGTGACTCACTCAACCTTCTGGACCGCAGGGAGGCATATTGGATATTTATGCTTCAGACTAGAACCCCCTGCGGTCTGAATGTAGAGTGGAATCTGAGTCATTTTCTTAAATAATTAAATAAAAACTCACTATATCTGTAAATGCTGTAAAGTTACAATGTTAATACTTATCCTATTGTCATTTTTTGACATAATAATGAGATCTTCACGCAAATGTAAAACAAAAATTGCATGAATTATCCCATTACTTAGCACTACGTTTTTGACAATATTTTATGTCAGTTTCTTTAATATATTGTGTATTGTACTAGACCCGGACATACGGATTGAGCCCTTACAACAGATGTGGCATTGCCACAGATCAATACCTGAGCATATTGTTTAGGGCTGTCATAGTGATTACCTTTAAGAGCCATTGATTAATCCTAGGTCATGATTTGTAGTAGATAATTGAGTAATCGCAGGAATAGCATAACTGATTCCTCTTCCCCTTCGGAAGACTCAGAAAAACAAGACACTATATTTAAGTCTTGCTGATCTGATTCATTTTGTTTTTAACCAATTTTATATTTGTATGTTAATTTTGCCAGCATTTGTGCTGATAAGGATCCTAGATCCTTGATATGTATTCACTTGTATGTCTTTGTTTAAGTGGGATCCAATAGGAGCTTAAAAGGATTTTGTTTACTTTATTTTTTAGCCTGCTCCTATTGTGACTTCAGTTAACACAAAATTGTCCTCTCTGCCTGTCCCTTCCAGCTCACAGTGTGGTCGTGCGGGGCTCCGTGTGATTGGAGCTGTTCCGTCTGCCCCACACAGTCATTGGTGGCACAGCGGTGAGCTTCATCCAATCGGATCACTTCGTGACGTCACTTAGGGCGGGAGAGGAGGCTGAGAGTA
Organism: Ascaphus truei; assembly: GCF_040206685.1. Classification (NCBI taxonomy): domain Eukaryota; kingdom Metazoa; phylum Chordata; class Amphibia; order Anura; family Ascaphidae; genus Ascaphus; species Ascaphus truei. Next base: position 209,007,517 of record NC_134484.1, on the reverse strand, counting down.
AGGGAATATCTTCTTGCCTTCACGGAGCACTAGGAGCATGCGCGGGCGTCATTTGGGGGCGGTATTTACCCACAATCCCATGGGTTGTTGGAGCGACGCTCCGTGTGACGTCACGCGCATGCGCGGTGGGTCCGCGATGCAATTATCCACAGATTTTTGTAATTTAACCATCAAACATCAGATATATAAGGTGCCCATTCTGAACATATCCCATACTCCTTGATAAAGGACCTGTTGGTCTGAAACGCGTAGGAGGTCCCTGTCTGTGTCCCCCAAGGGGGTGAATTTGTCTCTCACCATGCTGCAATAAAGAAAAGTTTTTTTACTCCACACCTGGCTCCCTGGCTGTGCGCCATTCATTTTTTTCTACTGGAAGTCTCTCCTGGGAGACTCAAGAACCCCTGCTCTGTCTCCAAAGGTCAGCTCACAAGTGAGCTAAGGAGTCACTTCCTGTCTCAGCAGACAAGCTTTTGTAAGCAATCTAAATCAGGCAGGTGGTGTTTATTAATTGACTACCAGCAGTTAACCACCACACGGCTAGATTAAAGGCACATTACTTGAACAGGGATTACTCCCCTGTTACATACCTCCCCTGTTTGTGGGAAGCTCGGGTTTGCCACGGCCATAGCCCATCCTTCCACTCTCATTCTAGATATCGCTGTGACTTGAATGAGAGTGGATGGAGGAAGAGAACCCTCAGTCCTGCTGGGATTGGAGTCTCTTCCTGAAGGTGCTTGGGGTCAGCACCCCTCAGTCGCTCGAGGAGGACTTTTTCCAAATATATTCTTTTTTCTACGTACACGGTCATGAGATTTCCCTCGTGTCGGGTGCTCGTCTTATTGTAGGCATACTGTATGGCAGCAGTTGCAGAGCGTTTAAGAAAAGCCCTTTGAGTTTTCCGCTCTTGAAGCTGTCTCTCTGCCCTTTTCCCACTCAATGGGGTTGCTAGTTCAGCCTCTTTGAGATTAAGTTGCAATTCCACACCCACTTCCAGAGAATGTCCCATCTTTTCAGCTTCATCAGCTAAGGATTCTTCTGGTTTTAATTCAGCACGTGTACCTTCTTTTGTTGCCTGCTGGGTGGCTGAAGGTTTTGCTAGTGCTTGTTTAGGTGGTTCAAATTTTGCAACCTTGTCTTTCAGATGAGCGGTATTCCCAGCTCTCACTGTACCCTTGCCTTCATGGGTTTTTGAGGCTGTGGGATACTGACGCTTAGTCAGGGTCAATACTTGTCCTTGTAGGACTGTAATCTCATCCGCGAGAGATCCCTGTTTTTTGAGTGCGTCTTGAAAGTCTCTTCTCAGGGAATTAATCTGCATGCTTTGCTTTCTCTGAGCTTGCTTCCACATTTTTATTGCATTGTGAAGCACTATGTACTTCTTTGCTTGGGCCACAGTTACTTGTTTTAGTCTCTGGACCATCTTGTGCTCCCTTTTGTGCCGCGTCACCTGGGTTCTGAGCTTGGCCTTTAGCGTTGCTTTGGTGATGCTCAGGGTAGCCTTCAGTTTCTCATGCTGCTTTGCGGGGACATACTGGGTCATCAGACGTTCCTGCAGCACTTGAATTTCTTTAACAGCCTGCAGATTGTCATCCTGCAGAGTTCGCTGCTTCTCCTCTGCCTTCTCGAGGTGCGTACGCAGACCTTGCAGTTGGTTCTGCAGTTGGTGCTCTGCTTCAAACTTCTCACCTTCTAAAAGTCTATTTATTTCTTTAAGCTCGTGCATCTTTTCATTTTTTTCCTTGACGTCGTTTGTTCAATTAAAATTTTCTTCTTTGAGTTTTACGTTTTTTCTTTGTAATCTTATACTATATTAGTGAAAGCACTGTATGCCTGCCTGCATGCATGCATGCCTGCCTGCCTGGATGTCCGGTGTCCCTAGGGGCAATCTCATTGGTCCCTTGGCCCGCCCGCCCCCGCACACCTCTCATTGGCCTCACACACACACACACCACCCCCTTGGCCCGCCCCCCACACCTCTCATTGGCCTGAGGCGGAGTGACGGGCCAAAGGTCCAAAAAAAAAAACACACACACACACACACACACACCTACCTCTCCCCCTCCCCGCTCCAAATCACCTCTCCCCGCTCCAAATCACCTCTCCCCCTCCCCGCTCCAAATCACCTCTCCCCCGCCCCGCTCCAAATCACCTCTCCCCCTCCCCAGCGGCATCACCTCTCCCCCTCCCCGCTCCAAATCACCTCTCCCCCTCCCCAGCGGCATCACCTCTCCCCCTCCCCGCTCCAAATCACCTCTCCCCCTCCCCGCTCCAAATCACCTCTCCCCCTCCCCAGCGGCATCACCTCTCCCCCTCCCCAGCGGCGCTCAAACTCAACTCTCCCCCTCCCCAGCGGCATCACCTCTCCCCCTCCCCAGCGGCATCACCTCTCCCCCCTCCCCGCTCAAAATCACCTCTCCCCCCTCCCCGCTCCAAATCACCTCTCCCCCTCCCCAGCGGCATCACCTCTCCCCCCTCCCCGCTCCAAATCACCTCTCCCCCTCCCCAGCGGCATCACCTCTCCCCCCTCCCCGCTCCAAATCACCTCTCCCCGCTCCAAATCACCTCACCCCCTCCCCAGCGGCATCACCTCTCCCCCCTCCCCGCTCCAAATCACCTCTCCCTGCTCCAAATCACCTCTCCCGTACCCCCGGCGGGGGAACAGGCAGCTGCCACGCGGCGCGTAAGATGGCGGCTCCCCTTCCTCCCTCGCGGCGCCGAGTCAGACGATGGCGGCGCCCGGAAGTACAGGTAGGTGTCGCTCCCCCACCTCCGGCGCCAAACGGAACTGAGAAAGGGCACATCAACTGAGACGTGTGTGTGTGTGTGTGTGTGTGTGTGTGTGTGTGTGTGTGTGTGTGTGTGTGTGTGTGTGTGTGTGTGTGTGTGTGTGTGTGTGTGTGTGTGTGTGTGTGTGTGTGTGTGTGTGTGTGTGTGTGTGTGTGTCACTGTCCACTGCCCCCCCCTCCTGTCCACTGCCCCCCCTCCTGTCCACTGCCCCCCCCCCTGTCCACTGCCCCCCCTCCTGTCCACTGCCCCCCCGTCCTGTCCACTGCCCCCCCCTCCTGTCCACTGCCCCCCCCTCCTGTCCACTGCCCCCCCCCCTCCTGTCCACTGCCCCCCCCTCCTGTCCACTGCCCCCCCCTCCAGTCCACTGCCCCCCCCCCTCCTGTCCACTTCCCCCCCCTCCTGTCCACTGCCCCCCCCTCCTGTCCACTGCCCCCCCCCGTCCTGTCCACTGCCCCCCCCTCTCCTGTCCACTGCCCCCCCCTCTCCTGTCCACTGCCCCCCCGTCCTGTCCACTGCCCCCCCTCTCCTGTCCACTGCCCCCCCCTCTCCTGTCCACCGCCCCCCCCTCTCCTGTCCACCTCCCCCCCCTCTCCTGTCCACTGCCCCCCCTTCCTGTCCACGCCCCCCCCGCCTTTGACGCCCCCCCTGCCTTTGACGCCCCCCCTGCCTTTGACGCCCCCCCCCTGCCTTTGACGCCCCCCCTGCCTTTGACGCCTCCCCCCTGCCTTTGACGCCCCCCCCTGCCTTTGATGCCCCCCCCTGCCTTTGACGCCCCCCCTGCCTTTGACGCCCCCCCCCTTGCCTTTGACGCCCCCCCCCTGCCTTTGACGCCCCCCCTGCCTTTGACGCCCCCACCCCCCTGCTTTTGACGCCCCCCCCCTGCCTTTGACGCCCCCCCCCTGCCTTTGACGCCCCCCCCCTGCCTTTGACGCCCCCCTGCCTTTGATGCCCCCCCTGCCTTTGACGCCCTGCCTTTGACGCCACCCTCCCCTCTCCCTTTGACGCCACCCTCCCCTCCCTTTGACGCCCCCCCCTCCCTTTGACGCCCCCCCCCCTCCCTTTGACGCCCCCCCCTCCCTTTGACGCCCCCCCCTTCCTTTGATGCCCCCCCCCTCCCTTTGACGCCCCCCCCCTCCCTTTGACGCCCCCCCTCCCTTTGACGCCCCCCCCTCCCTTTGAGGCCCCCCCCTCCCTTTGACGCCCCCCCCTCCCTTTGACGCCCCCCCTCCCTTTGACACCCCCCCCCTGCCTTTGACGCCCCCCCCCTGCCTTTGATGCCCCCCCCCCGCCTTTGACGCCCCCCCCCCTGCCTTTGACGCCCCCCCCCTGCCTTTGACGCCCCTCCCCCCTGCCTTTGACACCCCCCCCCCCTTCCTTTGATGCCCCCCCTGCCTTTGACGCCCCCCCCTGCCTTTGACGCCCCCCCCCTGCCTTTGACGCCCCCCCCTGCCTTTGACGCCTCCCCTCCCTGCCTTTGACGCCTCCCCTCACTGCCTTTGACGCCTCCCCTCCCCTGACTCCCCTCCCTGGTGCTCTCCTCCCCGGCGCTCCACTCACATCACCTCCCACACACTGACTGACACACAACTTACTGACACACACACACGCTGACTGACGCACACACACACGCACACTAACTGACGCGCGCACACACACTGATGACACACACACACTGACTGACACACACACTGACTGACACACTGACACTGACTCGCACACACACACTGGCTCACACACACACACTAACTGACGCGCGCACACACACACACACACACACAAACTGACTGACACACACACTGACTGACACACACACTGACTGACACACACACTGACTGACACACACACTGACTGACACACACACCGACTGACACACACACACCGACTGACACACACACACCGACTGACACACACACACCGACTGACACACACACACCGACTGACGTGCGCACACTGACTGCCGCACGCGCACACACCCCCACACACACACACTGACTGCCGCACGCGCACACACACTGACTGACTGCCGCACGCACGCACACACTGATTGACGCGCACACAAACCCTGACTGACGCACACACGCACGCACACACTGACTGAGGCACACACTGACTGTGTGTGCGTCAGTCAGTCTGTGTGTGTTTGTGTTTCTGCTTCAGACTCACTGACGCGCGCGCAAACACACAGTGACTGACGCACACACGCTACATGAAGCTGTAAAGGAGGGAGGGAGGGAGGGGGGGGACTGGATTGATGTGAATGGGGGACAAACAGAGAGAGGGGGGAGGAGAGAGAGGGGAACGGGAACATTACATCCCGGGCAACGCCGGGTCTCTCAGCTAGTCTTAAATATTCTCCTTTTTCAGTCTCTGTACTATTCAGGGCTTCTTTGCAGTCCTCCTTCCATTTACGCACATCTGCTTTGAGACTGACAGTCTCCTGGCGTGAGACATCCTTCTCTAGGTTGAAGGTCTGAAGCTCCTTCTGAGAGACTTTGAGATCTGTTTCAAGATTGACAATAGTTTCTTTAGCAATGTCCAGCTCCTCAGTGAGACTGTGTAGTTCCTTTCTGGAAACTTCCAGGTCTGTGCGGCAGCTGTTGGTCTCATGATGTGAGGCATCCAGTGCTCTGCAGAGTGTCTGAATCTCTTTCTGAGATACGTCCACCTCTATCCGGACACTGTTGACCTCCTGTTGTGAGGCATTCAGCTCTATGCGAAGAGTGTGAACCTCTTGCTGGAAGACTGTCATCTGCTACAGTGCCTCCTCATACTACCGCTTTAGCGTAGCCACCATTTTATCAGATTGGCTCTGCTTTCCATCCATGGTGGAAATAGTAGAATTTGCAGTATCTAGCTCAGTCTTGAGATCGTCCTATTCTGTCCTGGCTAAAGAGTAAATTGTGAGCACATCTTTTTGTAGCCTCACGTTATTATTCTGTAGCTCTGTGTAACCATCTTCCTTTTGTTTCAATTGTTCACGGAGCATATCACAGTCATGCCTGGCATTTTTCAGGGCATCTTCAGGGTTGGTCAAGGTATCGTCACTCACTGGTTCCGGCTCCACTTCCCTGGGATGGTTGGTTGAGGGTTCCTCACTGTTGGCACCGGACAGACACTTCTTTGGGGTACACGACTTCTGCCTTGGGCCCTCTGGATATTCGGTTACCCGCGGGACGAATTCTCCATTTTCTCTAGGCTGCAGGGCAACTCGGTCCCCCTTTTTCTCCACAGGATCTGCGGACATGTCTGTTCCTTCCACGGTAAGTGAAGAACCGCTTTTATTTTTATTTTTCCACCTTTTTGATTTGGATGACACCGTCCCTTCAGGGATATTGGGGTCTCCATCTTCATTTGAAATTTTAGCAACGTCACTGAATCCACCCGGCTTTTCTTGCAACTGTAATAGCTGATGGAAATATTCGGTGATCCACTGCTCCCGCTCTGTCTCCTGCTGATCATATTCGTCATCAAAGGGAGCGGTCTTTTCTGTTCGTGCCGAGTTCAGGCACCCCTACCATTCTTGGAGTGTTTTGTAGGTGTCACTCGGTTCGGGTTCCTCGTAAGAGATGTCTTCCTCTTTATTGGACTGGAAGGGCCATTCTTCTGTGGGGTAGGGTTCATTACAGGAACGCTGCATCTTGTACTCCATTTTTAGGCTATCAGGTGTAATTTTCTACCTGACCTCAGGAGGCGCTATTGCAGCTGTTGTGGTAGTCCTACAGATGGGCACATTTTGCTTGTAGAGGTCGTAGCTCTCACAGGCATCTCTGTAGACTTTTCTTTCTTGGGTAATTTTTTTTTTTCAATATCAGCAGTACTGTGCATGCATTTTCTCCCATCAGGTATACAAGATGTGCAGTTGCTAGGTAAAAAAGTCTATTTGCTTTACACCATTTACTTGCTAGGTGTAATCTCTCATTAGGTATGCTGAATGTGTAGTTGCTAGGTAAAAACTTATGTTTGCTTTACACCATTTACTTGCTAGGTCCAATCCCTCCGCTTCAGCAACAGAATTTGGTTTTCTGCCTGAGTTCAGTAATTTTCAGTCTCATCTTTGGGTATTATGGCATTCACACTTCACACTTTGGGTTTTGCTCCCAAGATATATATAGGCAGACTTTTTTTTACTTGCAGAAAAAAAAACATTCATTGCAGTGGACTATTTCTTTCATTCCCGGCAGGGTGACTCAACACTCAGCAATTGGCTTTGAAATACCTATTTCCCCTATAGGGCAATTTTACACTCAGCATTTGTTTGCTAAAAATTCCCCTGCTTCAGCACAGTCTTGTATCAATTTTCACACTTTTCGGCATATACTCCATTCACAGCTGGTAGCCCTATGCGGTGTGGCAACCTTTATTTGCAAAATCAGTACCACTCATGGGTCACCATCTGTATTCACTGCTTCAGAAAAACTTTTGAAAACAACAAACACCTATCCCTTTTTAAGGGCTGACTCACTTCTTGAACCCTGACTATAGCTGGAAGGCAAAACCCCTATTTCAATGACCATATTACACTTTGTGATAGGCAAATAAGGTTTAGCTGTTTCAGCAGTCTCTCTCCTCTTGGGATTGGGGCAAAGAATCTGTGGTTCTGTAAGTTTCAGTGGTGTGTATCCCTTTAACTCTGATCTCTGCTGCATGAGGGTTTTTTTTCTAAGTTGCTCAGACTTGTTTGTATGCAAAAAAGCATAACAAAAAATTTTCACATAAAAATCTCCGGTCCTTTTTAACTTCAAAGACACCTCTCATCTCACTTCGGACACCATATGTAGACGGACGTTCACAAATGGTACACAATTGGAGACTTTTATAAGGTGAAATTATAATAAGGCTTTATTGTGCCTTTTCCTTTTCATCAGGAAATCCACCCAAACACCGGGGGGGGGGGGGAAACAAAGCTTCTATTCACTTGGGAGTATTTCTAGTGAAACACTATGCAATTAATTCACATCTCCCTTAGTCAAGCATTTCTCACAGCCCCAAATACATAGCATGAAATAAGCAGATATAAGAAGTCTCTTAAGAATGAAAGTCTTATCTGTTTCTTGGAAGGAAAATCATCTCAGTTCCTGGTTCAGCTCCCTTCCCTCAGGGTGTGTCAGCTTCAGGTTTAGTAGTTATCCCTGTGTCTTGAAATCAGCTCTGCTGTGTCTTCTGGCAGAGCTCAAGACATGGTAAGCTCCAGAGATCTGTGTTTTCTTGGTCAGTCTCTCCTGGGAGACTCAAGAACCCCTGCTCTGTCTCCAAAGGTCAGCTCACAAGTGAGCTAAGGAGTCACTTCCTGTCTCAATAGACAGGTTTTTGTAAGCAATCTAAATCAGGCAGGTGGTGTTTATTAATTGACTACCAGCAGTTAACCACCACACTGCTAGATTAAAGGCACATTACTTTAACAGGGATTACTCCCCTGTTACAGAAAGACATAGTGTGTCTAACCACTTTAAAAGTAAACATAATAAAAATCCAGAGGGATTGATCTGTAGAGGCATAGAATGCCCTAAGGCGAATTGGAGAGGAGGTGACAGATTAACACATTTATCCAGAAGGGAGACCTGGATTTATACTTGTCACCCAGTGGTCTAAATATAGATTTCGATCTGGCCTCCTTTTTGATAGAATAAAGTATTTCCCCCCTCCCCCCGTCTTACACATTAATCAATTATGCATTAATTGTTTTTATCTGTAATTCTGTATTAGAAATGTCACTTTATTATGCTTGGGGCATTGCCACTGAATCCCAGGGATGTTTCCCTAGTGGTACATATCATGCAAGTAGTATGTGTGCAATTTTATTCAGTTAATCTGAATTTTTATTCAACTAATCTATAATTAGTATATATCATCCTCCAGGGTATATATATATCAGTAGGTAGTAACTCCCCCTCACCACTGATGAAGTGACCATATCGAGTCACGAAACGCGTCTGGAGAGGGAGGAGTTAGAACTGACACGTCCGTCAGGAGCAGAGAGACCAGGAGAGACACCGTAGTGTGACATCACTGAGCTGCGCACGGGTTGACGGCAGTCGCTCAGAGGGGAGAACAGAGCACAGTGTTTAATGCTGGCCACCACAAGCTGAGTAAGAGATAGCCAACTGCAATAGAAGAGGTGAGCCTCGTAGAGTAACTGCGTAGAGTCAGACGCCACTTCAGGGTTTGCTAAGAGTAAGAGCGCCATCATCCCGGAAGCCAGCCATACCTGATTGTATCAAGCTGCGGACGGCACGTTGTGAGCTGTTTTTATACAGCCTGGTTTATGTGAGTAAGCCTTTGGCTGTTTTTATTTTTATTGTAATACATTTTTATTAATCTGCACCATCATCTTTCATGTCATCTCCTTTCTGAGAACACCTGGGGACCATGTCTAAGTGGTAATGCTGTGAACAGATAGAAAACTTGGATGAATGACAGACAACACGAGGGGTTCGTGATATCTGAAAAAAAAGAGGTTTAAGGCACAGATTGTCTCAAAGGAACAACAACACAGAATGTTTGTAAGTTTATTACTTTTATTCTGTTGTGGAGTCATTTATTGGTTCTTGTAGCTGCGCAATGGTCTTTTCTCTGTTGTCTTATATGTACTAGGAGGAGTCCAGAACCAACAGCCAGAAATTGGATCATCATCTCTCCATCAGCTGGAACATTGTAAAGAACTTTTCCTCATCCATATGGACTGATCATTGGACTGGGGTATTGTTGTTGCCTGGAGCGCCGGGTCACGGCATTTTGCATATAAAAGGAAACGGTTTAAGTTGTATTTGTGTATCTCCGGTTCCGAAGGTCGTAGCAGGCTGAAATTAGGACCATATGGTGTCCCAGTTCCGGCATTGAGATCTTGGTAGTTTGGACCTGCTGTATCCAACGGAACAGGATATTTTAATATGTTTGTATTTTACCTTTAATACTGTATCCCAAGGCAGGGATAAAAACCAGAGGAAATTCCTTTGCACAAAGGGAAGCAGATGGTCAGAGAGGCGACCCAATGTCTAGGACTTAAGTACTGTTTAAAGGATTTTGCCACCTTCACTGTTTTCCTGAAGGCGGAGACGCCTCAAACTAGAGTGGTCTGTGAGTGTCATGTTTTACACCGGTGAACAAGGGGCATCCTGCCAGATATCCCTTGTGCTAGACTGGCTGGCATCCCTAATGTAAATGTGGGGCTACAGAAATGAGACCCTCAGGGTCCTAGTGCGCATGAGCTAACTAGCTGTGGGGCATGGATTAAAATGTGTTCCCACGTTAAAGATTGGCTACAGGTAATTGCTATCCAATAGCCTGTACTCAATGTTAGAAATAGGGTTACAAAGATATATAAACTGTGGTCAACCCTATATCCATTGTCTTCTGATACCATCTTGATTGTTACCTGATTGCTGGAGAATTGCTACTTGATACTTCTCATTCCCCATCCCCAAGTACGTGTTACTTCTTGCCTGTTACTGTACTATATTGCTGTATTCACCTATTTAAGGAATAAATATACTTTATTATATCTAAGCCTCGTTCAGTTCAACCCAGTTATTTGGTGTATTATTATAGCCTGTCACAAAGCTCCCGTCACAAAGGGTTCCTGAACAAACCCTGTAAGGCCTGAACGAACTTTGTCGCTTTGGCCTAGATATAGTGGTGGAAACTTGTGCCCCTAGCCAGGAACTGTTACACGGATCAATTCGTGCACCGACTTGCATGCGTGCAGGGGTGTACAGAGACTTTGTTTCGTTCCAAGGACATTTGATTTAGTTTCCCCATCCCAGTAAGTGTTTTATTAAGTGTATATTGTGAAGATTTGTGTGTTTGTCTGAAAATAAATAAATTACAATTTATTTTACTCAACTTGTGTGCTCAGTCTAGAATCCCGCTATTAATGTGTAGATAAGACCTGGTCTACCATGACAGCCCCCTCTCCCCATGCGGTCATTAGAGCTGTGAGCCCAAGGGCCGCCACGACCACTTCCTCCACACTCGCTGGTGCCATCCACCAAAATCCAGGTGGTCACCTGCTCTCTCCCCATGTCCTTGCAGCCCCGGAGCTGTATTGACCTCCAGCACTCCGGGCTGGTTGGTGTCTGCTGCAACTGCATCTTAGGGGCCATGCCCCTCTGGTGGAGCGATTCGGGCTTCATGATCCTCTAAGTCCTGCTCCAGCTGCCCTTTTGTCCGACCGTTTGTCGGCAGTCCATAACCTGTACATCTTTCCACAATTCTTTCTCTGTCCCAGGACCGGAACCTTCCTGAGTGGTTACGCATGTTGGGATGTTTAACACAGAGGTATGGATAAGGGAAACTGTGAAATATATCATGCTCTTGTGAGGCGTGAGTAAGTTACCTCTTGTCTGGAGAGCTCGCAATCTACGAGTTTCCCCACTACGTTACAAAATCCCGCAGGAGACTATACCATAGGCTCAGTCAGCGTCCAACTGCTGCCACCAATAAATAAAGCCTGTCACGGTAGACTAGGTCTTACCAACACATTAATATCGGGATTCTGGATTGAGCACGCAAGATGGGCAAAATAAATTGTAATTTATTTCCTTTTAAGACAAACACACAATATTCACAATTACACTGGATAGAACACTTGCTGGGATGGGGAAACTAAATCAAATGTCCACAGAATGAAACAAAGTCTCTGAACACCCCTGCACGCATGCAAGTGTGTATGCGATTTGATTCGTGCGACAGTCTTTGGCTAGGGGCGCAACTTGCCACCCCTATATCTTCACCGAAGGGAAAGATTTCATAATGTCCTTACAGGATTAATTCGGGAATCCTTAGCTCAAGCGAATTCTGGAAAAGGGTGCAAATTTTCGTTACGATGTAGGTTAACCCCTCACACTCCGAAACCGCTGACGCTAAACCATGGACGTTTCTTGGTTGATCTTAGGTGAATCAGGTGAATCTAACTTTCTGACTCACTGCATGACTTATTAAAAACTTCCCTTGTCCCGTGTGTTAACATGTGTAGTTAATCTGTGGTGTGGGAATTTTCTCCCTGGACACACACATACTGTTGTCAGGTTAATAACTCCTGGCACTCTGGCTTCAGTACAGTGACTGAGCATGTGCAACAAAATGTCATCTTCCCCCACTCGCATAACTAGACATATGTCAGGCCAAAATGCTAACCTCTCTTCCTCCCCAAGTAACACCTTACAATGTCTACCTAGACACGCCGGAGTAAACTCCACATGATGCTTTAGAAGTCCTGAACTTAAATTATGACTCACTGTACTGTGAATCCCAAATGTGTCTGCTAACAAAAGGTTTGACACCTCTATGTCCTGGCCTTTGAAGCTGAGATGAGCAGCCCCCTATACTTCCTATGTAAATAGGTGTATAGCCATGCTCAATGACTTCCTCTGACATTCCTTCAAACATATCAAGCTTGGGGGATGGTTAAAACCCATTGTGGCGATGGAGGGGTTAATCAGGTCATTAATAAAGGTATTATACCCGGCTGATTAACCCCAACTCGCATTGGGAGTGAAGGGGTTAAAAATATATGCATAACCCTGATGTATTTGCCCCTGTCCCTGCCTTCTTGTCCCCATTTTACAGCCTGTTCCCTGCCTGCAGTAATAAGAATGCATACAAACTGTGGTATTTGTTTTTAGGCACAAGATGGCGTTGTGAGCGCTGAGCCGAGCGCTGATTGAAGAAGCGTTGCTGTATATGGGAGGTCTGCTTTGTATAATGGGTATCTATTTCTAACACCTAGACATCGTAACTGCAAGTTCAATTGAATAAGTGGCTTGCGGTAAGATCTGAAGTGGTTTTTCGACAGAATGTATCCGCGCCTTGTTAGCTCGCGTAACTTGAAAGGGGGAAAGTCTATTGACGTGGGAAGTCGGTCAATTAACGTGAGAACTAGGTGAACTTAGAATCCCACAAGAGAGCCTTTCAATTAAGCGTGCTAACTTGCGAACGGAGACAGCTAGCACTCTAATGTTTGGAGTGCGAGTCCAATTAAAGAAGTCAGCCACACACATAAAATGTACAGTAGTGACACCCCCAGAACATACTGTTTTAATAAAGTGTAAAATACTGTGAGTTTTAAAATGTACAGGCAGGAAAAGTTTTTTCTGTAAGCCCGGGAAAAATCCTTTAGTATGTAAATATGCTAAGGGTGAATGAGCTGAGGGTATTTTCCTCCCCACACTTCAAAGAGCCCCTGCTAAGTGGGAGACTCTGAGTCTAGTGATGTGCAGGGTTGAAAAGCCTCAGAGATTCCAAGTGTGAAAATGGCCAGGAAGTAGCTGAGTGCCACATCAGCATGAGCCATTGACACCTTGGGACCAAACCCTAGACTGAGAGTCGCCAAGTGGGGGTGGAAGCCTGGAATGCTAAACCGCAGTGTTGTCAGGCTGACACATGCGCTTTGCAAACCGGAAATCTCTTTTTGCCCGTTTTTGCAAACTACGGACAAATCGGGGATTGGTGGGTTAAATGTTCCCACGGAGGGGACTGGGCATGCATGTTAGAGATACTGCTGCGGCAGCTTTTATTTTAAAACTTCTCGGGGGTAGCAGTTGCATTTTCTAAATTCCACGCGCTTCCCTGCATTCATGCCGCAGTCACGCTGCCCAGCACCCATCTGATCCGCGGTTGATCTGTTTAATTATAATGGTTCGGATTTAATTGGGGGCAATTCTTCGCGTATCCGCCAGGTGGCAGATATTCATGAATTGTAATGAATTCTAATGTGCTACAGTAATGTATCTACTTGCAGGTGTTTAAAAAAAACAACAGTGGTCCATTGTGAATTGACCTTGGTACTGAAGAAGTTACAATACTGTATCAATTTAGGCGTTTCATAATAAAAAATCAATGCATAGTGTCTTTTTTACAAATCTGTACTGGATTTCTCCTGTCCTGCAATGATAAAGCGTGGGATACCACGTGAAACTCGTCAGAGTGTTCTTTTTGGCTGTTACTATGCCCTAAAATAAATTTTTGCACCTAGGATATTTTGTGGTTTGCAGTTTGTGGTTTCCAATCTTCAGCAGCAGCAGCAGATGCACCGCCGTTTTCCCTGTACTCTCTGCAATGAGTACACCACCATCCATGTGCAAAAAGCCTGACATAACGTACGCTTATTTAATATTTTCCGCAATTAATGCAGCAGATGATAAGATGGCCACAGTTGGTCAAATTAATGAATATTTTATCGAAAATTATGACTTTTACAAATTTTCACCAGATGCTTGTGTGTGGAAGCGTGAAATAAGGATAAAGTTATGTATCGATCCGTGTTTTTTTCATATTGCTCCTGCACCCGGATTTAGAGGAGGAGGGTATTGGTGTGTTGCGCCAGATTATTCTAGTATCTTTGATCATGGCGACTTCAAAAGGTGAAAGGTCATTGTCAAACCAATTAAGAAACGTCAGTCCCAGGCCAGGAATGGAACAGCACCAGCGCCGCCAGCGCCTGCGCCAGCATCAGCATCAGCACCGGCACCGGCTTACAGTAACGGTCTGACTGTCAGTAAAAACCTGGTGACCGACAACCCTTGCTATCTGTCCCCGCCTGGATACCTGCAGCCTGAGCAAGATTTCACGTACAGATACCAGCAAGCTTGCAAGTACCGAAAAGATTTCTATCTTCATCAGCTCTCAACTACAGGTGTAGCAGGCCCACTGTCGCCTGTCAAATACGTGTATAATCAAAAATACGGGACTGGTGGCATTGGCTCGGCGCCAACCAATTGGCAAAGTCTATCGTGAGGGTACAGTACAGCTGCCGGATTTTATTCTGTTTTTAAAATATCAGTGCATTATGCGCACAGTCAAACGATTAGTTACTGCAGATCGGTCCGTTCTCCTGTAATCAATCGCTTTGCTTATGGTTATTTATTTATGGATATTTACTTCTCTTATTTTAGTCACAATTCGAGAAAATGTACAGTACAGTAGTCCAGCAATATCATTGGCTGAGCAGCTTCTACAGTAGATACTGAACAATTGGTGGACAGCTATATGTGTATGTGAACAAGAGACGCCCCCAAGAAAATTATTGTGTGGATTGACTGAGGGGACTGAAAAATATTCGACTTTGTTTTATTTTTAAGTACTTTGTTTTTATTTTTCCTCAGAAAAGAAACTTTGTTATCAATTGAAGAACGGCAAATGGAGGGATTTCGATGGATAATATCGCTTTTAGTAACGTTGTAAAAATCCAAGTACTGGAGGCAACAATTTAGTGACGGTGCCATTTTATTGATTAGGATAGAATAATTGTGAGCTTCATAGAAAACCTTAAAAAGTATGCTGCTGTTTTCATATACAATACTTTTTGAAATATTGTATAAGAAACTCAAAAAATAAGAAATTATAATCTTTTATTCTATACAGTATGTATTTATTCTACAGTATACAGTACAGAACATTGTTATACAGTATACATAACATTGTTATAAAAGGTGACTGTGACAGTAACTTTGTGACAGGCTATTAATAATACACACCCAAAAATATAACTGGGTTGAACTGAACGAGGCTTACATATGATAAAATATAATTTATTCCTTGAAAAATGTGAACACACGAGATTATACAAATAACAGACAAAATATAGGCACTTACTTAAAGGTTAGGACAAGAAAGCCATCAGGATACAGGATGGGCCATTTCTTCCATAATTCAGGTTCAGATGTGGACATCCCGACAATACATGAAGACAATTGAGTAAGGGGTGAATCTCACTTATATACCATTTCAGCCCTTTATTCTTAACCCTAGGCGCCGAGTTGGCTAGGAAAATCTCTTTGAAGTAGATTTTAAGTGTGAAGTATGACACTCACAAACCACTCAACTTCCTTTGTTCCTGGCCCTAGTATAAACAATCAGGGCAGTTAACTTTTGATCACCGGGCTATGCTAAATCTTCAGGATACCCTTCCTGCCCTATTAGTATAGCAGATGGAGTCTGCATTTTCAGAGCAGATTCAAAATCCCATATACACTTTAATATCTTCACATATTAATTGATTCCGTTCTGGTGGGTCCAGTGGGTTGAAATCTGCCAGTTATTAATGCCTACAGTGACCGTACATATTGGCCAAATTTCAACTCTCTGCGACCTCCAGAACCAGAGATACAGAAATGCACTTTAACACATTTTTAAAATACAGGATTCTTCCCTTTAAAAAATTAATCTCTGCTTTTCACTCGATCACCATTGAAAACAACGGGCTCCGCCACCATGGGCTTCAATGGAGCAACTCCGCCGTTGCAGTCAATGGGGTTCCCCGCCATAGGCTTTCAATTGGGATAACTGCCGCCATTGAAGTCTATGGGAAAAACCACAAATCTTTACCTTCGCCCACACTCCGTCTGGTTGATCGGAGGGGGCTGGGAATGGCCATGCATTAAAGCCAGAACCTTGGCTAATTGCCACCCAAATCCCATCCCTCCTGTCATTTCAGAACCGGAGATATGGACTTACATTTTTCAGCATTTCACACTTAGTAATTTTACGCCACGCGGCTTTTCCCCATTGGAATCAATGGCCGGCGCCGCCATAGACAATGCATGGCGCACGCCGCCATTAGATTCAATGGGACCACCGCTCCGCCATTGAAGTCAATGGCGCAACCCTCCTTCTCCGCTCGTCCCCTTACGGGGTCTCTCATTCCTGGACCCGGTGTGGATCGTGTGTGGGGGTTCCTAGGAGCTAGGGGCAAAAAGAACTTTATTCCCAGGGGCCCTAGAACCTAAGATTCCCATGCCAATTGTCTTTGAACTTGACCAAAGTGATTAAACTATTTTCAAAGACATTGTATCCGCTTTTGTGGTCTGTGGTTTGGATGGCTGCCAACCTGTTCCTCGAAGCCGGCGTTGAGGAATCACCATTGAAGTCAATGAGCCCATTGACTTACAATGGGAAACCGCCGCTCCTCCTCGTGGACGCCACCTGCTGGTCGTCGCTGGAAAACAGGTCCAAAACCGCTACTTCTGCCATTAGAACGCATGGAGGCTCAATGGCGACCTATGGAAGGCTGCAAAATGGAGCCTGAAAAGGCGGGAAAAGGGAACAAAGGGCTATAATCACTAAATTAGCATTAACCCCTTCCCTCCCGCATCAACCCTAGTGTATGTGTGAGTGCAAACACCAGGATGAGACATTACATTTATACAGGGGAATAAACATTTGGATACTGAAGCAAGGTAAAAACACATTACTGGACCTCAGTCCAGTTAACCCCTTGCTTCCCAGGTGAGAGTAGGGGGTGGCCAAATGGGGTGTAACCCCTTTAATCCCGGGCCAAATCCCCTGTCTCTTGACAGTGACACAATGAAACAATTTAAAAGAATCAACATTTTTTCTATTTATTTGGAGTACAGTAAAAGCATGTATTTATACAGTAACTTTTGAAGATTGTTATAAATACAGTAGGTAAAAACATTTTAAAGTAAAAAAACTTTTGAACAGACGAACAATCACGCAGCGAATTGGATCCCCACCAGTCTGTCCTTCCAGGGACGAGCCCTTGTGTGCCTCAAAATGCCATTTATGGAGTCTCTCACGATTCTCATTAAATGATCGGTCATTGTAAAATAGAGCCGCAATTCCTCCACCATAGTTCTCCTGAAATTTTCAAGAGGAGCCTTTTTGATGTGACTCCCTTCGTAATTCACGTTGTGAGTCCACCCGCATTTCACCTCATAACTTACGTGGTGTTTGAAGATGTACATGGCATATCTCTGGGCGATACCAGCACTTGCAACCCTATATTTCTCCCGGATTTGCTGGGGCAGGTCGCGCAAGCTGATGTCGGGCACTGTTTCAATGCAAGCGTGTGTGGGTATGATTCTGGGAGCGGGTGTGCTTCTGGGAGCGGGTGAGCTTGTGACTGCGGGCGAGGGTAGGTGGTCTGGGAGGAGGCTTTCCTCCTGTTCCTCCTGTCTTAGTCAATAGGAGAAGGGTGATCTGGCACACAATCAATACATCAATCAAGAAATAACCTGCCGGTGCCTACGGCCCAAGGGGGATCATTCTGCCAAGTCCCCAAGGAATCACATAGGAAAGGAAAAGGTCCAGACACATGGTCTTTGCCCAAAAAGCAATATTTAATCCAGCAAAAATATCCAACGCTTCGACTGCGTAAAAAGCAGACTTTGTCAAGGTGAGAGATGATCAATAAAACACCACAAAGCACTTAAATACCCTCCCCCATTACCTCTCTGAGCTCCTGCAGGTTGAGAAACAGCGCGAGAGTCGCGGCTCGCATGACGTCACAGCTTGTGCTCAATTCCACGCATGCGCGGCCAAAACAATAAGAAATATGGCGCCGTCAGCATGTAAAGGCGGTTACATTAAGGGCAGCTTGTCAAGCTGTCACAGGCTCTCAAGGCACACCCCTCCTGCTCCGGTCAAATTAAACTCCCCCTAGATGCAGAGAGACCTAACTGGCTGCTAAAACTCATTGTGCAAAATTGCCAATGCTAATCAAGAATTTAGTATGAATTCATTGGTGGTTAATTTATCCAGTCATAACCTTATGGAACTGGAAATGACTGTTTTATCCAAGGGACCATCCTATGTACCTACAGTGATGTATAATGATTTTAATATGGAAGTAGACCTCTCCAAGCTTGAAAGGAGCCTTAATATTAAATCTTTTTTCTCCTCTAGGACTTTGGAGCAGGCGCAGGATACTTCCATCGCACCGGTACCATCCATCGAGGAGACAACGAGGGGATGTAAGTTGAGATCCACCTTCATACCTCCAATTAAGAACCAGTCTGTTAGTACCTACATGAGACTAGTTAAAGCAGATCACACTAAATATAGTAGACATAATCTTAAAAATAATTATAATCTGAGTTACCATGAGAGACAAGCACTCAGAACCCTTACTGCAAATAAAAACATCATTGTGAAAAGATCAGATAAGGGGGGTGCATTAGTTGCTCAGGATTATGCTCATTTTAAAGGGGAGGCACTTCGCCAACTTATGGATGTAGAGAGCTACATCCCTTTAACTAGAGACCCTACATTTGAATATGCCCATGAAATCAAAGGTATTATAGAAATGGATTTAAATAATCGTTGGATCACAGAAAAGGAACTGAATTTATGTATATGGAACATCCTAAATGTCCAGTTTTTTACATGTTGCCTAAAGTGCATAAATGTATGGTTAACCCTCCGGAGAGACCTATAATTGCAGCCACCTATTCTCTCAATCAGCCTTTAGCGGTTTTTGTGGATAGGATTCTGCAGCCAATAGTTCAGCAAGTTCCCTCATACCTTAAAGACACCTCAGATATTTTAAGTAAACTTAGACTCATGACGGTACAACAAGAGGACTTAATCCTGGTGACTATGGACGTGACCAGCCTCTATACCGTCATCCTTCATGATGATGGTCTAGAGGTGGTCAAGGAGGCACTTACTTCCCATTATGCGGATGTCGTCCCTTCGGAATATATCATGTTGCAGTTACATTTTATACTATATAAAAATTACTTTAGATTTGAACATCAACATTATTTACAGATCAAAGGGACGGCCATGGGCAGTAATGTGGCCCCAGCCTATGCAATTTTGTATATGGCGCACTTTGAGCAGACTTTCATCTACAAGTCAGTTTTTTACCATCACATGCACTGCTATTTCCAGTATATAGATGACATTTTCATTCTATGGAAGGGTACTGAGGGTCAACTGGTATCCTTTTTTGAGTATTTGAGTCTTCTTAACTCACCGGGACGGTTTACCAATGCGTGGAGCAGTACATCTATTACTTATCTCGATGTCCTGGTTAGTTTGGATAAAGGGGTAATCCACACTGACGTCTACAGGAAACCCACTGACCGTAATGTGATGCTTAGGGCGGACAGTCACCACTCTTCAGCCCTTATTAAAGCACTCCCCTTTTCACACAAGGTGCGTGTTGCAAGGATAACAGACAGATCAGATAAATTGGGTCCTGCCATTGTAGATCTAAAAGACCGGTTTTTGGGTAGGGGCTATGCACCCTCCATGGTGGAGGAGGCGTTTAAAAGGGATGTGTCTGTTACCGATCATAAGGTGAGTAAACAGAATAGGGTTATATTCCCTATGACTTACAACACAGGAAGTAATTTCCTACGTTCCGCCATTATGAAACACTGGCATATATTACAGCACGATCAATTTTTATCAGAAGTATGTCGTGAACCCCCCATGCTTGCTTTTAGATGGGGAGAAATATTTCAGACACACTTATCAAATCTGATGATAACGTTTTTTATCAGCATACCAACTTTCTGAGTATGGGTAAACCAGGCAATTTTCAAAGCTGTAATTGCTCAATATGTCATAGCCTATATGTAGGGGATAGCTTCAATCATCCTTTTACGGGTAAGACTATTAAAATTAGGCAACGCATTACATGTCGAACGACGCATGTGGTGTATTTCCTGAGTAGTCCTTGTGGATTGCTCTATGTGGGAAAGACAACCAGGATGCTAAAACAGAGATTTATCGAGCACAAAAGCTTCATTAAAAAGGGTACTGACCCAACAGCATTGGTACAACCTTGTGTGCTGCATAGTCATCCTGTTGCGTCTCTCAGGATCATGGGTATTGAGGTAGTACCCCCTAGAAAGGGGGCTCTAGACAGGGATACTGCACTCCTTAGAAGGGAGGCATTCTGGATATTTCACCTTAGGACATTTACGAAAGGTGATCTCAACGAGCAATTAAACCTAAAATGTTTCCTTGACAAGCGGTGACCGTGCACCCTTTTTGATGGACCTGCGTCTAGGGGATCTCCTGTTGTGGTTACTTTTTTATGCACTTAATTCGTCAATATAATATAACGTTTCATATGTGCTTTATTGGTTCTAGTTCATGATGTGTGTTTTGTTGATGTCTTTGTATGTTTATGTTTTGATGTGATTTTTGTGTTTGAGTTCTTTTATATGTATCATATTTTTGGGTTAGCACTACATCATTTGATTATTTATTGTTATTTGTTTATATAGTGGTCTTTTAGACTTTTTATGATAGTGGGGCACTGGGATTTGGCTCTTTATTTATTGTTTACTTTTTCATACTGGGTGTTGTCTGCCTTGTCTGGGTCCCTGCAGATGCTTTGTGCCATGGTTCCACATTCTCCCTCTTAGAATGTTATCCTAGACCCTGGTCAGTATTCTCTTATGTTGTGGAGCTCCTTTTATCATCTGTATGGACCGAGTGTATTGCGCATGCGCGGGACTTTCCTGTGTGAGAGTACGCATTAACGAATGCGCAGACCTCGGTCTTAGCATTGGCAAATTTGCCCAATGAGTTTAAGCAACCAGTGAGGTCTCTCAGCATCTAGGGGTAGTTTCATTTGGCCGGAACAGGAGGGACGTGCCTTGAGAGCCTGTGACAGCTTGACAAGCTGCCCTTAATGTAACCGCCTTTACATGCTGACGGTGCCGTATTTCTTATGGTTTTGGCCGCGCATGCGCGGTATTGAGCACAAGCTGTGACGTCATGCGAGCCGCGACTCTCGCGCTGTTTCTCACCTGCAGGAGCTCAGAGAGGTAATGGGGGAGGGTATTTAAGTGCTTTGTGGTGTTTTATTGATCAGCTCTCACCTTGACAAAGACTGCTTTTTTCGAAACGTTGGATATTTTGCTGGATTAAATATTGCCTCCTGTTTTAGTCGCCTTATCTGTGTTGTCATCTCTTGGCGTGGTTTTGACAAGGTTGTCATGTCATCCTCGTCAATGGCATACATGTACACATATTCTTCAGACGGAAGGGGTGCGCTTGGTGATGGAAGGGTGAAGGTCACATCCATGCCACCCTCCTGCTCCTTTGTCCAACAAACAGGGGCAGGAACTCCAAGCAAACTATGTATCCCCGCTATGTCAATCTCTGTCTTCTCCATACGCTTATCCATCTTCTCCATCCACCTATCCATATTTAGCATGGTCTCTAAAAGAAGATCGATCTTTACCACCATAGAGTTCTCAGGGATATCCAGCAAAAAAAGAAAAGTGAATCTCCAAATGGGTGCTTCTAAAATCCAAAGATGATGGCAGCAATATGGCTAATGGGCAGGACATATAACCATAACCTCCAAATATTATGTATGTGAGGAGATCATTGCTCACTATAAAGCCTAATAAAATAGACCTAATAGTATGAATAGGGTATAAACTACTGAACACAGAAATACGGAAGCGAGCCCACATATAGGTAGACTAACCCCATAAATCAGGTCAGAAACCCCTGGGTCTATAGCCTGGGCAAGGGGAATGAGCGAACTCACATATAGTCTCCTTGCAGGTGTCCAACAGTCCCAGAAATGGCGTGCGTCGATCCAGCAAGTAACAAAATAGAAAAAAAGAAGAAAATGATAGCGCACTGCAAAATAAAGGGCTGGAGGCAAAAGTTGAAAAAAAGGATAAAAATGCTTTAATGAGAATGCATAATAGCCTAAGCTAAGGGGGAACAAAAAAGGAAAAGGGTATCCCTAACGCGTTTCAAGCCTTAGTGGCGCTTTATCAAAGGGTATCCTCCGTTAAAATATGCTTACCTTAAATAGTAGCCCCAATGCGGAAGTACCTTCGCGCCAAAAATCATCCGTGACGTCAGATGGTATGAGACTGGATGGTGAGCTATGGAAGCCCAAAAGGGTAAAAATACCTCTGCATTGGAACATGAAGTAAGTAAGACATGAACACATAGAAATACAAGGAAAAGATCAATGAATCATTACCTAAATATAATAACAAAAATTAAAATAAGAAAAACAAAAAATTAATCATAGAAATGGATAAAAAAATACTTTAGAAATAAATAAAGTATGACATAAAGAAAAACGGAACCTATAGTAACCATGGTGACCATTCTTAAAGACATATAACGAATAAGAAACGAAAATGTTCCCCCTTAGCTTAGGCTATTATGCATTCTCATTAAAGCATGTTTATCCTTTTTTTCAACTTTTGCCTCCAGCCCTTTATTTTGCAGTGCGCTATCATTTACTTCTTTTTTTCTCAGGGATATCGACACTGAACCCATTCAGCATGCGGGCTAACAAGTTGGATCTTGTGCTAGGAGTGCTGTGGACATCTGTGTGGAGGGTGCTGGAGCGGATGAGATAGGGGTTCCCTGGAGAGCAGCGTCATCGATGGATGCAAGAGAAGGTGTCCTGGGGGTTCCCTGGAGAGCAGCGTCGTCGATGGGCGCAAGAGAAGGTGTCCTGGGGGTTCCCTGGAGAGCATCGTTGTCGATGGGTGCAAGAGAAGGTGTCCTGGGGGTTCCCTGGAGAGCAGCGTCGTCGATGGGTGCAAGAGAAGGTGTCCTGACGGTTCCCTGGAGAGCAGCATTGTCGATGGGTGCAGGAGAAGGTCCCCTTGGGGTTCCCTAGAAAGCAGCGTCGTCGATGGGTGCAAGAGAATGTGTCCTGGGGGTTCCCTAGAGAGCAGCATCGTCGATGGGTGCAAGAGAAGGTGTCCTGGGGGTTCCCTGGAGAGCATCGTCGTCGATGGGTGGCATCCATTTGTTTTGCTTTTTTGCTACATCAGCGAATTTCTTCTTCACATAATAAGGTCCAGGCTTCTTAGCCTTTGGAGTATTCAGAAGGTTTTCTTTATTAGCCTTGGCCTTTTCGTTTTGGCTTTGTCTCTGAAAAGGCTCCCGCCTTTCGCTTTTTCGGATCAGCAAGCAAGGCAGAAGAGAGTGGGTTCTTGTGTCCGTAGATTCGGGGTTGATCCATGGATGCAGATGGAATAAAACACAATGCAGTGTCTGGACAGGGCAAGTTCAGATACAGATCAGCGAGTGGTATGCTATGCAATTTGAGTCACCTTTTATACACTGTGTCCCTATTGTGATTGAGGTGCAGATGTTAAAAGTGGGCGTACTCTAATGTGCACTACAACTTTTTTTCGCGTGCATGGCCACGAGGTGCAGGTGTTAAAAGTGGGCGTACTGTAATGAGACCCATTAAAGTATAAAAACACCATCCATTTTGTTGATTCACTCCACATTGAATACACATCGACTACACATTGACTATACATTCTTGTGCTTATATTTCTTTCTAAAAACAGTGATGCCGGTTAAAAAGATTTTTAAGGATCTCAGCATGAGAATACAGGATATGTACAAGAGAGGACACCGAATTTCACAGATTCAACGCTGGTTAAGTACTTCTGGCCTTGTTGTACCAGCAGCCACTGTGAGCTATCATGCCCACGATAAGGCCAGAAATGTCAAGCGGGCACCAACTGTTACTACCGCGTAAGTAAAGTATTTTCAATAGGTTTCCTTTACCGTACAGTACTGTAATAGCACTTTAACTTGTTAAATGGCTTATTGTTTTTAACAGATCCTTTTTCCTAGCAATTATTTGAGATAAAAAAAATTGTATGTTGCACCTCTTTCCTTAATTATCACGCACTTCATTATTACTCATTAGGACTCACTCACAACCCCCAATGCAGTACACAGTATACTGTTTACTGTATACAGTATGACACACACACATAAAGTACCAGTAATATTATATTATAATGTTACAGTATATACTGTATATATATCTATTATAATTTATATCGCTGTATATTTATATGACTATATTTTATATATATATATATTATAATTTATATAGCTGTATACTGTATTTATATAACTATATTGTACAGTAAAAACAGTATCTCTATTATAAATTATATATTGCTGTATATAAATGTGTATGTGGCACTTCTTTCCTCAAGTTTCATAATTACATTCTTACATTCTTATAATCAATTAATTTAAAGACACCCATTCTATTTCAAAGTGAGTTGCACCTCTTTCCTTAATTATTACGCACTTCATTATTACTCATTATGACTCACTCACTCACAACCCCAATGCAGTACACAGTACACTGTTTACTATAAACAGTATGACACACACATTTTTTAAATTTATTATGACACACACACATAATTTATATCGCTGTATATTTGACTCACTATATTATATATATATATATATAAATATATCTATTATAAATTAAATAGCTATGTATTTATATAACTATATTATATATACTGTATATTTCGCCATACTCTAGGCCTGAGCATAAATGATGGAGCATCACAGATGAATATAGCTGCCAGTAATACCGTACAGTACAGTATGTACTACTTGAGGCCTGCTGTAACTAATTGGTGTTTTTCCTTTACACTGTAGGGAGACAACTCTTCTGGTTGACCAAATAAATTAAGAGAATGATGAGAGAAGTGCACAATGATACTCTAGAGAAAAATCACAATATAACCGCATCTGAGATCAACATCAAGAAAATGAGACGCAGGATGGGATGGAAATATGGGCGTGTGAGGTTAGTACTGGACAGTACAGTTTGTAAAAGTGTAGTTTAAGTAACTGTACATAACCTATAAAATTATTCCTTGTAATTACAGAGCGTACCCTATGATATGGGACGTCAACAAGATCAAAAGAGTGGGTCAGGCAGGGGCATGGATCGAAAGTGGCGAGACTTTTCAGGATTGCATCTTTACTGACGAGTCAACTGTATCGCTTGAGAGATTTGCCACCTTTGCATTCCACAAAAAAGGACGCATATCTCTGAAGCCGTGTCCAAAACACCCCGTGAAGCTGCATGTGTGGGGTGCCATCTCTAGGCGTGGATCAGGATGCATCGTCATCTTTGGCGGTAGAATAATGCACAAAGTCACATGCTGTAACCTTATGCACTGTACTTTACTAGTGGCAGTATTTTGAGCAATTTTCTTTTCTTGTTAAAGGAATCATGAATAAAGTATTTTTTCAAGAGAAAATAGTGCCCGAGATTGTGGAATACATCATACGTGAATTCTCAAATGGTCACCGGTTCTTCCAGGACAATGATCCCAAACACACCGCATCAACATGCGCATATGCTTGCCAGCGGTATCAACTTGATTAAGACGCCAGCGGAGTAAGTACGGTAATCGTTTCTCACTTTTTTACACCGTTTGCTGTGTATCTCTTTAACTAATTCTCCTTCTTTTCCCCCTCCAATGACAGATCGCAGACTTCAATCCTATCGAAATGCTATGGCATCAGCTGAAGGATCATATTCGAAAAGTGGTGAAACCCTCAAAAAAGGATGAATTGGCGGATGGCATACTGAGTTTTTGGAACAATGTACTCACCGTCGACAGGTGTAATAAATATATAGATCATATTGCGACTGTGTTGCCCATTGTGATAGAGCGTAATGGGCATGCATCAGGAAGGTAGTATGGTACAGTACAGTACTGTAGTATGGTAAGTACAGGTACACCAAGTATGATACAGGTAAGTATGGCACAGATTGTTTTACAGTATACAAGTTATAATGTGCAGTAGTATAGAGTTCCGGTATACAGAAGTTTGCCAGTAGTAACTGCATAGTCCAATATGGAGTAGTGATACCGTACACAATGCCATTATATGCTCTTAACTGCACTCATTTTTTCATTTTTTTTCAGAGAGAGCTGCACTACAAATCTTATTACAAAGTACTGTACAGTAGTTATACAGTAGTTATAATGTATAGTAGTTTAGAGTTCCAGTATACAGAAGTTTGCCAGTAGTAACTGCTTAGTCCAATATGAAGTAGTGATACTGTACACAATGCCATTATATGCACATAACTGCACTATTTTTTTCTTTTCAGAGAGAGCTGCACTAAAAAAGGACGGGCGAGGGGAGGGGGGTGGGTATCATGTGTAAAATTAGTGAACTGTGTGTATAGTGTATCAACAGTCATAATTTACACTAAACCCACCTTCTCTCAATGAACTACAGAATGCAAAGAGGCCAGGACGAAGAAGATAAAGACTGAACATTTGTATTACTGTTTTTATTATTATACATTTTAATTATTCATGATTATTTGTATTTTTCCTTTTTTCATGATTATCCATTTTCATGATGTCAATGTCAGGTAGCTGCTGAAGTGATGACTGGTGCTACCGTTACAAAGAAGATAAAGATAGAATTTGTATTAGAAAGATAAAATTTGTATTATTCATGATTATTTGTATTTTTCATCCTGATAAAATAAAAATAAAATTTATTTACATTCACGATCATCATTGAAACAACCCCACACCCCCCAAAGAAAAAGAAAGAATGGCAAAAATTGGTAACGTATCAAAACATGATTCAGATTATGTCTCTTTCTTTTTCTTTGAACTTTAATTAAATTCACTTTGAATGTGTGGGGGGGATTCTTCAAGAAGGGGTTGGGTTTGTGTGTGAAGTGGTTAGGCTACACTAGTTGCCAAGAAGGAAGTGCTTATCAGATTAACATATTAAATTCGGAATGTGTGGATAAACATTTCTATTCACGTTGTAAGACCCTTAAACTTGAAATGCTCTTGGTACCAGTATGTGCGTGGATGAGTCATTCGAGAAGAGATTATCACAAATGCGCATGCGTTACCATAAACAAAGCCTCAAAGATTTTAATTAATGGCTTTGGGATTGGGGGTGGATGGAGGAGTCATTCTCACCAATACAAATAAATACAAATTAATGCAGGTCTCTGGTTGACATAAATATATATTCATCATGTGGTAGGTGTGGAAGTTTGAGCTAGCTGGGAATGTGTGTTAATCTATGTCTGACTGGTAGCAGTCAATTGGAGGCTGTGGCACCTCACCCCAGAGCTCACTCCTCCTTCGCCTTTTTAACTTGGGAGGTCATTTCATTTGCTGCCGGAACAAGACCTATAATGGTTCTTCCCTTCTTACAGAGGTAAAGGGAAGGGTTCACAGTGTAGTGTAGTGTAGTGTAGGACCTGCATTAATTTGGTTATACCTTGACGTTGGTATGCAGGCTTGTGACGCTTTGGCCAAAGGGTTAACCAAATAACCAAGTATTTAATGTTATTATTATTATTGAAGTATTTTACTTTATACTTTTCATCATATATGTTTTGTCAATGGGATGTAGCATTGGGCCCCCCTGTCTCCTGTTGTATGCAATGGCCACGCTCAGTAGCTCTCTGGTTGACATAAATATATATTCATCATGTGGTGTGTGTGGGAGATTGAGCTAGCTGGGAATGTGTGTTAGTCGATAAGAAGTAGAAATATGCGTTTCAACAAGGTTCCAATGAGACATACACGCATGCGCAGAAATGTGAGAACACGCTTGGGAAGATTAAATTACTAAACTGAGCCAGAAAGCCACCCATTACAAATGAATTGTTTGGGAGAGGTGTCGATAAGAAGTAGAAATACTTTAGCCTTGTGTGTGTGCGGGGGGAGGGGGAGAGCGCTGTATGCTGGATTATCAGTTCAAAGAAATATTTACAACAGGTCATCATAATGTTTAATGCGCATAAATGTGATACTGTAACACGCCTATGTGTTTCAACAATGTTCCTATGAGACATACACGCATGCGCATAAAATAAAAACAGTATGAAAAGAAGAGCAAGCCTAGCAAAAGTAATGATGAATAAATAATACATATAGAAATGTGATGACACGCATACAGTATCCGCATGAGTGGGATAATCCGGGATAAAAATATTTTATATTTGGAAGAAGACGAAACTTTATATTTTTGAAATACTGTACTTCTTTTCCCTTTTGTATCCTGTATACAGTACAGTACTGTGTGTCCTCATATTTTTTATGTGTATGGCTAAGGAGCCTCATACTACTGTATACATACTACTGTTTACAACAGTATACAGAAATGTACGGTTGTAAGTTGAATTGCTTTTACACTTTGAAGACAACAGCTCGCGATTGCCTACTTGAGTTTCTAGACGGTATTGCAGACAATGCTAAAATACCGATCGCAAATATATCGAAACACCGATCGAAAAAAAAAGTCAATTTCAAAACGGTTGGAAAACAGAGCGCATCTGGACGCGGTTATCAGAGCGGCTCGGCTTCAGCCGCTTTAGAATAAAGGCTGGTGCAGCTGTAGGTCTGTGAACCCTATAAACCTGCCCACGAGCTTTCCCCTGTGTGATTGATGACGTATCCAAGCTTTGCACAGGATTCTGTTCAAGTACAGCGGTAGCAGTTCCCGGACGCAAGGGGTTAATAACATCGTAACTAAGGATTTACCCCTACTTCAGGAATTCGTTAGCCCTGGAGACTCCCGAATGAATTCTAACGAACTACTATGAACTTTCTTCATTTGGCCGAGTTATTAGGTTGGCAACTTGCGACATTGCCAAAAGAACTTTAAGCCAGAGACTTTATTTCTGCAGCTTTCGTGCAATGGACAATTTATTTTGTTTCCCCATCCCAGTAAGTGTTGTATTAAGTGTATTCTGAGGTTGTCGTGTGTTTGTCTATTAAGGAAATAAATGACAATTTATTTTGCCCTCCTTTTTGTGTTCAATCGAGAATCCGAAAAATATAAAAGTGTTAATAAATACTGGTCTACCATGACACCCATTCACTTTTGCCTTATTCAAAAACATTGTTACCATTCATACATTTAATACATTATATGATTTCCCCCCTGAACCCCTAAACTGGACTCAGTGTAACTGGGCATTACTTGGGTAATGTCCGTTTTATACAAGGGACCCCAGTGTAAGGTGTGGGTATTTATTAACCCCTTGTCCCTATTTTAATAAAACAAACCTCACTCTTATATACATTTACAGGACTGCAGCCAGCAGTTGGCTGTGGAGCGGACACTACGCTTTAACTCAAAATGTAACCCCTACAACTCTCTCCACCTTATCCCTGGTGAGAAAGGTACAGAACCCCTCACTGGGTCCTGGGTTCGGGCATATCCCAGGACCTGGAATGTCACCCAGTTCCCTGCCCTGGTTTGTGCTGAAGCAGGGGGTTTTGGCGGTGAGCTGCAATCTGCGTTCCAGGGAGGATTTTAGCCAGGGGTCTGTGTTCCATATGTCCTCAGGAATCTGGGGGGATTCCTGAGTGCATTTTTTGGGGTAACACGCAACATGGGCCCCCCGTCTACCCAAACACACCCTGACAACAGTTTACCGTAAAATCATCCCTGACTCTCATGACTGGCACATTCCCGCTGGTTAGCACTCCTGGAACAGTAAAACCACATACATCTTTATTATACCAAAAGTTATATACCACATTTGAGTTGCAGAGCTGACACAATTCCCCACTGGCACCTTTTCATTCATTCATTTTAACTGCAGCTAGCTTCTGAGCTGCAAAACAGGTACAATAACGCTAGTGTAGGGGGAAACGTGGTATTATGGGGATAATACATTTTAACCCCTTCACTCCCAACAGTGTTTAGGGTTAACCAGCCGGGCATAATACCTTTATTATTGGCCTGGTTAACCCTCTCCCGCCACAGTCACTAGATGCTTACTAAGTGGGGGCTACAATAAATGAGTTATTCCCGGTCCCCGGTGGTCTGAATAAAAGCCCAAATGTGCCTAACATGTTTAATACACTATTTGTGGGGGACTTTCATCCATCAATTTTTAGAAAAACTTAGAAAAATTATGCTATGGGTGTTTTCCATGTTTCTCCCTGAACTTCAAGCACAGCAAGTTTCAGCACGCTAGGAACTTTCTAACAAAAGTTAGCACACAGCCGCTTTTATTCCTCAAGCACTGAATTTAAAAACATTTTTACTCTCGCCACCTTATACCTGGTGGGAAAGACACTGAACCACTACACTGAGTTCTGGGTGTTTGGGCAAATACCGAGGGATCCTGGAATGTGATTTCCCCTGCCCGGTCTTACTGTTCTTGTCTGTGCATAGCAGGGAGATCTGGCAATGAGCTGCAAACTGCTTCCTAGGGAGGATTTTGTCCGGTGGTCTGTGTCTTCATGTCTACATGGATCTGGAAGGATTCCTGGGTACATGTTTCGAGGTAACCAGCAAGTTTGGCCCCCTTCTACCCAAACACACCCTGACAACACTTTACCGTAAAATCATCCCTGAAACTCATGTCCTGGTTATCTCCGCTGGTTGGCACTCCTAGGAACAGTAAAACACACACATACATCTTTATTGAAATACAGTGCACATGCCATAATAAATGTGTACAGGAATCATTTATAGAACCAGTAACTCTGGACCCCAACCTCCTAGGCACATTCAGACAACGGTTCCCCCGCAAAAACCCCCTTGAAACTCATACACTAGCAATCCCTGCTTGATCGCATGCCCGGAAAGGGAAAAACATAAAAAATGGTTTTATTACAGACAGTACAATGCAATAATACAATGTTACTGGGCCCAAGAGCTAACTCACTTGGACCCTTATACAAGGAGCAGGAGTAACCAAAACAGGCTTGACCTTTATTATACGGTATAGCCTGTTTACCTGGACAGTGGCGCCTCTTGCAACCGCTGTTACTCCACCAGACCTGCTTCCTTCGTTCTGCTGCTGTGGTATCGGATCTGGAAACCTTACTGTAGTTCTTATGAACTCTTAAATCTTGTTACGATGTTACGAAGTTGCATGAATCTTGGTACTTGGTGAATCTCAGGTTCCCGATGGGATGCAGGGTTTCTTATACACTAAACAGTCCTATACTTAACCCGTGCAGCCAAT
The DNA here is from genome assembly GCF_040206685.1 of Ascaphus truei. Taxonomy (NCBI): domain Eukaryota; kingdom Metazoa; phylum Chordata; class Amphibia; order Anura; family Ascaphidae; genus Ascaphus; species Ascaphus truei. The sequence goes on along the minus strand of NC_134484.1, from coordinate 208,976,217 downwards.
CTACTCTGTGAGAATAATATTCGCCACCTATCCCATAGTTGCCAATACTTTGCAAAGCCTGGCAGAGGAGCTTCTTAGTTTGCTAAAGGCATGTGCAACCTCGCACATCTGCCGCTTAACATACCAGACCTGGCCACCTTACCTGGCGACATTTTGTCTGAGCTGGCCGGACATCTGTTAGAAAGGATGAACGAAGAAGTTCAAAGATACCCCTAAAGATGTACTCTAAACCAAGCGTATATGTTCCTTAGGCTATAAGGTAGAATCCCCTATACCAGAAACTAAAAAGGAAAAGCGGCGCAAAAAACAAAAAAGTTTTATTACATATTTTCTAATAATAGTTACACTCAAATGGATAAAATGTAGGTATGAACTAAACCCCTAGGAGGAGCAATTGGAGTAAGGATTGGGTATAGTGTAGACCTTATTGATATCTACAGTGACTATTGTCTGAGATTAACCCCTTCCACTCCTGCGATAAATTCGGACATATGACGCTCATGAGCTAAACACATTTCTTATGCAAAGTTGGTAACCAGAGTCAAAACACCAGGGTAGTGATAGTGTCACATATAGGAGTGTATACTCGTTGGTCAATGCTGTCTGTATACCTGTAGTCGCTCTGTTAGCTTATGTGCTTGGTGTCACATTAATAAGCCTGTAACTGAGTGTTAATTAGTTAGGCTTTAAACAGTTTATGCACGTTTATGTAATCAGCCATATTCAAGGAAAGGACACCAAATCTCTAGGCAGGAGACAATGTTAGTTGTATTTGTAAGTTCTGCTCCGTATATATGCTATATACCAGGGTCAATGCTAGTAACTGATTGCCAAAACGTTATATAATAACAGTTGATATACTCATAACCCTTCCCTCATATGCATGTGGATATCTGGCTTGTAGGCTAAATGGATAAGGCTGTCTCTAATAGTGGCTAGATATTCACAGCTTCCCAGAGTAATGCCTGACTTCATATGCACACAATATGCACAGCTGTGCACTTGTCAGGCGGCCGTGGTGTCATTTGCCAGCAGCGCTATGTGTAAACAGAAGGCTAGGGCTTCCGACACTCTGGGAAGAGAGGGGTAAAGGGAGATAGAGAGAGCGGGCTACGGAGAGCCCTATAGCAGTAAAAGATAAGCATACGACCCGTTCTAGCGTCTAGTACAGTCCTCGCAGTCGCTCCTCCGGTGACGTCACCCTCGTGACATCAGCAACTTCCGACACGTGATTCGCGCGTGTGACGCGCTTCTTCAGGGGGAGGAGTCTACCCTTCCTAGTCAGTAGCTGGTATTTATAGTGAGATGTGGACTCCCATTGGTCCGTGAGTCCTTATGACATTTGCCTGTATGCTGTTAGTAGCAGATTTAACCCTGTATGATCGGGTTTGGATCTTTAAACTGATAGTTTCTGGACCAATAAACTTTTAATGAAATAGTATATTCCTCTTATGTTAAAACATAAATTCCCAAAACTCTGCACTTAAAACTGACGAGATGTATGTTATTCTTATTCGTTGAACAAACCCCAGAACGTAGGAATATGTATTGGTTTAGAAATGCATAACCTTAGTATAGAGATCCGCCCCTAGGGTCAATACGTATCTTAATGCATTTATTATGCTTGATACTATAAGGCTAAGGGTTGATAGACAATACCAGCTGTATCACAATTGGTTACTCGAGAAATCACATGATTATTAACTTGATATTATGTGTATTTAAGGATAGGTGGCACTCTTAAGATGGTCACATGGTATTAATAGAGAGAGTGTATATATGTAGGAGTGTATTGCCCACTTATGGTGATCCGTCCCTAAGGTCAATACGGATCTTGACTTGTTATTAACACTGTATACCATTACCCCCAGATCTGAAGCTGTTGCTATATAGAGAATTGAGGAAATTAAGAAAATTAAATACACATAATATCCTATAGATTCATGTACTGGCGTGTGATAAAATTATCTTAAAAACGCAGAGTACATGAATCCCTCATTCAATCCTGAGGGTGACTGGGTCTGGAGGAGATATATCCACCGACATTCCCGCTGCAGCAGGATTTTATCCCAGTCACCCACTCGAGGACTGGGGGGTACATGTTCAATTGCTGAAAAGGTCATGACTTGTTGGTTGCCCTGATGGTATTCAGTAATGTGTCTTGCAATAGGTGTATCAACAAGATTTCTCACATTGCCTAGATGTTCCAGGACACGTACTTTGAATGGTCTGTGGGTTTTACCCACGTACCTCATTCCGCATGTACATGTCATCAAGTATATAATCCCGCAAGTCTGACAGTTCATAAACTCGTTTATTTTGTAATTGATTGTACCATTTTTGTTCGTGAATGATTTGATACTTTGCATATGGGGGCAGGCTTTGCATCTTGTGCATTTAAAGAATCCCTTTGGCTTGTCTCCTAACCAGGTTTTTTTGGGGTCGGACTGGAAGTGACTGCGTACAAGGCGATCTTTCACATTTTTGCTGCGTCTGCAGCACATACTTGGAGTTTTAGGAAGTATTTTTCCAAGATCGCTATCCTCCAGAAGAATATACCAAAATTGGTTCAAGATGCGTCTCACTTCCTGCCATTGGCTGCTGTATTTACCAATAAAGCGTATGGTGTTATCTTCTTGTGTTGCCTTATTCTGTACAAGTAATTCTGTTCTCACTGATGTAAGTGCTCTGTAATAGGCTTTTTTGATCACTTTGTTGGAGTAGCTCCTTTCCCTAAATCTTGATGTCATATCTTTTGATTGGGATTTAAATTCCGTTAGGGAAGAGCAATTGCGCCTTAGTCTTAAAAATTGACCAATGGGTATGTTATCTACAATATGCTTTGGGTGGTGGCTTGTAGCCATTAACAATGTGTTTGTGGATGTGGGTTTCCTAAATATATTAGTATCTAAGTTACCTGTGCCAGTTTTTAGGATAGTGATGTCCAGGAAGTCCAATTGTGTTTTACTTATCTGATAAGTGAGTCTTAGGTTCAGTGTATTGTTGTTCAGATGGTCAATGAACTCTATTAACAGTGCCTCTGTTCCATTCCAAATGAGGAGAATATCATCGATATATCTGACCCATAGTTCGATGTGTTGTGTGTACCTCTCATAGTCCTCAAGGAAGACAGTTGTCTCTTCCCACCACCCCAGGTACAGGTTGGCATACGTGGGTGCGCACGTCGTCCCCATTGCCGTACCCTGAACCTGGTGGTATATGAGATGGTCAAATAAAAAGAAGTTATGGGTCAGAGTATATCTGAGAAGGCTGAGTACTAGGTTATTATGTGGAACATTATCCTCCCACCTTGCTCGCAAGAAATGCTCGACAGCTGAGATACCATACTCAAGGGGAATACTCGAATACAGTGCCTCAACATCTAGTCCTACTAGATAGGTGTCTGGTTCTAGTATAATGTTTTCAATTTTGAGTAGGACATCTTTTGTATCCTTCAAGTGTGAAGGGAGGCATGTAACGTAAGGGCGTAGAAAGTTATCCAGATATACACTGACATTGGACGTGATGTTGTCTATCCCTGAGACTATAGGTCTACCTGGAGGGGGAAGTTTCCCTTTGTGTATTTTGGGTAGGCTATAGAAAGTCGCTACCTGAGGTTTTTTGACCAGCATGAAATCGTGCTCTTGTTTAGAGATTAGTTTATTCTGCAGGGCGTCTGTCAGTATATTTGTGAGTTCTTTCATGAACGTAGTTGTTGGGTTATTTTGTAATATTTTATAACAATTGCGATCGGACAGAATGCGTTTGCATTCACTCACATAGTCACATTTGTTTAATATTACGACATTGCCTCCCTTGTCAGAGGGTTTAAGAACTATGGTGTTGTCAGATTCTAGATCTTGTAGAGCCTGTCTTTCATTAAAGGTAAGATTTTGTTTCCCCTTACTGACTCTTAGTGATTCAAGTTCGTTCGTGACTAGTTGACAAAACACGTCTACGTTTGCACATGTATCAGGTGGTGGTATGAATAGGGACTTATTTTTGAGATTAGTGAAGGGGCCTTCACCTGGAGGTCTAGCGCTTTCCTCTAAGAGACCTTCCATGTTCTCAATATTCACACAATCCTGTGTGCTCATGTATTCCAAAGGTGTGTTTCTATTTTGCCATATCCTGCGTTTATTAAAGAACTTATGAAGGTTCAGTTTACGGCAAAATAGGTTGAGATCTTTAACCGTGTCGAAAATGTCAATTTGATTAGTAGGGCAGTATGATAGACCTTTAGATAGCAGACTTAGATGGTTATCATTCAGGGCTTTAGATGAAAGGTTTATCACCTGTATCTCCTGTTTTTTCTGGATCTCCCCCGTGTTTGGTTCTGTTCCTGATAGGCCCATTTCTCTCTGTCTCTGAGGTAATCGACCCTTCCCCCTCCTTGTTTTCCTCTTGGGGCCGCGCCTAAATGGCTCGTTTCCCCTAAAAAAGGAACGGTCCTTTGAGGTAGGGGAAATGGGAGAATGTTATTCGTATTGGGAGGCTCAGGATTGGTGTCACCCTGGGGATGCTCAACCTCCTAGGCACATTCAGACAACGGTTCCCCCGCAAAACCCCCCTTGAAACTCATACACTAGCAATCCCTGCTTGATCGCATGCCCGGAAAGGGAAAAACATAAAAAATGGTTTTATTACAGACAGTACAATGCAATAATACAATGTTACTGGGCCCAAGAGCTAACTCACTTGGACCCTTATACAAGGAGCAGGAGTAACCAAAACAGGCTTGACCTTTATTATACTGTATAGCCTGTTTACCTGGACAGTGGCGCCTCTTGCAACCGCTGTTACTCCACCAGACCTGCTTCCTTCGTTCTGCTGCTGTGGTATCGGATCTGGAAACCTTACTGTAGTTCTTACGAACTCTTAAATCTTGTTACGATGTTACGAAGTTGCATGAATCTTGGTACTTGGTGAATCTCAGGTTCCCGATGGGATGCAGGGTTTCTTATACACTAAACAGTCCTATACTTAACCCGTGCAGCCAATCTACTCTGTGAGAATAATATTCGCCACCTATCCCGTAGTTGCCAATACTTTGCAAAGCCTGGCAGAGGAGCTTCTTAGTTTGCTAAAGGCATGTGCAACCTCGCACATCTGCCGCTTAACATACCAGACCTGGCCACCTTACCTGGCGACATTTTGTCTGAGCTGGCCGGACATCTGTTAGAAAGGATGAACGAAGAAGTTCAAAGATACCCCTAAAGATGTACTCTAAACCAAGCGTATATGTTCCTTAGGCTATAAGGTAGAATCCCCTATACCAGAAACTAAAAAGGAAAAGCGGCGCAAAAAACAAAAAAGTTTTATTACATATTTTCTAATAATAGTTACACTCAAATGGATAAAATGTAGGTATGAACTAAACCCCTAGGAGGAGCAATTGGAGTAAGGATTGGGTATAGTGTAGACCTTATTGATATCTACAGTGACTATTGTCTGAGATTAACCCCTTCCACTCCTGCGATAAATTCGGACATATGACGCTCATGAGCTAAACACATTTCTTATGCAAAGTTGGTAACCAGAGTCAAAACACCAGGGTAGTGATAGTGTCACATATAGGAGTGTATACTCGTTGGTCAATGCTGTCTGTATACCTGTAGTCGCTCTGTTAGCTTATGTGCTTGGTGTCACATTAATAAGCCTGTAACTGAGTGTTAATTAGTTAGGCTTTAAACAGTTTATGCACGTTTATGTAATCAGCCATATTCAAGGAAAGGACACCAAATCTCTAGGCAGGAGACAATGTTAGTTGTATTTGTAAGTTCTGCTCCGTATATATGCTATATACCAGGGTCAATGCTAGTAACTGATTGCCAAAACGTTATATAATAACAGTTGATATACTCATAACCCTTCCCTCATATGCATGTGGATATCTGGCTTGTAGGCTAAATGGATAAGGCTGTCTCTAATAGTGGCTAGATATTCACAGCTTCCCAGAGTAATGCCTGACTTCATATGCACACAATATGCACAGCTGTGCACTTGTCAGGCGGCCGTGGTGTCATTTGCCAGCAGCGCTATGTGTAAACAGAAGGCTAGGGCTTCCGACACTCTGGGAAGAGAGGGGTAAAGGGAGATAGAGAGAGCGGGCTACGGAGAGCCCTATAGCAGTAAAAGATAAGCATACGACCCGTTCTAGCGTCTAGTACAGTCCTCGCAGTCGCTCCTCCGGTGACGTCACCCTCGTGACATCAGCAACTTCCGACACGTGATTCGCGCGTGTGACGCGCTTCTTCAGGGGGAGGAGTCTACCCTTCCTAGTCAGTAGCTGGTATTTATAGTGAGATGTGGACTCCCATTGGTCCGTGAGTCCTTATGACATTTGCCTGTATGCTGTTAGTAGCAGATTTAACCCTGTATGATCGGGTTTGGATCTTTAAACTGATAGTTTCTGGACCAATAAACTTTTAATGAAATAGTATATTCCTCTTATGTTAAAACATAAATTCCCAAAACTCTGCACTTAAAACTGACGAGATGTATGTTATTCTTATTCGTTGAACAAACCCCAGAACGTAGGAATATGTATTGGTTTAGAAATGCATAACCTTAGTATAGAGATCCGCCCCTAGGGTCAATACGTATCTTAATGCATTTATTATGCTTGATACTATAAGGCTAAGGGTTGATAGACAATACCAGCTGTATCACAATTGGTTACTCGAGAAATCACATGATTATTAACTTGATATTATGTGTATTTAAGGATAGGTGGCACTCTTAAGATGGTCACATGGTATTAATAGAGAGAGTGTATATATGTAGGAGTGTATTGCCCACTTATGGTGATCCGTCCCTAAGGTCAATACGGATCTTGACTTGTTATTAACACTGTATACCATTACCCCCAGATCTGAAGCTGTTGCTATATAGAGAATTGAGGAAATTAAGAAAATTAAATACACATAATATCCTATAGATTCATGTACTGGCGTGTGATAAAATTATCTTAAAAACGCAGAGTACATGAATCCCTCATTCAATCCTGAGGGTGACTGGGTCTGGAGGAGATATATCCACCGACATTCCCGCTGCAGCAGGATTTTATCCCAGTCACCCACTCGAGGACTGGGGGGTACATGTTCAATTGCTGAAAAGGTCATGACTTGTTGGTTGCCCTGATGGTATTCAGTAATGTGTCTTGCAATAGGTGTATCAACAAGATTTCTCACATTGCCTAGATGTTCCAGGACACGTACTTTGAATGGTCTGTGGGTTTTACCCACGTACCTCATTCCGCATGTACATGTCATCAAGTATATAATCCCGCAAGTCTGACAGTTCATAAAGTCGTTTATTTTGTAATTGATTGTACCATTTTTGTTCGTGAATGATTTGATACTTTGCATATGGGGGCAGGCTTTGCATCTTGTGCATTTAAAGAATCCCTTTGGCTTGTCTCCTAACCAGGTTTTTTTGGGGTCGGACTGGAAGTGACTGCGTACAAGGCGATCTTTCACATTTTTGCTGCGTCTGCAGCACATACTTGGAGTTTTAGGAAGTATTTTTCCAAGATCGCTATCCTCCAGAAGAATATACCAAAATTGGTTCAAGATGCGTCTCACTTCCTGCCATTGGCTGCTGTATTTACCAATAAAGCGTATGGTGTTATCTTCTTGTGTTGCCTTATTCTGTACAAGTAATTCTGTTCTCACTGATGTAAGTGCTCTGTAATAGGCTTTTTTGATCACTTTGTTGGAGTAGCTCCTTTCCCTAAATCTTGATGTCATATCTTTTGATTGGGATTTAAATTCCGTTAGGGAAGAGCAATTGCGCCTTAGTCTTAAAAATTGACCAATGGGTATGTTATCTACAATATGCTTTGGGTGGTGGCTTGTAGCCATTAACAATGTGTTTGTAGATGTGGGTTTCCTAAATATATTAGTATCTAAGTTACCTGTGCCAGTTTTTAGGATAGTGATGTCCAGGAAGTCCAATTGTGTTTTACTTATCTGATAAGTGAGTCTTAGGTTCAGTGTATTGTTGTTCAGATGGTCAATGAACTCTATTAACAGTGCCTCTGTTCCATTCCAAATGAGGAGAATATCATCGATATATCTGACCCATAGTTCGATGTGTTGTGTGTACCTCTCATAGTCCTCAAGGAAGACAGTTGTCTCTTCCCACCACCCCAGGTACAGGTTGGCATACGTGGGTGCGCACGTCGTCCCCATTGCCGTACCCTGAACCTGGTGGTATATGAGATGGTCAAATAAAAAGAAGTTATGGGTCAGAGTATATCTGAGAAGGCTGAGTACTAGGTTATTATGTGGAACATTATCCTCCCACCTTGCTCGCAAGAAATGCTCGACAGCTGAGATACCATACTCATGAGGAATACTCGAATACAGTGCCTCAACATCTAGTCCTACTAGATAGGTGTCTGGTTCTAGTATAATGTTTTCAATTTTGAGTAGGACATCTTTTGTATCCTTCAAGTGTGAAGGGAGGCATGTAACGTAAGGGCGTAGAAAGTTATCCAGATATACACTGACATTGGACGTGATGTTGTCTATCCCTGAGACTATAGGTCTACCTGGAGGGGGAAGTTTCCCTTTGTGTATTTTGGGTAGGCTATAGAAAGTCGCTACCTGAGGTTTTTTGACCAGCATGAAATCGTGCTCTTGTTTAGAGATTAGTTTATTCTGCAGGGCGTCTGTCAGTATATTTGTGAGTTCTTTCATGAACGTAGTTGTTGGGTTATTTTGTAATATTTTATAACAATTGCGATCGGACAGAATGCGTTTGCATTCACTCACATAGTCACATTTGTTTAATATTACGACATTGCCTCCCTTGTCAGAGGGTTTAAGAACTATGGTGTTGTCAGATTCTAGATCTTGTAGAGCCTGTCTTTCATTAAAGGTAAGATTTTGTTTCCCCTTACTGACTCTTAGTGATTCAAGTTCGTTCGTGACTAGTTGACAAAACACGTCTACATTTGCACATGTATCAGGTGGTGGTATGAATAGGGACTTATTTTTGAGATTAGTGAAGGGGCCTTCACCTGGAGGTCTAGCGCTTTCCTCTAAGAGACCTTCCATGTTCTCAATATTCACACAATCCTGTGTGCTCATGTATTCCAAAGGTGTGTTTCTATTTTGCCATATCCTGCGTTTATTAAAGAACTTATGAAGGTTCAGTTTACGGCAAAATAGGTTGAAATCTTTAACCGTGTCGAAAATGTCAATTTGATTAGTAGGGCAGTATGATAGACCTTTAGATATAGGTTAACACAGATACCCAGCAAGCTCAAACTCCCCCACCCACCACAAAGTGAATATATATTTATGTCAACCAGAGAGCTACTGAGCGTGGCAATTGTATATAACAAGAGACAGGGGGTGCCCAATGCTGCATCCAATTGACAAAACATATAAAGTAAAATACTTCAATAATAATAATTGGTTATTTAGTTAACCCTTTGGCCAAAGGCGTCATAAGCCTGCATACCAACGTCAAGGTATAACCAAAATAATGCAGGTCCTACACTACACTGTGAAACCTTTCCTTTTACCTCTGTGAGAGGGGAAAAAACCATAATGGGTCTTGTTCCTGCAGCAAGTGAAATGACCTTCCAAGTTAAAAGGGTGAAGGAGGAGGAGTGAGCTCTGGGGGGAGGTGCCACAGCCTCCAAAGAGACATAGGTTAACACAGATACCCAGCAAGCTCAAACTCCCCCACCCACCACAAAGTGAATATATATTTATGTCAACCAGAGAGCTACTGAGCGTGGCAATTGTATATAACAAGAGACAGGGGGTGCCCAATGCTGCATCCAATTGACAAAACATATAAAGTAAAATACTTCAATAATAATAATTGGTTATTTAGTTAACCCTTTGGCCAAAGGCGTCATAAGCCTGCATACCAACGTCAAGGTATAACCAAAATAATGCAGGTCCTACACTACACTGTGAAACCTTTCCTTTTACCTCTGTGAGAGGGGAAAAAACCATAATGGGTCTTGTTCCTGCAGCAAGTGAAATGACCTTCCAAGTTAAAAGGGTGAAGGAGGAGGAGTGAGCTCTGGGGGGAGGTGCCACAGCCTCCAAAGAGACATAGGTTAACACAGATACCCAGCAAGCTCAAACTCCCCCACCCACCACAAAGTGAATATATATTTATGTCAACCAGAGAGCTACTGAGCGTGGCAATTGTATATAACAAGAGACAGGGGGTGCCCAATGCTGCATCCAATTGACAAAACATATAAAGTAAAATACTTCAATAATAATAATTGGTTATTTAGTTAACCCTTTGGCCAAAGGCGTCATAAGCCTGCATACCAACGTCAAGGTATAACCAAAATAATGCAGGTCCTACACTACACTGTGAAACCTTTCCTTTTACCTCTGTGAGAGGGGAAAAAACCATAATGGGTCTTGTTCCTGCAGCAAGTGAAATGACCTTCCAAGTTAAAAGGGTGAAGGAGGAGGAGTGAGCTCTGGGGGGAGGTGCCACAGCCTCCAAAGAGACATAGGTTAACACAGGTTAACACAGATACCCAGCAAGCTCAAACTCCCCCACCCAAGATGCGTCTCACTTCCTGCCATTGGCTGCTGTATTTACCAATAAAGCGTATGGTGTTATCTTCTTGTGTTGCCTTATTCTGTACAAGTAATTCTGTTCTCACTGATGTAAGTGCTCTGTAATAGGTTTTTTGATCACTTTGTTGGAGTAGCCCCTTTCCCTAAATCTTGATGTCATATCTTTTGATTGGGATTTAAATTCCGTTAGGGAAGAGCAATTGCGCCTTAGTCTTCAGAATTGACCAATGGGTATGTTATCTACAATATGCTTTGGGTGGTGGCTTGTAGCCATTAACAATGTGTTTGTGGATGTGGGTTTCCTAAATATATTAGTATCTAAGTTACCTGTGCCAGTTTTTAGGATAGTGATGTCCAGGAAGTCCAATTGTGTTTTACTTATCTGATAAGTGAGTCTTAGGTTCAGTGTATTGTTGTTCAGATGGTCAATGAACTCTATTAACAGTGCCTCTGTTCCATTCCAAATGAGGAGAATATCATCGATATATCTGACCCATAGTTCGATGTGTTGTGTGTACCTCTCATAGTCCTCAAGGAAGACAGTTGTCTCTTCCCACCACCCCAGGTACAGGTTGGCATACGTGGGTGCGCACGTCGTCCCCATTGCCGTACCCTGAACCTGGTGGTATATGAGATGGTCAAATAAAAAGAAGTTATGGGTCAGAGTATATCTGAGAAGGCTGAGTACTAGGTTATTATGTGGAACATTATCCTCCCACCTTGCTCGCAAGAAATGCTCGACAGCTGAGATACCACACTCAAGGGGAATACTCGAATACAGTGCCTCAACATCTAGTCCTACTAGATAGGTGTCTGGTTCTAGTATAATGTTTTCAATTTTGAGTAGGACATCTTTTGTATCCTTCAAGTGTGAAGGGAGGCATGTAACGTAAGGGCGTAGAAAGTTATCCAGATATACACTGACATTGGACGTGATGTTGTCTATCCCTGAGACTATAGGTCTACCTGGAGGGGGAAGTTTCCCTTTGTGTATTTTGGGTAGGCTATAGAAAGTCGCTACCTGAGGTTTTTTGACCAGCATGAAATCGTGCTCTTGTTTAGAGATTAGTTTATTCTGCAGGGCGTCTGTCAGTATATTTGTGAGTTCTTTCATGAACGTAGTTGTTGGGTTATTTTGTAATATTTTATAACAATTGCGATCGGACAGAATGCGTTTGCATTCACTCACATAGTCACATTTGTTTAATATTACGACATTGCCTCCCTTGTCAGAGGGTTTAAGAACTATGGTGTTGTCAGATTCTAGATCTTGTAGAGCCTGTCTTTCATTAAAGGTAAGATTTTGTTTCCCCTTACTGACTCTTAGTGATTCAAGTTCGTTCGTGACTAGTTGACAAAACACGTCTACGTTTGCACATGTATCAGGTGGTGGTATGAATAGGGACTTATTTTTGAGATTAGTGAAGGGGCCTTCACCTGGAGGTCTAGCGCTTTCCTCTAAGAGACCTTCCATGTTCTCAATATTCACACAATCCTGTGTGCTCATGTATTCCAAAGGTGTGTTTCTATTTTGCCATATCCTGCGTTTATTAAAGAACTTATGAAGGTTCAGTTTACGGCAAAATAGGTTGAGATCTTTAACCGTGTCGAAAATGTCAATTTGATTAGTAGGGCAGTATGATAGACCTTTAGATAGCAGACTTAGATGGTTATCATTCAGGGCTTTAGATGAAAGGTTTATCACCTGTATCTCCTGTTTTTTCTGGATCTCCCCCGTGTTTGGTTCTGTTCCTGATAGGCCCATTTCTCTCTGTCTCTGAGGTAATCGACCCTTCCCCCTCCTTGTTTTCCTCTTGGGGCCGCGCCTAAATGGCTCGTTTCCCCTAAAAAAGGAACGGTCCTTTGAGGTAGGGGAAATGGGAGAATGTTATTCGTATTGGGAGGCTCAGGATTGGTGTCACCCTGGGGATGCTCAACCTCCTAGGCACATTCAGACAACGGTTCCCCCGCAAAACCCCCCTTGAAACTCATACACTAGCAATCCCTGCTTGATCGCATGCCCGGAAAGGGAAAAACATAAAAAATGGTTTTATTACAGACAGTACAATGCAATAATACAATGTTACTGGGCCCAAGAGCTAACTCACTTGGACCCTTATACAAGGAGCAGGAGTAACCAAAACAGGCTTGACCTTTATTATACTGTATAGCCTGTTTACCTGGACAGTGGCGCCTCTTGCAACCGCTGTTACTCCACCAGACCTGCTTCCTTCGTTCTGCTGCTGTGGTATCGGATCTGGAAACCTTACTGTAGTTCTTACGAACTCTTAAATCTTGTTACGATGTTACGAAGTTGCATGAATCTTGGTACTTGGTGAATCTCAGGTTCCCGATGGGATGCAGGGTTTCTTATACACTAAACAGTCCTATACTTAACCCGTGCAGCCAATCTACTCTGTGAGAATAATATTCGCCACCTATCCCGTAGTTGCCAATACTTTGCAAAGCCTGGCAGAGGAGCTTCTTAGTTTGCTAAAGGCATGTGCAACCTCGCACATTTGCCGCTTAACATACCAGACCTGGCCACCTTACCTGGCGACATTTTGTCTGAGCTGGCCGGACATCTGGCCCATTTGCCCGGACATTTACTAAGATGTGGATACTTGTGTTACACCTCCCCACTTGACACCTTAGTATGTTGGCGCCTTTCAACTCCGGACTTTTTACAGACATCGTGGCATCGAGCCAGCAGGATGCTTTAGAAATCTATGACTGAATATGTGCCGTTACCTTTGCAGGAATTTCCTGCCATACATTTCTAAACAACAGTACTTACAAATTAAGGGTTTCCGTTGTCTCTGGCATGTTAGATGAGAATCACAATATGCCTAACATGTTGGCACAGTTAAAATAGGGGGACTTTAATTCATCGATTTTTACAACATCATTGAAAAACACTGGAGGGTATTGCAGTTAGACAGAGGGCTGAAATCAGTTACAAACAATCTACCGAAATTTGTATACAAAAAGGCAAAGACCATAGGATATCATCTATCTCCAAGTTTATTTTCGACAAAACAAACAACATCTCGAGACAGTCTCCCAAAAGGTTTTTACAAATGCGGCAAATGTACATATTGTAAATATGCAACACCATTGTCTTCAGTTACTAATAAACATACTAGTCAGAAATACAAACTAAAGCACTTTATGACATGTTCAACTAATTATGTTATATACAAACTCAATTGTGCCTGTGGCAGCACCTATATTGGGAGGACAATCAGACCCCTAAAACTCTCAGAGCACTTAAGATCTATAAAAAAGAAAGACCCTAATCTACCAGTGTCCAAACACTTTTTAAATTGTCCAAAAGGCTCTAGTGATACTTTCTCATTCAGTGCTCTAGAGCATATTCCGAGACATACAAGAGGAGGTAATAGAGAGAACATACTGAACCAGAGAGAAATGTTCTGGATCTATACCCTCGGGTCTTTGGCACCCCGGGGTATCAATACTGACTGGGAGCTCAAGCACTTTTTGTGAAATGTATGTTCTTTATACTCTCTGTCATTAATCTTTTGATGTCTAAAATAGAACCATATCATTGCATTATTTGCTATGTATATATAAACCAATATACGTAATTGCAACATACTATTACAGTACTAAAAAATTGCAATTTCAACATCATATGTGCCTTCTTATATATTGTGTTTATATTCTCAAATACAATCGATAGCAATTATTATAATGTTTATTATCTTGCAGAATCCATTGATTGAATATTGCTATTAGGTTTCTATAATCACTATTGCCATTAGGTTTCTCAAATCACTGAGAAAATATTAAGTAGATCTGTGTAACTGGTTTAAATGTATATTTCCATGCAAAAAAAAAATTGGCTTAATATTTTTCATTGATATATGAACCCATTGTATATGATTGCTACATAATACATACAACTTTAATTAAATATTCAAGGTTTGTCATGAATATATGACTCCTTTATACATCAGCAATAATTGTCATTAAGCACTTAAAAGCTTTATAAACATCATTGCAATCATACATTATGGGCAACATTTATCTGTCAATTATAGAGTCCTTCAGTTCATGCATAGTTGATATGCCTTAATTATTGCTTTTTTAAAAACCACCACCGTTGTTCATGTATTTTTTCTGTATGGTGGGGTGATAATGCTGGGTCCCGCCTGTGAACAAATTTTTTTTTCCTTCACTGACATCGAGGGATGACGCTGCGGTCTCCATGACCACAAGTATGGCTTGTAAACAATCATCCACTGCATGGAGTCCGTCGCGTCACTTCCGGTTCTTGATTTCCGGTTTCGTCACTTCCGGCCAATGGAGCCACGGCTGTGACTAATTTGAAACACAATTAGAAGCACTATATCAAGGGGGGCCCAGCATGACATTTTCACTCTCTGACGAAGCGCCAACAAGGCGTGAAACGCGTAAGAGCTACCCTCCATTTTTCTGTCTGCACCATGATGTTCGAATAAAGAAAACCTTTTAACCACAAGCTGTTATCCTGATCATTTATGGCTGTGCCCTGACACACTGCCTCCTGCAGAATACTCATCTATCCTATAAATTTGTTTGGCTGTATCTTTGCGGGTCAGTCATCCAGGGATTAATTGACTATAGGTAATTCTATGTAACATAAGCATTCATTAGGGATTTTTTGGTTCACTTTACTGAGTCTACTTATTTGCTACGGGTTGATAAAGGAGTCTCTTCCTCTTTTTCCTCCCTTTGTGTTTACATATGTTAGGGGCTCATTTTGTTTACTGTAGGTAGAATAGGTTTTGGAATTTTTGTCCTCTTTATTTGTATTTTGTGTCTTGGAGGTTCGTTTTATGTTTTTTAAATTGTTATGTAACGGGTATTCCCCTACCCCAATCACAGATATAGTGTATGTGAGGGGGAACCTATGTGTTACCAGGTGTGGTGCGAATACCTGTAGGTTCACAAGAGGCCTGAGCCTCCGCTTGCTGGGAACCTGGGGTGAGTCCTATGGATCGATCTGGTTTGCAGCGCCTCCACCTGTGTAGGGTTCTAGGAATGTAGAGGGTTGCCTACACAGGACCCACATACACAATAAGTGCATACACTGAGATGTATATAACCAGTTTACTATATATGCAGAATAATCATAACACTTTACATCTGTATCAGCAACAACCACGTATACTCAGTAATACTACTCCCCCTAGGGGGTAACTCCACACCAGATACCATAGTCCCAAATGTCATTCACTCCACTGGGAGTGTACCTTGCACCCACCACCATGTACCCACACACCGTGTCCACAGTCTAACCCCTTTGTCCCGTGGTCAGCGCTGCCACTATGTGTAAATATATAAGGTGATTTGTTGGTGCACTTATGTAGGTACCTGCCGAGTGCACCTGCACTTGGGCCTGCAAGCAACTTCAAAAAGGATCCGCCATTTGGTGATCCCATCTGCGATTTCCTGCCCTTCCTTGCACGAGGGTCCGCCAGAGGCGATCCCACCCTGGAGATAGTCCTTGTCTCTTTGGGGCGTAGGCTTGAGCCCAAGCCTCTTCTCGGGGAGTGCAGCGTTCGCTGTCTCCCTAACTAACACTGGTACTAATGGGGCAAGGTCCCTAACCTAGGGCCTGTCCCTGGAGCACCACAAGCTCTAAGGGTCTCAGGACCTAACTGGGGCCTAGGGGGCTGCTGGCCTAATGCAGTGGGTCACAGACCCCTGCACTCTCCTCCTTCCCCTAGCTCTGCCTGGTCCTGACTGCCTGTGTCCCGCGCGCACCAAATGTATCAAAACCCTCCAAGCAGGGAGCTCCTCCAGCATTATTGGCTCCCTGGCGTAATATGGGGCGCTCCTGAGGCTCATGGGACTTGTAGTCCCGTTCAAGAGCCTTCCCTGGTAGGCTAGGGTTTCGCGGGCTACCATTGCGCATATCATCAGGGCCGCCGGATCTCACTGTACATGTGCGAACTCGCGCTAGATGCCGGCGCCCTGCACGGGAGCCGCCGGGAACCTCCGGAGCACTGAAGCGCTCCCTGCATGGCCCCCACCCTCCAGAAGTGCCGGCGGGTCTGCCTCTTGACTCCCGGCAGCGGAGGTAATGAGGAGGGGGGTCGCAGAGCAGAGGGGGACCTGGCTACAGTTAGTATTTCTTTTTTGTGTGTTGTACTATTAAAATCCATTGGTTCTTTGATACAGACTTTTCATGCTTTTTTACTTTGTTGATTGTGATTCATTTTGAGTGCTTATGGGGTTTCTGTACACACATACACACACACAACTAGCACCCTCTTTATCCACATTTAAGACCCACCTCAAAACACACTTGCTTAAGGAAGCATATAAGTAGCTCCCTGGCTGATAATTAACACATCATACATTAATCTTTGTCCCTTGCAGATGCACTTACCAGAACGCTCTCCTACTGTCTCTGTATGTTCTTTGTGTGTGTAATTTGTAAGCTCTTCGGAGCAGGGACTCCTTTTCCTACATTTTACTTTTATGTCTGAAGCACTTCTCCCCTTTATGTGTTATTTATATTATTTATATGATTGTCACATATATTACTGCTGTGAAGTGCTTTGTACATTAATGATGCTATAAAAATAAAGACATACATACATACATACATCTCTAGATATTCTCATAAACAAAATGTGATGGAACTTTATACACAGCTACGCGATAGCACCTGACTTTTTTTTTAACTATGTCCCATTAAAACTATGAAAGATGCATATATTCGTGCTGTATGTTATTCAACATATACAAGCCCACTGTGTTCATTAGTGAGCACAAAAATTTTAATTGGATTCAATAATTTCTTCCCATTGAGTTCCTAATTAAATCTTGCAGGTCACAGCATGTCCGCAGATTACAATTCTTGTGCTGTGCAGTATACACAGGGAAACTGCAAATATGAATAATAGGAAAACCAATGCATAAAAAAATTGTTAAAAGTGATGGCATTTAAAAATGAAAAAAATGTATGTTAAAAATAAATTAGAACTAAAAATAAAATACAGTTTTCAGAATATTTACAGATGATATATAGATCCACCTGTGATCATATCTGTCACGGTGGAACAGAACTTATCAACACAAAATCTCTGGGAACTGATTGGTGCAAGACAGCGATAAAATAAACCTGTAAGTTTATTTCTTATACAAAACTATTGGAAGAGGATCCAGGAGAACCTGAGAAAAGCACCGCCATCGACGCCAGGTCCAGGAATTCTCTCCAGGAGACAGGGTATGGCTATCCTCAAAAAACATACGCCTCAAAGTTGCCACACCCAAATTGGCTCCCAGATTCCTTGGTCCATATCTCGTGGTACAAAAGATCAACCCCGGTGGCCTACCGTCTGCGTCTTCCTCCCTCAATGAAAATTCCCTCAGTCCCTTCCATGTCTCTCTGCTTAAACCTACATTTCTGAGTCCTCGTTTTCCTGAACTCACCACACCACCTCCTCCCATTTTTGTACAGGGACAGCAGGAATATGAAGAAAAGTCCATCCTGGACTCAAGGTTCACCAGAGGAGGAGTACAGTACCTGGTTCACTGGAAGGGGTTTGGTCCAGAGGAACGCTCCTGGGTTTCCCACCGGCAACTCTACGCCCCCCGTCTCGTTCAAATTTTCCATCAAAGGAATCTCTCCAAGCCGTTTCATGGATGCCTGGAGGTCGCCCCTGAAGGGGGGGGTATTATAACACCTGGGGAGTCACGCTGCCATCGGCGTGCTCCCCACTCACCGGCACCGCCGCAGGTCCTCCCGCTCCGCTCAATCTGCCTCTCTCCATGCCGCCCGACCGCTGCCGCACTAAGGCATGTGCGCACACATGCACCACCTAAATAGAGCCAGCACTCGGCATGCACAAGCGTGCACCCGGCCACACGCACAGAGCCGTGCTCACGCGCACGGGAGCGCAATCCAGCTTCCAACCCTGCCTCCTGAGCCCTCATTGGTACTCCTTGCTCCTGCACTCACCTATGACACCTCGACTGGCCACACACACCTCCACGCTTTAGTTTTACCATTGGATGCCATCTCCTACTTATGCTCAGCTGTGCCACTGGCACTTTGGCTGAGCATAGAACCTGTTGCTGTTCTCATCACTCTCTGCCTCCCTAGTCCTGTCTTGTTTTGCAGTCCTGTCCTTGTGTACCAAACCGGCTTCCTCCTCGACTACTCCCAACCTCTGGTATCCGACCTTGGCTTACGGCAATATGACTAATCCGCTCTCTCTGCTCTTGACCTTGGATAATGGCAATACGACTACTCCGCTCTCTCCGAATCCGACCTTGGCTTACGGTAATACGATTACGTCCCTCTCTCTAACCCCGGACTTGGCTAACAGTACCTTCGACTATCCGTACCTCTCCAGCCCTGGCCCGGACATCCAGACCATTCTACACTCAAGACGAGCCCTCGTGGCTGTGGGTGGCGTTATATCCTTTCCCACCTCAGCACCGTGGTCCCGCCTCGTTTGTGGTGAGCACAGCGTGACAATATTATCCATTAAAACCACCCAGCAAGGCGGCTTTAGCTGATCTTTGCTGGGGAGGTAAGGAAACAGCACGGATGTGACGAGGAGAGGGTTAATCAGGCCTAAATAAAGGTATTTTACCCGGCTGATTAACCCCAACTCACATTGGGAATGAAGGGGTTAAAAGTATTTGCATTGCACTGCTGTATTTGCCCTGTCCCAGCCTTCTTAACCCCCATTTGCAGGCTATTTTCTGCCTGCTGTAATAGAAGTAAATGCAATGCCTGCTATATTCTTTTGAAACACAAGATGGAGTTGTGAGCGCCGAATCCAGCGCTGATTGAAGAAGTGTGGCTGCGGTTTAGCGGTCTATTTGAAGTATGGGTATCCATTTCTAGCTATTCGACCTCGTAACCACAAGTCAATTGAATTAGTGGCTTGCGGTTAGATTTGAAGTGGTTTACCGATAAAATGTATCTGTACATTGTTAGCCCCGTAACTTGAACCTGACGAAGCATCACTGCGAAACGCGTAGTTCCCTGCTGGAGCTCATTGTTTGAAGGAGCTAGGCAGCCGCCGGACTTCCGGAAAAGATCCTCCCTCCCGGTCCCGCTGTCGGACGCGCTAGCGGGAGTACAACCGGAAGAAGAGGGTCTGCCGGATAGACTCACGGCTGACGCTGGGCAGTTTGTTCATCTGTGTGTGAGTTTTTTCTTTTATGATTGTAATAAAACTCTTATTTGCGACTAATCCAGGCTTTGCCCATTTTTTGGCATATGAGCGCCTGGGAGAGGAGCTACTCATACACTACCCCCATTGGGAAATAAAGTTAAGACATTACTGATCCATCTGAGACTGATGACAACATCCACTGAGGGAAGGGGCTCACACATGGTCGTGTGAGATTTTTCTTTTCTTTTCCATCACCATTCCTCCATTATAGAGGAATTATTTTACCAACTACATTCTCCTCTGAGGGTAAAGTCTCACATTAGCCCGTGTGAGTCGTTGAAACTTATGCTTTATGTTTCATAGATTGTTTATTTATTGACACCCACTGTTTATTCACATAGTTTCCTATTCCCCTCCCCCCTCCTCCCTTTCCCCCTCCCTTCCATCATCATCTCACCTCAAGAGCAATTAATGTTTATTTTATACATGCACTAATCCTGTTTATTTTATACATGCACTAATCCTGTGTATTTTATTATCTTCTATTTTTTTTAGTTCAACCCTTTGCGCTGACCACTACCACACTTCCATTGCCGCTACAAAAGGATCCTGGGATTTATCTTCTTCAAGGTCCAGCTGCAGCAAACACAACAAGGGCCAGTATATATATATTTCTTCTTTTGCTTGGTTTTATATGAGTCCTTAGGCGTTCCATTCCTACACGCCATATACAATAGGGAGCGCCCCAGTTTCACATTCTGTTCCGTAACTTGAAAGGCAGAAAATCTATTGTCGTGGGAAGCATGTCAATTGACATGAGAAGTAGGTGAACTTGACTCCCCACAAGCTAGCCTTTCAATTAAGGGGGCTAACTCACGAACGGAGGCACCAAACACCCTGATTTTTGGTGTGCACGTATAAATTTTAAAAAAAACAAACATACATATTAAAACTACAGTTGTGGTACACCTAGAACAAGAATATTTTAATAAAGTGTGTAATACTGTGAATTTAAAATATACAGGCAGGAACAGTTTATTTTTTGAGCCGGGGAAAAAATCCTTTGGCATGTAAATATGCTAGGGGTGAATGAGCTGATGGTATTTTCCTTCCTGCACTTCAAAGAGGTCCCGCTAAGCCGGAGACCTTCAGTCTAGCGAAGTGGCAGGGATGAAAACTTCAGAGCACCAAAGTGTCAACATGGCCGGAATCTTGATAAGTGCCAGATCCCGGGCCATTGACACCTTGGGACCAAACCCCAGACTAAGGGGCGCTGCAAAAAAGGTCAAGCCGACACTTGCGCTTTGCACACCGGAAAGCCTTTTTTGCCCGGTTTTGCAAACTGCGGGCAAAACAAAGATTGGTGGGTTACATAGTCACACGGAGGGGATTGGGTGTACATGTTAAGGATAGACTGGATCACCCTATAACTGTGCCCGCCGGACTATCCCCAGGGTGATCCAGATATGATTCATGATGTGACTACGTTTTACGCAGGACTTTGTTCAAGCACAGCGGTAGCAGTTCCCGTACGCAAGGGGTTAATACCATCGAAACCAAGAATTTATCCCAAACTTCGGAATTCGTTAGCCCTAGTGACTCCCGAACGAAGTCCTACGAACTTCAACGAAATTCTTTGATTTGGCCAAGTTATTAGAGCGGCAACTTGCGATCTAGCCAACGGGACTTTTAACAGATGCTGCATTTCTTGTGCTTTCTCGCAAAGAACAATTTATTTTGTTTCCCCATCCAAGTAAGTGTTTGTCACGCCTGTATGCCCGCAGACCTGGCCAATCCCCAGTACTGAGGTGGGAAGGGTATTACCACGCACCCACAGCAGTGAGGGTGTGCTCGGAGTGTGGTATGGCATTGCCGGGCCTGTAGAGAGATAGTTAGTATACTTGCAACGCCTTTGGAGTTCAGAGTAAGAGTAGTGGTGTCCGTGCGCCAGAGTCCAGGGGTATAGAGATCAGAATCGTAATGTTCATAAGCCAAGGTCCAGGGTTCACAGAAGTCAGCAAAGTCGTGTCCGTTAGCAGGGTTCAAGGGCAATAGCGAGCAGAGTAATCCAGTTTGAGAAGAGGTCAAGCCAGGGATATCCAGGGGTAAGCAGGAGCAGGAACAAGCTGGAAAACAGAGGAGAGCCAAGCATAGGACTGCACACACAGAGGTAACAAAGGGCTATGCAGAGCAATGGGAGAAAGGACAGACAGGGGTTATAAAGGACAGAACACCAATAGGAGAGAGAGGAGGAGCAGAGAGTGAAGTGGGAGACAGCAGGGATAGGTGAGGAGAAGAAGAGGAGAAGACAGGTGAGCCAGTGAGGGAGATAGCCTGCAGGGCATGAGAGGAGGAGCCAGGAGTCTGAGAGAGCCTACAAGCGGAGCGTGTGCGCGCGCCCTCTGTAAGGTTAGAGTACACACGCACAGGCTGCATCACGAGGCATGCGGAGTGCCGCAGGAGCACCCGCTGAGGATGGGGGATAAGCAGAGGGAGAAGCCACCGGAGGTAAGGGGACTGGAGCAGGGACCGAGGGGGGCCGTGAGCAGGGGACACCACAGCGGGGAACGGGAGACCGAGCGGGTGCGCGTGTCTTGCGGGGAGCGCGTGCTGACGCTGGGATGATGTCAGAGGCTTCCGCAGAGGGACAGCTGTGGGCAGGGGAAGGGGAGATATCAGGGGAAGGCCGGGAAGGAACAGAAGAGGTAGGCAAGAGCGGGGCATCAGAGACACCTGGAGGGGAAGGAATTCCCTGAACCATCACAGTATCCCCCCCCCTTGAGGATCGATCTCCGAGCGATCCAGCCACTGGGGAAATGTTAGATGAAATTGCTGGAGAAGTTTGGGAGCATGGATGTGACGTGCCGGAACCCATGAACGCTCCTCTGGACCATACCCCTTCCAGTGGACGAGGAACTGGAGCTTGTTTTTTGACCAGCGAGAGTCGATAAGAGATTGAACTTCGTACTCTTGTTGTCCTAGGGTGGACACTGGGTTGGGTTTATGGGAAGGATCCGGAAAGTGGGAGCTCTGGACAAAAGGCTTGAGTAGGGACACATGAAATACGGAAGAAATCCTCATGGTGGGGGGTAGAGCTAGGCGGTAGGCGACTGGGTTGATTTTTTCTGTAATCTTGAATGGACCAGGAATCTTGGCGACAGTTTGGGAGATGGAGTTTTAGTCTAATGTTCTTCGAGGACAACCACACTCTGTCACCAGGCTTAAATGAAGGACCTGGTTGGCGACGACGATCTGCTTTAGTTTTTTGTCTAGAGACGGCAGATTGTAGGGACATAAGGATCCTTTTCCAAGAATTCTGCAGGGTCGTAACATGGGAGTCTGCTGCGGGGATGCCAGAAGGGGGGGGGGGGAGAGGGGAAGACTGCTGGGGTGAAAACCGAAATTAATGAAAAAAGGAGACTCTTGAGTACAGTAGACTTATTCTTAAGAGAGTTGATAGCAAATTTGGCCCATGGTAACAGGTCCACCCATTTGTCTTGTGACTCCGATACAAAACATCTAAGATATTGCTCTAGGGTTTGATTCATCCTTTCAGTCTGACCTTTGGTCTGAGGATGGTATCCGGAAGATAAAAGAAGGGAAATACCGAGTCTCTGGGAAAACGCCCGCCAGAAATTAGAGATGAATTGAGACCCTCTGTCAGAGACAATTGAAATGGGAACGTAATCTAAAATTTCCTTGGAAAAAATATCGGCCAAAGTAGCAGACTTAGGAAGACCCTTGAGGGGAATAAAGTGTGAGTGTTTTGAAAATCTGTATACTACAACAAGAATGTAATTCATTCCTTTGGAATTGGGAAGTTCGACAATGAAATCCATCGAGATGTGTTTCCAGGGTTGCTCCGGGATGGGGAGAGGCATGAGAAGGCCAGAAGGTTTGTGATGGAGCGTCTTACTCTGGGCACACACCGGACAAGCACTAGTGAAATCAAAAATGTCTTTGTTCGTTTAATAAGGTCCGCTGTCCTCTTGAAGCCTGGATGACTGTCAGATCTGAAAGAATGTCCCCAAAGTAAAATCTTGTGGTGAAACCGTGGAGCTGCGTACAAGCGTCCCTCTGGTACCCTGAACCTGCTGGGAATGTGAACCTGGGCCTTGTTGATTTCATCCAACACATCAAAATTATTGGCAGAGATTATGCACTTGGCAGGAAGAATTGGTTCCGTGGCTTCATTAGATTCGTTTTCAGTGGTGAATTGGCGAGAGAGAGCATCCGCTTTGACATTTTTGGTACCAGGAATGTACGAAATGGTATAATTAAAACGGGAGAAAAAAAGAGACCAACGAGCCTGACGAGATCCCAACCGTTGAGCCCCCTCGATATACAGCAAATTGTTGTGGTCGGTGAGGATGGCAACAGGTTCCTTGGTGCCTTCTAGAAGATGCCTCCACTCTTGAAAAGCCAATTTAATGGCCAAAAGTTCACGATTACCAACATCATAATTTCTTTCGGCAGACGTAAATTTCCGAGAAAAAAAACCACAGGGATGGAGTCTTTCTTGGGGAGAGGATCTCTGAGAGAGAACTGCACCAGCTCCCACATCCGAAGCGTCAACTTCCAAAGTGAAGGGGGAAGAGAGGTATCCGGGTGACGTAGGATGGGTGAGGAGACGAAGGCTTTTTTGAGAACCTCGAATGCATCAATGGCTTCAGGAGACCACGACGTGGGATCGGCGCCTTTTTTGGTCAAGGCGGTGATGGGAAGAGCAATAGAAGAATTTTTTTTGATGAATTTCCTGTAATAATTGGCAAAGCCGAGAAAACGCTGCACGGCCTTGAGAGAATTAGGCAGCGGCCAGTCGAGAACAGACTTTAATTTCTCTGGGTCCATAGAGAAACCTTGTTTAGAGATAATGTAGCCCAGGAAGGCAGTAGAAGTCTAGTGGAACAAACATTTCCCCATCTCGACGTATAGGCGGTTAGAACGGAGCCTAGACAGCACTAGTTTGGTATGGTGAATGTGTTCATCTAAGTTTTTAGAAAAAAGGAGAATGTCATCCAGGTATACAATGACAAATGTTCCCAACACATCCCGAAAGATGTCGTTCATGAACTCTTGAAAGACGGCAGGAACATTGCATAAAACAAAGGGCATAACCAGATACTCATAATGTCCAGATCGCGTATTAAACGCGGTTTGCCATTCGTCCCCCTCCCTTATGCGAATGAGATTATAGGCCCCACTTAAATCGAGCTTGGAGAACATAGTGGCCCCCTGAAGATGATCGAACAGTTCAGAGATTAAGGGAAGGGGGTACCGATTCTTTACCGTGATTTTGTTGAGTCCGCAAAAGTCGATACATGGTCTTAGCGATCCATCCTTCTTCTTCACGAAGAAGAAGCCTGCCCCAGCAGGGGAGGTAGAATTGCGGATGAATCCCTTCTCCAAATTTTCTTGGATGTAGGACGTCATGGCCTCAGTTTCAGGAACGGACAAGGGGTAAGATTTCGACTTCGGGAGGATGGTCTCTGGAATTAAATCGATAGGACAATCATACGGACGATGGGGAGGCAGAACCCCAGCTTGTACCTTGTTGAACACATCCAGGAACTCATGATACACGGATGGCAGAACCGATAGATCGAAAGGAGCAGAATCCAGGTCGGCAAGCACTGCAACAGGAGGAGCCATGGGAACAGACTCAGTGGGAGAAGGCCACTGGATAGGCATGGTGCCGGTCCAATCAATGCGCGGATTGTGGAGTTGGAGCCAAGGCAATCCTAAAATAAGTTGAACAGTAGGAGAATGGAAGATATCGAAAACTATTACCTCTTTATGACAGTCTGCCAAGGTCAGCGTGAGAGGAATGGACTCCCAGATGATAAATGCTGGCTGGAGCGGGCGACCGTCGATGCCTCGAGACCAATAGGTGCCTTTCCTTTAACCATAGGAATTTGGTTCTCAGAGGCGAAGGTTTGATCCAGGAAGTTACCGCCAGATCCAGAGTCAATGAAAGCTTTTACCTCCAGTAGGAGGTCAGGGCCCTCCAGCGTAGCAGGAAGCATGAACTTTTTTTGGGAGATCCTCAGGGAGAGAGGGGCAAGAAGAGACAGTACCCAGTAGAAGCCCCTCTACCTTTACTGGGTTTTCCCGTTTCCTGGCTTCAGGGGACAGTTCTGGAGGCGATGTTCCGAAGAACCAGAGTCCCTTCTGACGGCGTCGCATTCTCTCCACGGACCGAAGTTGTTGGCTACCGATTTGCATCGGCTCCGGGGCGTCCAATGCCAGGAGAGGTGAAGAGGGCGACCTGTGAGAGACAACAAGGGAAGGAAGAGAGCAAGAACAGTGTCTCTCGTGCCGTCGTTCCTGGGTACGCTGGTCCATACGTACACTGAGAGTAATCAAGTCCTCCAGGGAAGAAGGCCGGGCATGAGTAGCAAGATCATCCTTCAAGGTGTCAGAGAGACCGTGCCAGTATGCAGCGGCGAGTGCCTCATCATTCCATTGAGTCTCCGCGGCGAGGGTACGGAACTCAATCGCGTACTTGGCAGCAGATCTTCGGGCCTGTGAAATGTGGAAGAGAGAGAATGCGGCTGTCTCGCGCCATGCAGGAGTATCAAATACTTGCTGAAATTCTCGCCTAAATTTAGGATAATCTTTGGTTAATTCGCTCTTATGTTCCCAGAGGGGAGAAGCCCAAGCGAGGGCGTCACCGGTGAGCAATGCGTAGATGTAAGCCACCTTAGAACAGCCGGTGGGAAACTGAGAGGGGGACATTTCGAATTGCACCTCGCATTTGTTTAGGAATCCGCGGCAGGCGAGAGGGTCCCCATTGTAGCGATTAGGCGGTGGAATACGGGGTCCAGCGTTAGCATAAGTCATATCAACAGGGGGTGCTGGAACCATTGGCGTCTCCTGAAGGGAGAGGTTAGCAAGTTGCTGGGAGACTGTGGTCAGCTGATTGCTCACAAATTGTAAGTGCTCAAGAGAAACACCTGTACCCACCTAAGGGGGTCTGCATTTGTTGGGCTCTGCATAATGTCACGCCTGTATGCCCGCAGACCTGGTCAGTCCCCAGTACTGAGGTGGGAAGGGTATTACCATGCACCCACAGCAGTGAGGGCGTGCCCGGAGTGTGGTATGGCGTTGCCGGGCCTGTAGAGAGATAGTTAGTATACTTGCAACACCTTTGGAGTTCAGAGTAAGAGTAGTGGTGTCCGTGCACCAGAGTCCAGGGGTATAGAGATCAGAATCGTAATGTTCATAAGCCAAGGTCCAGGGTTCACAGAAGTCAGCAAAATCGTGTCCGTTAGCCGGGTTCAAGGGCAATAGCGAGCAGAGTAATCCAGTTTGAGAAGAGGTCAAGCCAGGGATATCCAGGGGTAAGCAGGAGCAGGAACAAGCTGGAAAACAGAGGAGAGCCAAGCATAGGACTGCACACACAGAGGTAACAAAGAGCTATGCAGAGCAATGAGAGAAAGGACAAACAGGGGTTATAAAGGAGGGAACACTAATAGGAGAGAGAAGAGGAGCAGAGAGTGAAGTGGGAGACAGCAGGGATAGGTGAGGAGAAGAAGAGGAGGAGACAGGTGAGCCAGTGAGGGAGATAGCCTGCAGGGCATGAGAGGAGGAGCCAGGAGTCTGAGAGAGCCTACAAGAGGAGCGTGTGCGCACGCCCTCTGTAAGGTTAGAGTGCGTGCGCACAGACTGCGTCACGAGGTGCGCGGAGCGCTGCGCCGCGGGAGCACCCGCTGAGGATGGGGGGTAAGCAGAGGGAGAAGCCACCGGAGGTAAGGGGACTGGAGCAGGGACCGAGGGGGGCCGTGAGCAGGGAACACCGCAGCGGGGAACGGGAGACCGAGCAGGTGCACGTGTCTTGCGGGGAGCGCGCGCTGACGCCAAGATGACGTCAGAGGCTGCCACAGAGGGACAGCTGCGGGCAGGGGAAGGGAAGATAGCAGGGGAAGGCCGGGATGGAACAGAAGAGGTAGGCAAGACCGGGGCGTCAGGGACACATGGAGGGAAGGAATCCCCTGAACCGTCACAGTGTTGTATTAAGTGTATTCTGAAGTTGTCGTGTTTTTCTACTAAGGAAATAAATCCCAATTTATTTTGCTCCTTGTTGTGTTCAATCAAGAATCCCAAAAATATAAAAAGTGTTGATAAGTTTGTGTCCACCGTGACAACGGAGTCCCACTGGGTAATAACACAGCTGGGTAATAACACAGTGCCTGCTCCTTCCTGTTGAAAGTAAACATGCATATACTTGTGGAGCAGATCAGGGCAGTAATGTCAGTGACAAAAGCTGTTGTGTGTCGGGGTAATCAGGTAGCAAGTTGCAGACATAGAATCCTATGGAGAGGATGGCGTTACAAATGCTGGCTGCCTCATGAAGTTTGCTCAGTTGCTCAATTAACTTCTGACAGCAAAGCAGATCTAGAAGCCGAGGTGAGGTTTGGAGATGAAGGTGGTGTGGAGACGGTGAGCGATGACACCCAACGCGGTGTTTCGCCGGGAACGGCTTCATCAGGGGCATGTCTGACGGTGCCCAGTCAGCAGGCTTTAAATGGTGAACAGATAACATCACTGACATCAAAGGGCATGTACCCAAACATAATTAGATGTGGAAAAGAAAGAGGCATTACAACCAGAAAGCAATAAAATGCAACACACAAAACAACATACTAATAATAATTATTATATTAAAAAAAAAAAAATGAGAGAGAGAAAACAACCAGGCCCACACCTAGTGTATTAACGTATAAAATATATGTATTTTAAGGAACATAATCTCATTCAAATGCCCACTCACAAAGGTAGTACTGCTGCGGCCGAGTTTATTCGAGCATTTGCCCGTTCTCGGCCGCAGCAGTAACCTGGCGCGCGCCGGAGGGTGCCGGGCGCGCGCCGAAGCAGCGGAAGAGCGCCCTCCGATTTGGGCGCTCTCCCTCCCGCTGCCGGGTCCACCGGGTCCCCCGGAACCACCTGCCGCCGTCCCCCACATTGCGGGACACCAGGGCTCCCTTGGGGAGCCCTGGACGCGCGTGCAGGGGGCGCAGGCACCCGATGATGCGTGACCGCGCATCGGTGATGCGCGGCACGCTGAGGGAGTGCGGCTAGCACGCCGGGGCATCCCCCGGCTTGTGGTGCTAGCCGTGCTGCAATAAAGTGTGTCGGTAGTGTATTACAATAAGCGTGTATGAGATTGGATCTCAATCGCCAACAACGCGATCCTCTCAGCACACCACGAGATCCCAGCGTTCTCCGGCGTCGCTCCTCCACATGAAACGGAAGCGTAACCTGCTCTCCTGAGCACCCGGCAGATATGTTCCTCCGGATACAAGTGATTCAAAAGTCCGTGCAAACAAATGTGGAACTATTCAATCTGAATCGTGGGGGAGCCTCAGGAGCTCATACACAGCCTCTATAGCGTCCGCTATGTGTGTGTCAGAAACACAATTAGACCACGCCATACGCGTTTCGTCATCAAATTGACTTCATCAGGGGTATCCCATTAGGTACATCCCCACAGTATATATAGGGGAAAAAATTACTCCTTAATTAGTCATGCACATATGAAATGGTCAAAACAATCAACATTAATTTAATGAGAACCCAGTATGAGACTAGCTATGAGTCAGTGCAATCCCTATAGTTCATAACAAATTTCCATGTAGATATAAATAAACAACAAAATTATAAACAAAAAATACATAAATAGCAAAAATGGTCAAAATTCTAGAGACAACATGAATAACATGTAAATTAATACACACAACTCCACATATGAGCGCACATAGCTAATCTCCATGTATATATGGACTTTGAACTGTATATAACAATTCTCCATACACACAGAGAGATATTGAGCATTCAGGAGACTGGAAAAACATAGATTATCAAAAACCCATAGAATATCATAAACCCAGATGATGTGTACATATAAGGATGTTTCTAACGTATTTCAATTTGATATAATATATTATTTGTAGATAGGTGTCAGTGTAATCACTGACTTAACTAGAAGTTAGAAGAAAAAGTGCACACAATGCGCACCAGGGATTAAAAAAGTGTCATTTATTAATAAAAATATTACTGAGGGGATCCAACCCCACCTCAGTTGCAATGGTTATACAACTTGGTACAGTTTCAATAAACATGAACCCTAGGATACATATATTTAATCTAAATCCATGAATGGCATAACACACGATAAAAAAACAATTAAAATTAGACAGAAATAAACAAATTGAGGACTGTCTAGAGCTGGCAGGGGGAGACGGAAACTCACACTGAAGCCAAGTGCGGGTCCACGGTGACCGTATGAAGATCCGGATCACGGCACCGCAGAGATGGAGTCACCGCATGGGCTTCTTGCAGGCGCCGTCTCAGCCCATCAGCAAACACGCGCAGGATGACCTGTCGGGACCTCTACGCATTTCGCACTACGTGCTTCGTCAGGAGTGCGGAACGCGTAGAGGTCACAACACTTTTTTAATCCCTGGTGCGCATTGTGTGCACTTTTTCTTCTTGCTTTTCAAGGGGGATCACCTTGATTTGGGAGCTGTTCAGGGAGATGCTCCACACACTTGCAGCAAGGGGATTTTCCTTTACCATACATCTGCAGCACGAGCGCTGAATATCCTATACTACCTGCTTAACTAGAAGTTACCAGTATAATTCTGATAACTCACTTGGCGACCAGTTTAACAAATAAATGTGGGTGTGGGTGTGGGTGTGGGTGTGTGTGTGTGGGTGTGGGTGTATACGCGAATGGCATAGGTAGAACAGATTTCAAAGGGAGCCAGAGGAGTACAGAATTAACTGCAGGATGAAAGCAAGGACAGAAGAAAGGCGGGCATCCAGCTTCCAATGTATTATTTATTATTTATCTATGTGTGTTTAGATACTAATTGTGAATGTGAACTAAGATTAATAAATATTATATACTAATAATTATATGTGATATTCGTAAATAATGTGCTATATTAAAAAAATATATATGTGAATGAATAATATAATAATATGTGATTCTATGTAACTATGAGTGTATAATATGTAAATATTAACCAATGAATATCTAATTAGTGATATATAATATTATATGTGAACATTTAGATACATGGTGAAATATAATTCTAATTAATTCTAATTAATGGGAACAAACAAACAATGGGGGAGCATGGGATTAGCAAGACATATACAATAATAATAGTGATGAATATTGACAGTAGTTCCAAAGGTGGGGGGCGGGTTGTAAATATAATAATACTTACACGGCCATGTGTAAGCAACCACAATTAGTGATCACCTCATTGAGGGCGAGCTGTGCCTCTCCCAGGTAGATATAGCTGTATGTTGATAGGGTTAGGGGAAATGATATATAATCTATAAGGCTATACTCACACGGCCCTGTGTGAGCTGGTGTAGAAATTGGTTACTTTGGGGTTATATTTAACCCATCCACATCTATTCGTCACATAATGGGGGTTTTCTCCAGTATCCAGGGCAGCACGAAAATCAGTGCTAACTCCCAGGCGTCAGCCAGGCTCTCCCCCCAGGTGTTATGATGCGTGGGGGGGGGGAGGGGTTGGGTGATGAGAAAAACGAGTGAGGCACGGTTCCAGTTAAATATTCACAAGAAATCGCATTTATTAATTAAAACAGCAAAGGGACTCACATACATATAGAATGGACCCCTGGCCTCCTCACGCAGTCCAGGATCGAGTTTGAGCAGCTTTGTGCGCCCTTCCCGCGTCTGGGATGCAGGAAGAAAAACTATCCTGCTGGGCTGCAAACACTGCTCCACGGTCTGACTGCGGAAGCCTCCTTAGGTCAAAATCTTCTGGTGGTTTAGAGCAACGCGTTTCGTCGACACATCGACTTCCTCAGGCTCAAATAATGACGTTGCAGGGGTCTGGTGGCTTTTTATAGACCCTCTGGATGATTAAAGGATTGATTAAAGCTGATTTGTTGTTTCAAATTGAATTCAGCTTGGTTGTGTTGTTTTCAATGACATGGCATTGCATATATATGGAAAATCCTTTCTGTACATATTCTAACACACATATGTGCCTCTTGCTCACTTTCATACTAATATGAGTCTAAAAATCTATATTGGTTTTATTAACCATGTTAAAATCATTAATCAAGCCTCCATTAAGGTAGGGATCAATGGAATAAACTATCACCCGATAGGGGTAAGGATTTAAGACAGTGTTTACTTATAATGTCTTAAGTATATAAATATATAATACAATACAATCTTTATACAAATATCTGTAAAATCATTAAATAGCCATTGTCACAAAATTCTCCATTAACTCTTTCATCATTAATTAATGGTCCTATTAGGTTACCAGCTTGCATTAATGTCATGTATACCCCCTAAGCATTTGGCATTGAATTTGGGCAAAGAATGATTTTAGCAAAGGGCTATGTTCATTATAAACATCATATTCAAAATCTAAAAAATAATTAAAATTCATATAATATACACCTCATGTGTAATCTAAAAATTCAAGGTAATTACTCTCTAAAATATATTGATAATCTCGACACACTCAATGATTACTTATTAATACATTAAAACATAAATAATTACATAAATACATAAAAATATTTAAAAATGCATAATGATCGGAAAAAGAGTCTGAAAAAAAAGGAAAAGAACAAGCGCAAATAAAAAGTTTGTTTAGATACTTTATAATGTATAACACTCTTCTTAAATAGTTAGACATATATGTGGCACTTATGAAAATGTCTTATACCTCTAGAAAATCACAGTTGCCTTTTTATATTTTTAGTTGAATGCTGCAATATCAAGGTCGACATTAAGACCAGCTGGGGACATAGATTTCAAACGATATATCCAAAACGTCTCTCTCTGTCGGAGATGTTTCAATCTATCTCCCCCTCTCCAGTTCTCAGGAACCACCTCTAATCCTCTGTAGAGTAGTCCTGAGGGGTCACCCCCATGATGTTGTGTAAAGTGGAGTGGCACGCGATGTGTGGTCAGGCCCCTTCATATATTGCCCAAGTGTTCCAGTATGCGGACTCTAAGACTTCTTGAGGTCCGGCCCACATACTTTCTTTCTAATCCCATGCTCCCCCATTGTTTGTTTGTACCCATGTTTCTATAAGGGCTCTGGATTAACCCTTTTCTGGGGTTGAAGCTGAAGGGATCCTACTGTTTGCTCTAAGTATTTGTAAGAGAGCTATTGTCGAATTGACCGCTTTACTGTTAACACACTTTTGTTTCTAATCTGAGGTAAGCGCCTGTTTTTTTGCACACCATAATTCTAATTAATAACTAATTAAATATACTGATTTTTACTCTTAAATATCTACAAACACTTGCAAACATTATTAAATGATTCTGTTTGTGGATCCCAACCGAAAACACCCACAGTGGACAACATTATGGCATATATAGCCATATATATTATGGAACACAAATGACCAAACCGTAGAACCATAGTCCAGAGCAAATGCAGTACAGCATGACTTGGGTGACTATACTATGGTACTAATGTCAATGTGGTCATTGTGTCCCTTAGGGTGCGTGGTTCCCAGAACGTACATCCAATATGTTTCCCTAGTACATAGTTTGTTGAACCGGTCTCCTCCCATATATGATGATGGGATAGACTCGAATCCCATAATAGATAGGGATTTGGGATCTTTCTGATCAATAGTAGAGAAATGGCGAGAGAGGCTGTGATTTTGGCAACCATGGATCACATATCTGCGGTGCTCTAGAAATCGTGTACATACACTACCGACACACTTTATTGAAGTGTGGTCGGTACCGCAAGCCTGGAAATCTCCCGGCTTGCTAGTGGCCGCCCCTCGGCGTGCCGCGCATCATAGACGCGCGGTCACGCGTCATCGGGAGCGTGCGCCCCCTGCACGCGTGTCCAGGGGCTCCCCGAGGGAGCCCTGGTGTCCCGCGATCGCGGGACAGCGGCAGGGGGTTCCGGGGGACCCGGCGGACCCGGCAGCGGTAGGGAGAGCGCCCCGATCGGAGGGCGCTCTTCCGCTGCTTCGGCGCGCGCCCGTCACACTCGGGCGCGCGCCAGGCAACTGCTGCGGCACAGAACGGGCAAATGCTCGAATAAACTGTGCCGCAGCAGTAGAGCTCTGGAGGTTTGGCTTACATACTGTAGGCCACACTCACAGGATATAAGATATACCACATATTCACTTGGCAGTCAATGTAGTCCATTACTTCACATGAAGTGCCATTAGAGAAAGATATACATTTATTGGTCTTATTTATATGCCTACATGTAAGACAACGGCCTCTCCCGCAGCCAAAATTCCTAACTTTTTGAATAAATTGGAATTCTCTACCTGGATTCTGGAAATTCTGGATTTAAGTTTACTTGGGGCTATTATAGTTTTGATACTCCTAGCTTTCCTAAACACTATAGGAGCTTGTTCAGGTAGTAAAGGGCCTATTGCTGGATCATTGCGTATAATATTCCAGTGACGATTCAAAATCTTCCTAATCTGATATGCAGATTGATTGAACTGAGTAATAAATTTAGGGGTCAATCTACCCTTTTTGTTGTTTTATAAAATATTTCCTTCATCACTATTTGTAAGCAATGATTCAGATTTTGCCTTGGACTGTTCCAACAACACATTTTGTTCCATTTGACTGGCATCAAAAAATGCCTTGTCAATAATGGACTTGTCGTAGCCCTTCTCCAAAAATGTATTTGACAGATCTTGACCCTGCACCAAAAAGTCAGTATACCTTGAGCTGTTGCGCCTGATCCTGTAGAATTGGCTTTTCGGCACATTGTTCAGCCATTTTTTATTGTGATTACTACCATATTGTAGGTAGCTATTGGCAGATACAGATTTAAAATATGTTCTGGTTTGAATCTTCTGATCCTCACCTATAAACAATTCCAAATCCAAACATACTATTGTATTTCGGTGTATAGTGTGAGTAAATTTTAAACCCATCTGGTTATCGTTGAAAGATAGCAGAATATTCTCCAGGAGTTCCCTCTCACCATCCCAAATAATAATAATGTCATCTATGAAACGACCATAGAACACCAGACCCGCCCCCAGCCGAGCATCACCCCAAACATGGACACTCCCACAGTCCCATGTAGAAGTTAGCATAACTGGGGGCAAATCTGGTGCCCATGGCCGTTCCACAGATCTGTAGATAAAAAGTGCTATCAAATAAAAAATAATTGTGAGTTAAAATGAATTTAATGCATGCTAAAATAAACAACCTCTGTGAGTGGTGTAATTTGGGATCCAATTTGAGAAAGTGATCTATAGTCTGGATACCTTTAGTGTGATCTATACACGTGTACAGTGAAGATACATTAGAAGTAGCCCAGTGAAATGTATCCTTCCAAACAATACCAGAGGTGGAGTCAATGACGTGCAATGTGTCCCTTATGTGAGAACGTAGGCTGATGACATATGATTGTAAAAAATAATCAACATATTGGGACACGTTCGACGTCATCGACCCCCCCACTCCCAGATATTATAGGCCTTTCCTGGTGGATTTACTGTGTCTTTGTGCAATTTAGGGATATGATAAAAAATAGGTATTTGGAAGGATACGTTTCACTGGGCTCCTCCATGAGGCAAAACGTGCGGCAAGTCCTGGGGTGCCCATTCCCTCCCCATGTCTTTCCGTCTCCACCAGGGCTGGCTTAACCTCCTGTTCCCTGGTTTGCTGAGAGACTGTTGCCACTGCAGTTGTGAGTGTCCACTCCTCTTGTGAAGCTGTAACTGCTTTGTGAGATTCCAAGTCCTCCAGCTGTGTCTCTGACTGACATTCCATCGGTAAACTGCAGCTTTAACACTGGGTAACAATCCTGATGCATTGCTTGTCCATGTTCGCCCGCGGCACTCAGCTAAGTGGCAGGGAGAACCTGCGCTTTTTTCTGATTTGTGTAAAGTGTGTACGCTTATCTCTTGCCTTGGGAGCTCGCAATCTTCGAGTTTCCCCCTATGTTATAAGACCCTGCAGCATTTTATAACATAGGCATAATGTATCCCACATGCTGCCACCACTAAATAAGCCTGTCACGGTGGACTCAGCTCATTAAGACTTTTAATTACCGGGATCATTGATTGAGCAAGCAGAGAGATAAAAATAAATTGCGTTTATTCACCTAACGAACGTACACAACTATGTTACACAAAAATACAGTAAAAAGACACACTTACTTTGGAAACTGGGATAACAAAACTAATCTTTCCTAATTGCAAACACACAGCACAATATTCCAGGCTACTTCTCCTTCCTCTAGCCTCTTGCTTTTGAATTCGGGTCACTTATCCTCTGAGAAATTTAGACGATTTACTCATAGCTGGAACTTCTCAAATGGGACTGAATCTCAGGTGAATCACACAAGATGGAACTGATGAAACTCTTATGGAACTCTCAGCTCATATACAGGTCAGCAATATCTATACATATTAAACTATTCCCGTTTAATAAAAGATGTGGTGTCCTGTCTGCTGCGTGCAAAAAGTTAAGTTCTTATTCTGGTGTCAGGCATGGAGTGAATGTAAATATTCCCCACATTCATGAGCCTCCTTCTTGGTACACATTAGAAAAATACTTTTAAACTTTTAAAACACTGCAAATCTGCTCAGCTTCATAACCTTAGCGTGAACACCTTCCTGAACCCCTAATCTAGGCTCAGGATACCTGGGCATGTACAGTATGTGGGTACCTCTGCTATACTGGGGAGCCCCTTGCTATACTAAGGACTACGTGTATAACTGCAGATATCTTTTAACCCCTTCATACCCATTTACCTTGTCTGGAAGATGCTGCAGCAGGGACTCTGGCGGTGAGTCGTAAGAGAGTTTTCAGGGTACGAGGTTGGTGGATTAATGCGCTTAGCTGTATCAGAGGATATCACTCAATCTCCATATACAACTTTTGGGGTATCCCATAACCCGGAACCCTGCTACATAGACGCATTCTGCAAAGACTTTCTCCGCCAAACCCACAATGAAACTTACAGCCTTGAAATCTCCCGATCCCAGCATCCCCGGAAAGGAAAAAAAAATCACATAATTCTTTAATGTCGCAAAATCAGTATACAGTTGCAGTAATACATTTTTGACATCTGGGTCCCAGAGTTGACACTCTAAAACCCTAACACATGGGTCAGGGTTAACCAAGTGGGCTTGACCTTTATTATAAGCTGGGTTAACCCCTTCACCGCCACAGTCACGATTCCACATCTGTCAGCTGATTCAGCGCAAAGCTTAAATCTGTTTCTTTTCCTCTATTTCTGACCTGCAGCTGCCGGTGCTCCTCCCAGACCTTGTCCAGCTCATGCTGCAGTCGTGCCCTCTCATTGGCCGTGTGGTCCAGCAGCTTGCGGGTATCGGCCATCTCGGTTTCATAGCGCAGTGTCAGGTCGGCCACATGACGGATGGACACCTCCTCCCTCTCGGCGAGCTGTATCCTGTGCTCAACAGTCTGTGACTGCAGTTTTTCAGTTTGATCCTGCAAACCTCTTCTCAGGACCTTCATCTCTTCCATGGGCTTGCTCTCGGTGTGTAACAGCGCCTCCTTCATATTCTGGAGTTCTGCAGTTTTTTCTCATCAAGGTTGCCGCTGCTTCCGTTTGCAGGCCTCTTTCTCCTTGACGTACTGACTCAAGGGGATTAAGCAGCCTCTCTGCCTTTCCAGCTCTTGCTCCAGTTTCTGGACCTTTTCCCTCTCCCTCTCATACAGAGTTACCTGGCATCTAAGCTCCGTCACCAGCGATGCTCTGGTGACACGCAGTGTGGCCTTCAGCTCCTCATGCTGCTCTGTGGGGACATACTGGGTACTCAAACGTTCCTGTAGCACTTGCTGCTTCTCTTTGCCTACTTGCAGACTTGCACATAGCTCTTGCAGCTGGCTCTGCGATTGGTGTGCTGCTTCTGTGTGCTGCTTCAGGGAGACATGTTGCACCCTCTCTACATTCTGAAGTGCTTCCTGCATTTCTAACTTTTCCTGGATCAATTGCTTCTTTACCTTTTCTGCTTGGTGAACCTTCTTATCACCTTCACTGATCTGGTCAGTCAGGTCTGAATTTTTCTGTTTCAGACTTGTATTTGCTCTTTTTACCATCTCTAAATGAATCAGGATTTCTTCCTCAGAATCCTTCAATTCACAGACCTCATGGCGTGAGAGTCCCAGCTCTGTTTTGAGCACGCGAGCCTGTTGGTGAGAAACTTCTAAGTCTGTGATGAAGTTTTGCACATCTCTCTGGGACATCTCATAGCATAGTCTCCAGTCAGGACTTGTTCTCTCTGATTCGCTCGGCTCTCTGCACACGATGGTAGCGGCAGCCTCTGTCATCTCTAGGCGTGTTGTCGTTCCCGTGACTATTGCGCCAAACGCTCTGGGCTGTAGCTCATCTCTGGTCTTTTCTGACCCACGCCTTCCTGAATACACAGGGTAACATTTTTCTGGAGCTTCTGCTGAAAATGGTGGATGTCCTTTTTGCGGGGCCCCGTAGCAAGAGTCATCATCATCCAGCCTGAATGGCAGTCTTTTGTATGGTTCAACTTTTCACACCGTAAAATTTCTGGTGCGGTTCCTTTTGCAGGATCACGCCGGGATAGCCATCGGGATAGTCATTCCTGAAAATATATTGTTTGTGTGGCCAGGCACATTACACATAAAACACATTGTATCCTCCATTTTCTACCTTCAGCTGTATTCTTCACCTTGACCTATTGGAGGCGCTATTTCCTCAATTCTTCATACCAGATGGGGCAGACATCACACTCTGCACTTGCTTATGGCATTATCTTTACACAGCACAGCAATCCTTTTCATACCCGACGGGCAGACTTTACACTTTCTTCAGAGAATTTTTTTTTTTTAGTTCAGCACCTTAACATATCTTCTGACCTCTGAGTGCTATTGCATCCACACTTCACACATTCTCTGTGCATGCTCTAAGCACAACTGGTTACTCACAGTGGGACAGGCTTTGCTTGCTTTTCACTCCAGTTGGCGGCCATTTTAAATCCCTGAATTTATCTTCAAACCCACAATTTCCGCTGCTTGGTGCCTTAGAGACTGCCTGCATTAAACTCCACCATATTGTGATGCCCACACCATGTTGCAGTCTCTTTTGTCCCAAATGAAGGCAGGAAACACTGTATCTTCTAAGCAGGGGTTTATTTACAGGGATTAAATAAACAACGGGCCCACCGTCCCTTTAAGAAAAAACAAATAATAAAATCAAATCCTATTTCCATTAGGAAAGCTAACTACACATTCAACTCCAACCCTTACTAACCCGGGTGCATAGCTAAGCTCATTCCACCCCAAACAGATAGTATTATTGCTGAGCATATAAAGTCTCTGTAAACAACAAATAAGGGTTTGGCTTATCTGTAAGTCCAGGTGTTGGCGCAGACGTCCCTGCTTCAGCACAGCTCTCTTTCGGCAGTGTCTCCCACTCTTTACCAGCTTCTTTTAACCAGCTTCCGTTAGCTGGGGAGCTCCTCTGTCTCTCTCCCACCACCCCCACCCCTTCTCTGTGGAAAAACAGTCTCACTGTGCCTTGCAGCTTCCAGCCTTTTAAAGCACTTCATGACTATTCAGAGCAGACTGATTAGCTTCATTAGTTAGCACCTGAACAGCCATTCCAAGGGTGATTAACTCTCTGTGCTGCAAAAGTCCTATAGCTGCCCTATTCATACCCTGGAGGACAGCGATGGCACCACAATATATATATTGTGAACAGAACATTGGTTCTGTGTCTTTGTTTCACAATATATATTTTTTTGACCTAACAATTGAGTGCTGCCCGTGTAATTTCGTCTAAACAACGGTATCGTATTTCCTATTATTACCTTATGGGATTAGCACTTACATTATTTTCTAGTGAAGTGCCTGCTGTTCGCTGTGTTATATATATATATATGTGTGTAAAGCTAAGGTCCTCATTGAGTCCTTTATGAAAGACTGAATTCAAATTAAATATTCATCTGGATTTAAGCATAGTAAGGCTGCTTCTAGCTTGCCTCCTGTATTACCTAGGCAAACTTTCTATATCCCCCAGTCAAGCAGACCTCTCGTGGAGCCTGCATGTTAGAAATAGAAATGCCTTGCCACATTGGTAAGTTTTTTGGCCTTAGTAAGATCTCTTCCAGCATTAGGTATATTACCAACGTGTTCTAGGACCCTCACCTTGAGTTCCCTTGAAGTCATTTCTACAGTACATAAAGTTGGTGACATGGGCACGATAATGCATAAATGAGTCCTTTGGAAATACAATTTAAAAAGTCCTTCACTTTAAAGACTTGAGTACCAGTCCTTTTACTAAAGGCTTTCTTTTTCGAGATGTAATTACAGCATTTACATTTCCCACAGGGAAATGTCCCTCTTGTTGGATTATTCCCACTCATATTGTTGTCTAAGTGGCTGCGTACTAATTGATCTCTCAAATTAGTAGCTCTGTGTGCAGTCATCTGGACTCATGGTCCTATTACATTAGCCAGATGGGTTCTCCCTGAAGTATCCCCCAATGACGCTGAATTATAGTTCTCATTTCATCCCACTGTGAATTATATGTGGAGATGAATCGAACGGGTACTGGTGTACCCACAGTAGATTGTTTAACTTTGGGGATCAACATGCTCTCTCTATTCTGATGTTTAACTTTATACTTGGCCCTCTTAAAGGATCTCTTACTGTATCCTCTCTCATGAAATAAACTTCAAATTCTTGTGCCCTATTGTTAAACACTATCGAATTAGAACAGTTACGCTTTAAGCGATATAACTGCTCAACAGGTATCCCTCTCTTCAACGAAGCTGAATGACAGCTTGTATAGTGCAAAAGACTGTTAGTCGCTGTTTCTTTTCTAAAGACATCCATCTCTAATCTTAGGGCATGAGTAATAATGATGGAAAGATCCAAAAATGAAACATTGCTATCAGAAATCTCATAGGTTAAATGTATGTTAAATGAATTCCTATTTAATAATTCAATTAATTTGGTACATTCAATGACGAGCCCCTCTCAAAGGAAGAAGACATCATCTATGTATCTGATCCAGTGCGGGATATGACAGGTATACTGAATCAATTCATCAATAAAGACTTTCTCTCTTTCCCACCATCCCAAAAAGAGGTTTGCATACTATGGGGCACATTTGGCCCCCATCACAGTCCCACTGATTTGTACGTAGTATTTGATGTTAAATAAAAAATAATTATCGGTTAAGATGAAAGAAAGAAAGAGAATGACTAAATCACATGTACCCTTAGTAGATGTTTTGCATTGTCTATGTCTTTTTGTATATTTTTGTTTACACTTGCACTTATTCTATCCTTCCTGTTATTTCTGTTTGCTTCTCTGGTTCTGTCTGTTTTCTTTGTGTATGTATATATACAGTATATATATGAACCAAAAAAAATGGGAAAAAGTGCAAACCAATGTAGCAAAATTCAGTAGAAATACTGTAGCTGGGCAATTTATTAAAAACCAAGAAAAACCAGGTCCCTGGACATAGACAGATAGTGACAAACACAATGTATTATTCAAAAAACACACATACAGGATAAAGAGAGTAAAAAATATATATGATCAAAAAATAGTCCAGTAGATCTGCTGTGAAGGAGTGAAGGAAATGTGCTCCTATAACCATGTAAAAAAGGGATTTATAAAAGGCTGGTATGTGAAGATGTGGTGCATCCGTGAGAATAGATAAATCTTGATAGAAGGTGATAACATTTTCTATTGTGTATCCAATTGTAGCCAAAACATATCATCCATGATAGTATAGTATGTTGAGAGTGGGATGAAAAAAATAGAGATTGCTTCCGAGGTTCACAGCACCTTCACTCAGCCAGTTGTATGAATATAAAAAAGTTTATTAGTAACCAGCAATGTACAACAGCATGAACACTCTTACGCGTTTCGTCCAAACCAGGACTTTTTCAAAGAGTGCTGTTCATGCACAATGTCCCAGTTCATATAGGGAGAGAGCTAGATCAACAGCCAATCATTCCTAAGGTCAGATAAATTATCACTGCTGAAATCAATTAGGTGATTCGCTATACTATAGGACTGTTTATATCACATCGCTCACTACATGAAGGGACATACAGACATGCAAATATTGCATACATTGTTAACAATATTAAAATGACAGCCTAATGCTGTATAAAATTAAAATCAAAATCATACAAAGCATTATGTTCAAATACTGGTATAAATAAAACATTAATAAATTGTATAATAATTAATCAATTAATTCAATCTGAAAGAAAGTGGATAGGAATTATAGCTTACATAATCATAGAAATAAATGAATAATGTAACATAGAATTAATTCACAAAACTTAATAAATGTTATAATACACAGTGTGGATATTTTATATGAATGATTTTTCTATAATGGTTAATGATACCCAAATAGACATAATTTGGACAGTAAGCACACCCTGAACACCTATCATACTGGGCCATCACCCCACCAAGAAGTGCTTGAGCTCCCAGTCTTGGTTGATTCCGGCCGGATGAAGTGTGTTCAGGGTGTACACCCAGTACATTTCCTGTTTATTCAATACACCTTCCCTATGTCCTCCTCTAGCATGACACGGTATATGCTCAATAGCAGTATAGGAGAAATTATTTATACCTCCTTTGGGGCATCTAGAGAAGTGTCTAGGGACAGGGTGGGTAGTATCATTCCTTTTAATAAGTCTTACATGCTCTGCTATGCGAGTTTTGACAGGTCTAATTGTGCGTCCTACATACATTTTATTACAGCCACATCTTAAAAGATATATAGTAAAGGACGTATTGCAATTTAGAAACTCCTTAATAAAATGATTTTTTTGTGTTAGATTCTGATTTTACATATTTGGTACTGTGGGCATACCTACACATAGAACAATTTCCACATGCAAAAAAGCCCTTAGGGATCCCTTTTATTTTATTAGAGTTTGACTGAAAATGGCTAGGTGCCAGGTGTGATGCTAAAGTTTTAGCCTTCCTAAATGTGAATCTTGGCCCATTTCTTATATATTCTACAATATCCCTGTCAAGTGACAGAGTATGCCAATGTTTATGTATGATATCACATATTTGTTTGGATTGTCGATTATATGTGGTACCAAAAAATGGACTCAATTCACTTAGCTCAGGAACAGGTTTTGTTTGATCCATAAAACGTTTCTTTTTCTTATATTTTTCCAGGAGTACGGAACGATCCAAAGATCTTGCATGTTCAAATGCCGTTTGGATATCCCTACTGTTATAGCCTCTGGCCTGAAAGCTTTGAAACAATGCTTCTGATTGTGAATAAAAATTCTCATCATTTGAAAATATACGTCTTAACCGTATAAATTGAGCTTTAGGGATGCCTTTGAGTAATGATTGGGGGTGGCAACTTTTTGCTGACAGTAATGTATTCCTAGAATTGGGTTTACGGAACATATCAGTTTGGATTTTTTGATCATGGTCGATGTACAGAAGCAGGTCTAGATAATTTATACAATTAATATTATGCTCATAAGTAAATTTAATATTTCTGTCATTAGAATTAAGGAGATTGATAAATGTAAGAAGTGATGATTCATCGCCGTCCCATACTATGATGAGATCGTCGATGAATCTTTTGAAATAAATTATTTGTGAACGATAAATATTGTTGCTGTGATAAATATATTGTGCTTCCCATAAACCCATAAATAAGTTTGCATATGATGGTGCAAAACTCGTGCCCATTGCAGTGCCTAACAACTGTAAATAAAATTGTGAATCAAACATAAAATAATTGTGAGTTAATAAAAATTTAATAGATTCTAAAAGAAAAGTGCAAAGTGACGTGGATAATTGTGATAATTGTAAAAAATGTGCAATTGCTGTCAACCCGTGATCGTGATGTATAATTG
This sequence comes from Ascaphus truei, assembly GCF_040206685.1. Classification (NCBI taxonomy): domain Eukaryota; kingdom Metazoa; phylum Chordata; class Amphibia; order Anura; family Ascaphidae; genus Ascaphus; species Ascaphus truei. The sequence goes on along the minus strand of NC_134484.1, from coordinate 208,932,614 downwards.
AATAAAGAGAAATCACATCAAGTGTGACCCATCTGTATTCTTTCTTCCAGACCAGGTCCTGTACATCGACCATGAGATCCGAAGAATCCTTTATAAAAGATGGCAATGAGCAAACAAGGGGTTGTAAATATGAATCCACAAAGCGTGATAAACCATCTCCCAAAGATCCAATTCCTGCCACTATAGGATGACCAGGCGGGTTGACCAGTGACTTATGGATCTTTGGGAGATGGTGGAACACCGGAATCACGGGATGTGGGTTACTTAGAAAATCAATTTCCTGTTTATTGAGTGTACATAGAATTTTACCAAATTCAAATGACAGATTATTGAAAAAAGATCCTACAGCTGAATTTATTTATTTATTTTGAATTTATTTTGCAGTATAAGGAACTCATTGAATTTGGTAAAATTCTATGTACACTCAATAAACAGGAAATTGATTTTCTAAGTAACCCACATCCCGTGATTCCGGTGTTCCACCATCTCCCAAAGATCCATAAGTCACTGGTCAACCCGCCTGGTCGTCCTATAGTGGCAGGAATTGGATCTTTGGGAGAGGGTTTATCACGCTTTGTGGATTCATATTTACAACCCCTTGTTTGCTCATTGCCATCTTTTATAAAGGATTCTTCGGATCTCATGGTCGATGTACAGGACCTGGTCTGGAAGAAAGAATACAGATGGGTCACACTTGATGTGATTTCTCTTTATTCAATTATACATCACGATCACGGGTTGACAGCAATTGCACATTTTTTACAATTATCACAATTATCCACGTCACTTTGCACTTTTCTTTTAGAATCTATTAAATTTTTATTAACTCACAATTATTTTATGTTTGATTCACAATTTTATTTACAGTTGTTAGGCACTGCAATGGGCACGAGTTTTGCACCATCATATGCAAACTTATTTATGGGTTTATGGGAAGCACAATATATTTATCACAGCAACAATATTTATCGTTCACAAATAATTTATTTCAAAAGATTCATCGACGATCTCATCATAGTATGAGACGGCGATGAATCATCACTTCTTACATTTATCAATCTCCTTAATTCTAATGACAGAAATATTAAATTTACTTATGAGCATAATATTAATTGTATAAATTATCTAGACCTGCTTCTGTACATCGACCATGATCAAAAAATCCAAACTGATATATTCCGTAAACCTAATTCTAGGAATACATTACTGTCAGCAAAAAGTTGCCACCCCCAATCATTACTCAAAGGCATCCCTAAAGCTCAATTTATACGGTTAAGACGTATATGTTCAAATGATGAGAATTTTTATTCACAATCAGAAGCATTGTTTCAAAGCTTTCAGGCCAGAGGCTATAACAGTAGGGATATCCAAACGGCATTTGAACATGCAAGATCTTTGGATCGTTCCGTACTCCTGGAAAAATATAAGAAAAAGAAACGTTTTATGGATCAAACAAAACCTGTTCCTGAGCTAAGTGAATTGAGTCCATTTTTTGTTACCACATATAATCGACAATCCAAACAAATATGTGATATCATACATAAACATTGGCATACTCTGTCACTTGACAGGGATATTGTAGAATATATAAGAAATGGGCCAAGATTCACATTTAGGAAGGCTAAAACTTTAGCATCACACCTGGCACCTAGCCATTTTCAGTCAAACTCTAATAAAATAAAAGGGATCCCTAAGGGCTTTTTTGCATGTGGAAATTGATCCATGTGTAGGTATGCCCACAGTACCAAATATGTAAAATCAGAATCTAACACAAAAAAACATTTTATTAAGGAGTTTCTAAATTGCAATACGTCCTTTACTATATATCTTTTAAGATGTGGCTGTAATAAAATGTATGTAGGACGCACAATTAGACCTGTCAAAACTTGCATAGCAGAGCATGTAAGACTTATTAAAAGGAATGATACTACCCACCCTGTCCCTAGACACTTCTCTAGATGCCCCAAAGGAGGTATAAATAATTTCTCCTATACTGCTATTGAGCATATACCTTGTCATGCTAGAGGAGGACATAGGGAAAGTGTATTGAATAAACAGGAAATGTACTGGGTGTACACCCTGAACACACTTCATCCGGCCGGAATCAACCAAGACTGGGAGCTCAAGCACTTCTTGGTGGGGTGATGGCCCAGTATGATAGGTGTTCAGGGTGTGCTTACTGTCCAAATTATGTCTATTTGGGTATCATTACCCATTATAGAAAAATCATTCATATAAAATATCCACACTGTGTATTATAACATTTATTAAGTTTTGTGAATTAATTCTATGTTACATTATTCATTTATTTCTATGATTATGTAAGCTATAATTCCTATCCACTTTCTTTCAGATTGAATTAATTGATTAATTATTATACAATTTATTAATGTTTTATTTATACCAGTATTTGAACATAATGCTTTGTATGATTTTGATTTTAATTTTATACAGCATTAGGCTGTCATTTTAATATTGTTAACAATGTATGCAATATTTGCATGTCTGTATGTCCCTTCATGTAGTGAGCGATGTGATATAAACAGTCCTATAGTATAGCGAATCACCTAATTGATTTCAGCAGTGATAATTTATCTGACCTTAGGAATGATTGGCTGTTGATCTAGCTCTCTCCCTATATGAACTGGGACATTGTGCATGAACAGCACTCTTTGAAAAAGTCCTGGTTTGGACGAAACGCGTAAGAGTGTTCATGCTGTTGTACATTGCTGGTTACTAATAAACTTTTTTATATTCATACAACTGGCTGAGTGAAGGTGCTGTGAACCTCGGAAGCAATCTCTATTTTTTTCATCTGTGACGTCATATCCGGTTGGGGCACGCAGACGCCAGCAAGCAGAATCCCAGCACACAGAGCCTCCAGGATCAAGCTTGCAGCCGCAAACAGGAACGGCTTTCAAGGGACCTCCAGGATCAAGCTTGCAGCCGCAAACAGGAACGGCTTTCAAGGGACCTCCACGCGATACACAGGGGAGACAGGTGAGGATATATTGGTAGCCGGGCCGTGATTTACTTGGGGGCGCCCCCTTGGGAGGTGTCCCCTTGTACCTCTAACCGGTTTTCCAGTACCCCACTCCCCTTGTTAGTATCGGAGATACCCATATATTGCCTTATTACCTGCATCACCTATATACCGGCGTCAAACCTTCTTTCCTAAACACACTCCATAGTGCCTGGTAGTGGCCTCGATAATTGGGGTTACCCTATTTTTTCCTGTTGAGAATGGGAGACAAGCACTAGCAGGGACTGGGGATAGAGGAACGATCTTACCAGATTGTGTAAACACAGCAAACCCCAAAGGGTCCACGCGTCTTTCTGTCAGCTGCACATCGCCAAAACTCTGCTCGGTGACCATGTACAGTATTGCTGATCCAGGTAACACTAGAGTCGGTCTCCTGCTTTCCTCCAGCCAGCCGCAAATTAGTAGCTTTAAAGATGCAACACTCCAATGTGTACGTAAGTCTCCAATTCAACATAAGAAATTCTCAGTCTCGGCCACAACTGCAATTAAGTTGCACACTTCCAGGTAATTCAACCAGCATACACTCCAAAAGTCTTCACTCCTCACTCCTAATAAAATAAAAAGTATATACAGAATAAGGGTTGATAAATAATTAAATAAAATACATATAACGAATGAAAAATAAAATGAATTTATAAATTTAAACCAAATGTTACCAGATCAATAACTAATATAAAAAGCATAGTGTGACAAATAGAAAGCCACACTATTCATGAATCTCATAGTGTAAATCCGTATGAACATGCACACATACAGATACATGTCTATACCTCCATATGCGCATGTGCACACAAACAAACCCCGCAATTAAAAAGGTATAAATAAAAAAGACAATATATATGATTTAAATATATAATATCCAATTGCAGGGGAAACAAAGAAAAGGGGAGTTATATGGACAAGTCAAACCTAAATAGAAAACATGGACACTAGACAGTGGTACTAGTGTCCAAATTTTCATTAAGACCACCGTGTATCAAGCAATTATGCTTGAAAATCCAGGTCTCCCTACATAAAAGCACTTTAACCCTGTCCCCTGCTAATAACAGAGGATGGAAAGTGTTCCAGACCCATAAACTTCAACCACCAGTAGATTTATTATGACACAAGAGGTGACGCCTTGACAAGTGATGATTGGTGACCCCATTCAAAACATTCCTCCTGTGCTTTAAAAATCTAGTGCAAAGGGGACGTGTGGTGCGGCCCACATATTGCAGGCCGCACGCACAACTAATGAGATATATAACAAAAGTGGTTTGGCAATTAATGAAGCCTTTAACCGCAAAAGTCTCACCATTAGAGAAAGATGTAAAATTTCTTTGTGTCACCAAAAAAGTGCATGTAAGGCTGCGAACCCGCTGCGGCCAGGGACCACCAGACCCTTGCCCGAATGGTCCCTGCCCCCGCTGCCTCCTTCCAGCAGGGCTGACTACTTACTGTGACGTGTCAGCCGGCCGATGCTGCAAGATCCTAGTGATTTTCGGCGCTGACGCGTCACGTGGTACGCGAGTCAGCCAATGGGGAGGAGGGGAGGGAAAAAGTTAGATGGGAGGCACCTTGGGCGGGGAGCAGGGAAGGAGCTGCGGGTTAAAGTGTGTGTGTGTGTGTGTGTACGGCACCACGATCAGATCCCGCCCCCCTCCCTCCCACTCCCGCTCCGGCTCCCGGCTCCCTACAGACCGCATATCGCGGTCTGTGTCTGTCAGCGCCCAGCCTGTCTGCAGTGCGGGCGTGCTGACTGAGGGAGTGGGGCCTTAGCCTAAGACATCTCCCTCTATTGCATTTAAAATTTCCTGATGGATTAGAAATGAAACCGGAGGTGGATAGAGGTGGATGGAGAACGTAATTTAGTAGGGGCCAACATGGTTTTATGACACTCCACCCTTCTGTATATAATGTCGTTCTTCCAGATGTGTTCCCAAGACAGGGTCATACTTCAAAATGCCCCAGTGTCTATTTACAATAGACTTATGCGACTGGCTAAATCTTGTGGAAAAAGACATACAATCCTTAGAGGAGGATCGAGTACTGTGAGAAGATCTGGTTTCATATTTGTCTTTAGTTGTTTGGAGCAGGGCTTGTCCGTCAATGGACCTCTAAAGAATCCGCGCTCCCCACTTTGCGCAGCGCTGTACTAGTCCACACAGAGTCCCCCTGATAATGCTTCATGGTGGCCTCTATTTTACTCATACACCTCAACCAAGAAACAGAAATTGTAGAGTATGTATGCCTTTTGTTCTCTCTACACGTTCGAAGTGATACCCCCATGCCCTTCTCTGTTATTCCCTCCTTTGAATCCCAGAGAATTCATATTATTTATTTATAACATGTTTTACCAGGTAGTAATAAATTGCGTTACCTCTTATTTTCAAGTGTACCCCATGCTCCTCTCAATGTTGCAGTCATTTACTGTACCCCTCGATTTCCCAGTTTCTGGACAATGTTGAAGGGGTTGGAACTAACTTAGTCTTTGGAAAACTTGGAAAATCTGGAACACACATTAAATCTGACAAATCTGAGCTATGTCAGAGTTTTTAAAACCTCTGGTATTCATTCCCTGCACCCCAATCAAAAAAACCTTAGCAAATCCCTAGCAACCAATCTGAGACCACTAGACTGGGTTTCTTAAACATCTGTGTTCCCAGGGGCAGGTAAAATATTATTCTTTGCCCCTTACGATGCGAGGCTCCAGTCAGTCTGGGCAAGGCCATATGGACCCTTTGAACTGAGGATGTGGGTGCTCCACTTAGCCCTCCTTGCTAACAAATGGTTCACACCTCCAGGACAAGTGTCACTTTGATCTATGGACCTAGGATGAACGACCCTGCCTGGTTTAATGTATAAAGTTAAACATATTTTAAAACACTGCTGCTTAATAAAATATACTCTTATACATTCTGCTGCTAAAATGTGTTACAGTTTTTTGGTGTATGAAATAGAGTGTAACCTAAACTGTTCCCCTTACACTAGCCTTTATGTCTTACACACAGGAAACTGGATATTTAAACATTTTAATTTTACTTTTAAAACTCTCACACCCTTATTTTTGGGCTAGAGTAAACCCTAAACTCATACTAGCTTTTAGGGGCTCTAGGCAAACACTGGGCACCCCAGTGTAGTTTGCAGGAACACATTTACCCTTTCTAGTCTATGCTTAAGCAGGACCTCCTAGTGGTGAGTCACAAGAATGCTTTTCATGGTAGGGTTTTGACAGAAGCACTGCGCTTCAATGTAGCCGGGAATCTAACCTGAATCCTGGGTACATTTTTTAGGGTCTCCAGTAACTTTGGAACCCCACTAAATAGACGCAGTCTGAAAGAAGTTTCTCCGTCAAACCTACCCTGAAACTGACTGCCTGGTCATCTCCACTTGCTAGCACTCCTGGAAAGGGTAAAACATGAAAAATTGCAATTGTCGCATTTTTTATTACATGGTACAGTAATGCATGCACAATACACAGGTCCAAGAGCTGACACTGTAGGACCCCCTGTGGCGAACATGGGGTTAATCAAGCCTTAATAAAGGTATTATACCCGGCTGATTAACCCCAACTCGCATTTGGAGTGAAGGGGTTAAACGTATCTGCTTGACCCTGATGTATGTGCCCCTACCCCAGCCTTCTTACCCCCAATTTGCAGACTATTCCCTGCCTGCTGTAATAGAAATACATGCAAGCTGTGTTATAAGATTTTCAGGCACAAGATGGCGTGGTGAGCGCTGAAGCCAGCGCTGATTGAAGAAGCGTGGCAGAGAATGGGAGGTCTGTTTGAAGTATGGTTATCCATTTCCAAGCACTCAACTCCGTAACCGCAAGTCAATTGAATAAGCGGCTTGCGGTTAGACTTGAAGTGGTTTACCGATAAAATGTATCTGTACCTTGTTAGCTCCCGTAACTTGAAAGGAAGAAAGTGTATTGCCGTGGGAAGTCGGTCAACTGACGTGAGATGTAGGTGAACTTGGCTTCCCACCAGCAAGCCTTTCTATTAAGTGGGCTAAATCGTGAACAGGGACAGCTAGCACCCTGATTTTTGGTGTGCAAGTCTAAGTAAATAAACCACTCACACACATATAAAAATTACAGTTTTGGTACACTCAGAACATATTGTTTTAATAAAGTGTATAATACTGTAAGTTTAAAATGTACAGGAAGGAACAGTTTTTTCTGTGAGCCCGGGAAAAATCATTTGGTACTGTATGTAAATATGCCAGGGGTAAATGAGCTGAGGGTATTTTTCTTCCTGGACTTCAAAGACCCCCTGTTCAGTGGGAGACTGCAAGTCTAGTGAAGTGCCGGGAATGAAAAGCCTCAGAGATCCAAAATGTGAAAGTGGCCGGGATGTTGCTGAGTGCCAGATCCCGGTACTCAGCATGAGCCCTTCACACCTTGAAGCCAAACCCCAGACTAAGGGTCGCCAGTAAAGGGGTGTACCCCAGGTATGCTAAGTCGCATGGGTGTCAAGCTAACACAAGCACGGTGCAAACAGGAAAGCCTTTTTTGCCCATTTTGCAAACTATGGGCAAATCGGAGATTGGTGGGTTAAGTGTTCCCACAGAGGGAATTGGGCAGGCATGTTATAGATAGGTCGGTGAACCCTACAAAACTGCCCACCGAGCTATCCCGTGTGATTCATGATGTAACGAAACTTTAAACAATATTCTGTTAGAGTACAGCGGTAGCGGTTCCAGGACACAAGGGGTTAATAACAACGCAACCAAGAATTTACCCCAAACTCTAGAATTCGTTAGCCCTGGTGACTCCCCAACGAATTCCTACGAACTAATACGAACTTTCTTTATTTGACTGAGATATTAGATCAGCAACTTGCGATCTAGCCAAGCAGACTTGAAATCAGAGACTGCATTTCTTGCGCTTTCTTGCAAAGGACATTTTGTTTTCTTTCCCCATCCCAGTAAGTGTTGTATTCTGAAGCTGTCGTGTGTTTGTCTATCAAGGAAATAAATGACAATTTATTTTGCCTCCTTGTCGTGTTCAATAGAGAATCCCAAAAATATAAAAAGTGTTGATAAGTTCTGGTCCACCGTGACACCCCCAAAACACAGTTCAGGGGCAAGTGGGCTTAACCTTTATTATAAAGCCTTGTTACTGCCTCACCATCACACCGGGCTCATGAATATAGGTCAAGCCCACCTGGTTACCCCTGACCTGTGTGTGGGGGCCCTAGACTGTCATCACTGGGACCCAGATGTCGAAAATGCATTGCTGAGACTGTGTGCCACTTTTAAGACATTAAAGATTTATTTGTCTTTTGCCTTTACTGGGGTGTTGGGATCGGAAGATTTCTAGGCTGTAAGTTTCAGGGTGCATTTGTAGGAGAAAGTCTTTACAGAATGTGAATATGTATCGGGTTTCCAGAGTTATGGGATACCCCAAAAGTTTTATCCGGGAATTGAGTCAGATTCTCGGATACAGCCATGCACATTACTCCACCAAACTCTGACTCTGAAAACGTTCTTACGACTCACCACCAGGATTCCTGCTGCAGCATCTTCCAGACAAGGTAAATGGGTATGAAGGGTTTAAACTATATCTGCAGCTATACAAAGAGTCCCAAGTATAGAAGGGGTTCCCCAATATAGCACAGGTACCACGATGCATGCCCAGGTACCCCAAATCTGGTATAGGGGTTCAGGGAATGCTCCAGCTAAGGAATAAAGCTGAGCATGTTTGCAGTGTGTACTGTAAGTTTTAAAAGTTGTTTTTCTAATGTGTGAGAAGAACAGAAAGCGCACACTTTTTGGTGCAATAAAGTTTTTACTAAATTAATGAGACAAACAAACAAATAGTGGTAATACTACTATTTGTTTGTTTGTCTCATTTATCTAGTAAAACGTTATTGCACCAAGAAGTGTGCACTTTCTGTTCTTCTCATCCTATTTAGTTTCTATTGAAGTGCTGGGTTAGCACTTCCAACTGAGGAAGCGGCACCTTCTTGGAACTTTGTCTTTTGGACTGTTTCTGCCAACAGATTGGACTCTAAGGTTGTATTTAACCTCTTAGGGGCCAACTCAGGGACACATATACATTCATATTTGCTTGTTGTGAAGCGCCTGTAGCTGAACTGTATGTATTGTGATTATTTAACACACTTATTCGCTTATTTTTGAGTTTTCCAGCTAATACACATTCTTATTTTTCTAATGTGTGCCAAGAATGAGGCTTGTGAGAGTGGGTGAATTTTACTCTCACTCCATCCCTGACACCAGAATAGGAACTTACATCTTTTAGCACATAGAAGACAGGAAACAATATACTTATGTTATTAAATGGTTATATTTTTAATAGGTATATATATTGATAATCTGTACATGAACTGGGGGATTTCAAAGTCATGAATTCTGGACAGCCCAGATGGCTACCAAGCTTGGTGCCTATGTGAAGAGTCCGTACTTCAAAGCCTCAGGGATGTCAAGGTGTTAGGACAGGAGGGGTACTGCAGTTCTGCTTGAGTACCCACATCCTGGGCCAACACAAGGTTATCCGGCCACCATTTGCCGGACCCCAGACTCTGTGGAGCGTGGACAGCGGGTGTGCTCGGTACGCAAAGAGGCAGAGGTGCCAGGTTGGCGCATGCCCCTTTACAACCTGAGAAAAGGTGCCTTCCCGGCTTTACAATAGCGGCAAATCGGTGATTTGCTGGCAGGGAAATTCCCACGCTCTGATATGCTGTAATTGTTGGTGAATGTGAGCCTGAAAGCATTAAGAGGGCTTGCATCTAATCATGAGCTCACATTCCAAGCGCCAAACCAACAGATACAAATTCAAAGATGCTCTGGACTGAATAGATGCGAGCCGGCTTCAAAGATTTTGAACTCAAAAAAGTTTCTAAGTCCCGCTTTTGAGAACGTAGCGTCTGGCATTACATGCCAAAAACAGTTCCAGGACTTTTGTGAGTAACTACCGGTCATTGGAAAGTGCTCCTAAAAAGGTCATCTTGGTGAATTTCGTTCCAGAAACGGATTTATTAGTTAGCCCCGTTCCCAGTAAGTGTGTTAACCTTGTGAATTGTGTTACGTTGTGTGTATGTCTTTTCGTGAAATTACAATTTATTTTACCTCATTGTTTTGCTCAATCAATGATCCCAGGATAAAAAGGTGTTATTAAACCTGGCCTCCCGTGACAGTTGCTGACTATCTTCCACACTTTCTCTCTTCTGAGTCCCTCACTCTTATTCTATTGGGGTTTTGATATTCCTATTGGTAATCCTAATGCCCCAGCTGCCTCTCATAACTAACATCCTCCTTTGGTCTCTATCATGATGGTTACTTACATGAACTTGTGGACACTAGTCTGTGCTTCCTCTCTTACACCCCATATTCTTTTCCCAATCACCTCACTTCTACCTCACTACTTCTTGCCTCCTGCCCAGGGGCGTAACTATAGCCCGGGAGCCCGATAAGATAGACAAGATAACCATTTTCTCAAAAGCAAGGTTCAATATAATAAAAACACCTTGCTACAGTATGCCAGAGTGACATTGGTGTATTTTTTCACATCAGGAGGTAATAGATTAATGTACTGTTGGGGAAAAAGCATTTCAGTTTTAATATAATAATACAAGGCTGTCCCGAGTCTTAATAAATACTTTGGTCTAAAGCTTGCCATACTACAAATATGGGGACTCAAAACAATTGGAACCTTTAAGTAAACTAAAGGGGACTTCGGTAACCCACCACAGGGCGTAGCTATAGCTCAGGAGCCTGTGCTCTTGGGGGGGAGGGCGCCGACAGAGGGGAGAACCGGGACATTTGGCTATGCCGTCTAGCGAATGACAACTGAAGTCAGGGCCCCATTCCTCCTCTGGTCCCCTTAACAACCGCTTGCCGGCAGACCCACTCCTGTGCTCAGAGCACAACATCAAAGCTGGATCGGGTGCTTTGTGCGGCGAGGAGAGGGGGTTTGCAGAGAGAGCAGGCTGCAGATGCTGGGGGCGGAAGTGAGGCAGAGAGCTGCAGAGCTCTGCCCGCCCCTGCTCTCTATGACATCAAGGGGAGAAGTTACTATGTGCTGCTGTGGTAAGGTATGGATGTGTGTGTGCCAATTTTCTGTGTTTCAGTCTGTCAGTGTGCTTCAGTGTCAGTATGCTGTGTGTTTGTGTGTAAATGTGTCAGTTACAGTTTGCTCTGTCTGTGTGCTGTGTGATTCAGTGTCTCAGTGTGCTGTGTGTGATTCAGTGTCTCGGTGTGCTGTGTGTGATTCAGTCTCTCAATGTGCTGTGTGTACCTTAGGGCAAGCAATTCAGGTAACGTGATAAAAATATTAAGAGCATTTTTAAAATAGTTTGTCATTCTTTACACAATTGTCTAGTTATCTGTATTAAAAGAAGTTATTGTGCAGTATACGGTATTCCAGTGTTTTTCTAACCACTCGTGCAAGGGGGGGGGGGGGGGGCGAGGTTATTGTAGAGGGGGAAATTGTATGTGTGTGGCCAGTAGGTGGAGGGGAGGATTGAGGGAGCTGGATTGAGTGTGGAAGGGAGGGTGTTACTGAGTGATAGCCGAGGTGGGGGGGGGGAGTGTGAGAGGAAAAAGGGGGTAGTGAGGGAGGGGGTATAAGAGAGGGGAGAGAAATACATGGAGAGGGTGAATAGAGCAGAGCAAGGTGTAAAAGTAGGGGGGGCTCGATGTACCCCCAACACGGCGGGGGGGGGGGGGGTGCATGGAAGCTCCTGAATCTACGGAATATGTTCACTCATATTGGGGCCCTAAAAAAATAATTGCCCGGGGCCCCACACATGTCTAGGTTCGCCACTGCTCCTGCCCTCATTAACCTCTTCTCAGACATCAGACATATTGGAATTTACATAAAATATACCTTACTCCACTTTTTAAAAACCCTCTCACACACATAGACACTACACATTCTCTTATAATACTGCCCTATCACTGTCTAAACCAGGCCTGCACAACTCGTAAAGTGAGAAGGGCCGAACTGCTCCAAGGGAAAAAACATTGGGCCACACGGGTAAAATCATCATCACCTCTCCTCCAGCACCTATCATCATCACCTCTCCTCCAGCACCTCTCATCATCATCCTCAGATATCTCCCCCAGCACCCCTCATCATCATCATCCTCATATCTCCACCAGCACCCTTCATTATCATCCTCATATCTCCCACAGAACCACTCACTATCAACCTTTGCGATACTCCCCATCTATCTCTCATACCCCCATCTCTGCCCCTCACCCACACACATAATACTGCCCCTCCACATCAAACACACAATAACCCCCTGCACACCACACATCCCACCCCCCATGCACCTCACATCACTCTCCCCCCTGCACCTCACATCACTCTCCCCCCCCGCACCTCACATCACTCTCCCCCCCTGCACCTCACATCACTCTCCCCCCTGCAACTTACAGCACTCTCCCCTCCTGCACCTCACATCACTCTCCCCCCCTGCACCTCACATCACTCTCCCCCCCTGCAACTCACATCACTCTCCCCCCCTGCAATTCACACCACTCTCCCCCCTCACAAGGAAAACAGTCGGGCCCCACAGCCCATTTCAGCAGCCCCCCACTTCATTTCAGCAGCCCCCCAGCCCTTTCCATTTCAGCAGCCCCCCGCATGAATGAACTACCCCCCCCATGCTTACCTGGTGATGGCGGCAGGGAAGCGCGAGGGATGCGCGCTCTAGCAGCAGACCCGGAAGTTCCGGGTCGCGCTACACTGCTAGAGCGCGTCCCCGTGCTGGAGGAGGGAGGTTAGGGGAGAGCGCACAAAGACACTACTGGAGCGCGTCCTTCTTTCCCTACCAGGGATGGGGGGTGAAGAAAGGGGGGGGGTTGAAGGGGGTCCGTCGCGGGCCGCACGGGGTGCCTCGGCGGGCCGTATGTTGTGCAGCCCTGGTCTAAACCAACTACTTTTAATTTCTCATGAAAACCAGAAAAAGAACGTTCAAGTGCAAAAATTACTTTGTCAAATGTTTTAAATGTGATAAAATAAGTGAAGACATGAAAACATTCAGAAATATATACTGTAAAATACAACCCTTAGATGTAATGTAGCTCCGTCAAAACAAGAAGAGATTTTTTCCAATCTAACTTCCCAAGGAAGCGCTTTGAGGGAAAAATGTACTGTATGGTGTATCACGCTGAGAATCTCTGGCCTCAATGGACGCCTGTAATTGTTTCATCCCAGTCCCCATTAATGACATCATTGTCCAAAAGTAACATGGCATTGGTTTGAGAGTGGAGGGTGTCGGCATCTGTTGCAGCACAACTCTAGGATTTCATTTTTAGACCATGGTGATCTGAATGAATGTTTCACTGTTCAGTTTGTGAGTTAACTACTTTTATCCTTATTCACGTTATAAAACAATATTGTACTATGTATCTCCTACATTCTATAATTGTGAGTAACATCTATTCCTGCAAATTCGAAGACCCATTGCCTGTTTAAGGAGGTTTTAACCCCTTAGAAAACGCTTTATTTTTTCTACCATCATGTGAGTGGGACTAATTTCATTTACTTTACCACCAAGTGATTATTGAAACATTGCATTTTCTATTTTATTTATATCCTGTGAACCTTTGTGCTCCAGAATCCTTGTTTTAATATTTACTTCATGCGTCACTCTACAGCATCAATTTTTTAACTTTCAACTCTCTCCTTCACCGATCAACATCAGCATCCCTACAGACCATGTGGCTGAAGACCTCACCAACCACTTTAAAGATCAATGCTATTCGAAAAAACATTGCACTTTGTTGTGGGTGGGACTTGGCAAACTGTCCTCCTTGCAATCTTCCCCGCCAGATACAAGACGGAGGAGCACTTCACATCAGAGCCCCAGCACTCAGACCTCCCTCCCAAGCCGCCTCCCTCCCACAGCTCCTCCCCTCCTCATTGGCTCCCTGCCACACCAAGTGACGCGTCACCGCTTGGGATCACAATCCTATTGTCCACAATAATCAAGAGAAAATCACAAGGGCAGTTCTCCTTACTCTTTATATTGGACCAGTCTGACACTTTTGATAGTGTTGAACATCCCTTTCTTCTGCACTGCCTCCATCCCATAAACCTGCATGAGACTTCTCTCTACTGGTTTACTTCTTATACATCGGACCCCTCCCTCAGCATCTGCTTTGCTGGCACATCCTCCTTGTCACTCCCACTCTAGCTGGTGTACTCCGGGTCTTTAATCGAAGACCTCTAATCTTCACCATTTATACCTCTTTCTTTGGAAAATTAATAGTCATTCGATGTTCACATATCATTGTATGCCAATACCCAAATCTACCTTCCCCCTTTCTTATCACAAAGAAGGTAGAACATACTTTACAACCAAATATCTAGGAAGTGCTACAGTTGGGGAATAATTAATAGTAATTATAGACCATATTATAAAAACAAAATATATTTAAAAAAAATTAAGTCTCAAAAATTGTAACCACAAGACATGTATGTGATTAGGTGGTGTGGATAATTACAACGATTTTCAGCATTTGCCAAATTAGATGCACTTTGCTGGGCTCAATATGTTTTCATTGAGTTTTCCATATCTGTCCTATCATAGGTGCACAAGTTATAAGCCCCAAGAGTAATTTACAAAAGTGGCTGAGTCATTAAAATGAATGTATTTGCTATGCAGAGTACATTGTAATGATTAAGGCATTTACAGCTCATGAGAGTTAGACTAATGAAACTTCACAAAACAAAAACCTCCATCAAACAAAAGCATTTTTGAACCCCAAATTGCATGAAAATGTTAGCATTCTGTTGTTGCACACATTCACACTCGGGGCTCTGCACACACAAAACTGGAGATGTTTCACTAACTCGTTTTCTGCTATTTTTCATGGATGTCTGGTCACTCAAGCGTAACATGTCAATACCAGAACATCTAATTTCTCTCCTAACTTCACACCTCTACTTTACTTCTCACTTGCAATAATAGACAACTATCCTTTTTATATTCCAGACCAGAGGCTTGGGTGTTTGTGACGGCGAGGGGGTAACCAGGCCATAAATAAAGGTATTTTGCTCGGCTGGTTACCTCTGAGCCATATTTGGGGTTTTAGAGTGTCAGCTCTTGAACCTGGTTGTTGTACATAAAATGCATATGACTGTATGACAAAGAATTTGTGTTTTACCTTTCCAGGAGTGCTAACCAGTGGTAATAGAGAGGCTATGAGTTTCAAGGGAGGGGTTGCGGTAAAAGTGTTGTCAGATTGTGTCTAGGTAGCCGAGGTCCAGAGTTGCTGGCCGCCCACAAATGTATCCGGGAATAAGGTCAAAGGTCAAATTCCCGGGGACATATAGACACGTCACCCCGGTCAAAATCTTCCCTTGAAAACAGTTACGCGACTCACCGCCAGGTTTCCCTGATTCAGCACAGACCATAAAGGTAAATGAAGGCATAGGGATGTGTATCCTGGGTACAGTCAGGAGTCCCTAAGTTAGTGAGGGTCCCCCAGTATATGCCCAGATCCCAAGAACCAGTATAGAGGTTCTGGGGGATACTCAAACCATATATGAGGTTGCAAGGGTTTTTATGAAACCTAAGTCCAGTTTTCAGTAAAGGAATGAACCTAAGCGTTTCTTAGTTCTAACTAAGTTTGGTTTTCTTAATGGAATGAGCCCTGTATATTAACCTAAGCGTCTTTTCATTCTACTTGGGGACTTATGGGGAAAAATATTTTGTTTCATAAATGTTTAATAGCCCATAGGGCTACGAGGGTTTTAAAGTCTAAGTCAGGTTTGCAGTGGGTGAGGGATATGGCTAGTGGGAATAAAAGTAAAGAGAACCATTCTACCCCTCATAGCCAAATGACAGACGGAATAAAAGTGTAAAGTATATTTTATTAAACAGGTATGTTTAAAATGTATTATGTGGTGCCACTGTGTCTACTCGAGGTCCGGACTTGAAAGCCACAGATGCTGCCAGAGGTGTGGAGAACATTTGGGCAGGATGGCTAGGTGAAGTACCCACGTCCTGGGATCAATGCAAGCCGGAACAGCTAGCATTTGCCTTCCCAGACCTGGAGGCACCAAGCCCCGCGGGTGGCTTCTGCAAACAAGTGGCTAAGATGGCAAACTCGCGCATGCCCTTGTTTAATTCAGAAGCTCTGCATACCCGGCTGCAGAAGACTGGCGGCCATCTGATTGGCTGGCTGGAAAGTTCCCTCGCTGGGATTGGCTGTAGTATGGTGGAATGAACTCCAAAATACTATAAGATACCCAGCAGCCAATTCGATGTTGAGATTCTCTAAGATTTCGAACGCCAAGACAGCAGCAGCACATTTGAAACCACCAAAAGATGCTCTTGGAAAAATAGACGCGAGCCGGCTTCCGAAAATTAAAGGTGAGAAATGTTCCAAGTCCCACTTTTTTCGGGGCCAAGTTTTCAGAATAGAACATAGCGGTCGCGGCTGGGATAGCAAGCCAAAAAGAGTACCAGGACGTTTGGTGATATCTCCTGGTCAATGGATTTCGGTGTCTCCGGCACAGATACCGCGGTGGCATCAGGAACTTCATGCCGATTTGAATTCCAGGACATTTGGGGCAAAGTTCCAGTCAACTACAAACTTTGTTTTATGGACTGTAGAAGTTAGAAAAGTCTAGTTTTCCCCCAGACCCCAGTAAGTATGTCTTTCTCTTGTATTTTGTAATCCACTGTGTGTACGTCTGTTTCAATGGAATAAATGACAATTCGTTTTACTATTTGGTTTTGCTCAGTGATTATGATCCTGGTATAAAAGGTGTAAATGCCTGGTCTCCCATGACAGTGTTTTCCTAGCACTTCACCAAATCTGGATAAGTTCACCTCCGCTATATTGCTAAAATATGCCCCTTCTTCACTAAACAAGCCACCAAAATTCAGGTTAACTCATAACTGGATTAGTGCAACCTGCTTCTCTCCACCCCCTCTGCCCTCTACAGTTTTTTTTACCTTACTCACCCTGCTCTTCCTATGCTGTGCCACTATGCAAATCATAACATTGGCTAACCATCTCTACAAAAGCGATGCATAGCACCGCTCCTCCATATTTCTAACGGCATATCTTAGTACTCGCCCACATGCAATGGGCTTGTGATCTACATCTCTCCACCTTCCTCTTTCCTTCCTCCCTCCTGGCTCAGACTTCTTGTGTGCTGCACTCCAACTTTGAGATTCTCTACCACGCACGATCAGAGTCTCCTCCATCATACATACAAAAGTTCCCCAAACACACACTTTTTCAAGCAGGTTTATCAAACACTCTGACTTCTCTTTTACTTACATCGTAGGACATACTCTGGGGCCCAAAGCCGATAGCTAAACCCAGGTTGACCCCCCCCCCCCAACACATGCGTTACTCATCATGTCTTCCAACTTTTTTAGTTTGTAAACTCTTCGAAGCAGAGACCTCCTTCCTATTCGCAGTTTGTCTTAACTTATATGTATTCTTTATGTACAATGTATGCTAGAGCCATACAAATAAGAGATAATATGAGAGAGGTTAAAAACAAGGACATTTGTTCATAATAATGCATATTGTGTGACATTTACAACAATGACACAGGGAGAAAAAAACCAGGAAAATCTAAATCAAAGAAAAACAGCTTCTTCCCCATTATAAAAAGAATCTGAAATATTCACTTTATTGATACACTGAAACAAGGGTTTTTTGTTGTTGATAAAACCAATGCAATAAAAACAAAATAATTTAAGCACACGCGTTCTTAAACATAATTTAAGTAAAATAAGCTAAAGATAAAAGTCACTAAAATAGACAAATACTAGAGAGAGAGAAAAAAAAAAAAAAGAAAAGAAGTGACGCATATACTTAAGAAACAAAACAAAAGATCCATGATTTTCTATTAGCCATCACTGGACACAGCAGGATGTTTATAAGTAAATGCGTACAGGCAGGATCAGGTTGCATGAGAACAGTCCCTAGGGAGTTGGATAGTGTAAGAATGACAGGCTTTATTTTCTCACATCTTCTGTGCAATCCTGGTGCTCCTTCTCCAACCTCATTTCTTCCAACTCTTGCTTGTACTTCCGTTCGATAAAGCGCTTCTGATAAGCCATCTGGGGGAAGTTATCTGGTGTAAGAAGAAGAATGAGATTACTTGTGTTCTGTTTCTTACACACTGCTCTGTGTAGGGAAAAATGTTTAAAACTTGAAGAAATGTAAAAGCTGTTGCACGGGCTTCACCTCGTAAAAATACAGATATCATGGAGTATGTATATTTTGTCAGAGAAAATATGATTTGTTTGCAGTCTCTACAGGTCTGGGATAGATTTTCTTATGTCATAGTTGCAGAAGTAGTTAGCATTCAATCTTATAAAACTAAGATCCTGTCAATAACTCTTCAGAGATTAAACTGCTTGAAGCACATTTTAAATGAGCACTGAGAGGGTTTAAAAGGAAAAAAAGAGAGAAAAGATAAAAAGAAATATACAGAACAGGGCAAAAAAAATATCTTACACTTATCCAGAGCATCCATTGCAGCTCCCATTTCAGCTTGCTGAATACTGCAAGAAAAAAAGCTCCAATTAACCTAATTACCACCATTAGCTTTAACAGAGCTCTTAAATCCTTTTAAGCGGCAATAAGACAGGAAAATGAGAATGAGATACGCAGTATTTCTTCAGGGTCTTTATAAAAAACACATTGAAACGTTGGTTCGTGATTGCTGCAGACGTCCAAACTTATTTTGCAGCCCTGAGTTTCTTTATCCTAAAAACATGCAGTAATATTAAAAAATAAATAAATAATAGTAAGAATGTACCTAATAAAAAAATCAAAACTAAGTGGCCAAAATTTATGCCGTGAAGGCCCTGCCAATGCGAACACAAACGGATGAGGACATGGGGGCCTGTATTAACTCCTAGTTTGTACAAAAATACAACCATGAGTGGGAAAAAAAAGTCCTGTGAGAAGAGCGTGTGCAGACTTGCACAATCGCTGCTAAGACATCTTTACTACTTTCAACTGTGGTCAGTTAAAACTTTTCAAAATCTGATTCTTATTTTTTTTAAATAGATCATTGAAATTTTGTACAAGATTAATGCACAACTACACATAATTTTCTAATTTTACTTGTGTCTGATTAAATGCATTTATTCCATTGAACAAGCAAGTTTCAGCATTCAAATGAAATACTTGCAGAATAAAATCTTTGAAACAAACAAACCTGCTCTGCAGATACCTTTGTTCACAAAACCGCTGAATGGAGATCTCCACATAATTACCTGCTCATCATTCTGGCATGACAGGTAGCCCCCCTCCCCCGCCCCCTCCTCCTTTAATCTGCACAAAAATGAGCACATGCAGGATCCTTACTAATAATATTCTTTCAGGATGGTGAGAAAAATTCTGGCACAGACTGACAGTTCCTAGGGGATGTAACATTGATTGTCTATTAACCTTTCCTTCATGTATATTATTTGAGGAATGCATACGGTTTTGTTTGTATGCATGTATGGCATGGAGTAATGCGGGGGGCGCGGGGTTTACAGAGACCAAGGGCGCTTTCCCGAAGGCACTTAAATCAAGTGCCGGAGGAGCTGCAGGGCCTCTGTAAACCTAACTTACCTTGGCTCCGGTGGCTTCTCACACGCGTCCCCATAGCAACGTGACGTCATGACGCCGAAGCGGGGGTGCGGAGGTGAGGGCCGGCGGCAGGGAAAAAAGTTTGCGCCCCCCTGGCATGGACGATCCGTGCGCAATTTTGCAAATTACTGCTGAGATTGCAAGCAAGAGCAATGCTATTGTGTCATTTAGTGGATCTTAAGTGGAGGGGATTTAAACATAAGATCATAGCCCAGTGTTTTTCACAAATAACTCATTGATGTTTGAGATGGCTACTTTAAAAAAAATTATATAAATTAGCAAATTGAAAGATTACCAGGCGGCATGCAAAGTTTCATCCAGAGTAATCTGTTTTTATTGTATTACATCATGTAATATTAGGGCCTCATTAGGGAACTCATTCTAGGAAGCTCCCCCATTAGCAATCAGCAAAACCATTTTGCAATAAGCAAAAAAAGCCAATGCAATGTCCATACAAATGTTCAAAATGTTTTATTTTTTTTCTGGTAATATTTTTGAGTGCTAAAACTCCAATTGACTGTTTTTGCTCCTTTTTTTTTTTTTTTTTTTTAAATAAACGTTCTTAACTTTAATTAGTGTAAAGAAAAACAGCTTTCAGTTACCTTGGTCCTTTACCACAGCCAATTCTTCCACCTTTGAAATAGACTGCGACTGTGTAAGTTCTTGCATGGGAAGGCCCCACTGTTTGTAAAGTCCTGAAACAGAAACAAGCTGCTTTGGATTTCCCACATCAGACACTCTTTCCCCTCGCTCCATATTATGAGCCTTTTGTCTCTGCATGTGGCCCAACACACCAGCTAGATTGTAACTTGTTTGGGCAAGGGACTATTTGTCCTTAATGTTTCATGAATTAAGATTGTGAGCTCTTCGAGGCAGGGACTCCTTTTTTTAAATGTCAGTTTTATGTCTGAAAACACTTCTTCCCATCATGTGTTATTTGTATCATTTATTTATAGGAGTGACACGTATATTACTGCTGTGAAGCGCTATGTACATAAATGGTGCTATATAAAGAAAGCTATACATACATACTTTTCATATTACGCCCTTATTTGTATTATTCTTCCCTGTACTAGGTCTTGTATAATATTTATGTAAAATGTGGTGTACACTTGCTGGCAGTATACAAATAAAAAATACATTATCCTGCAATATTGTGACACATACTGCTGGGGAAAAGTGTCACATACAACGACAACTTTAAAGACAATAATGCATAGGCAAGAACCATCAGACAGTAATACGAATATGCGGCATTTGGGGCTAGGTCTTACTTGTACAGAGGAATATCTGGTTCTTTCCCTTCCGTTCGTAGGGTCAGGCAGCACTGCTGAAGCTGGGATTTGGGATCATTCCAATCTTGATTTAGAATGAACTCCTACATTAAATGCACCAAATGCTTGTTATACAGATGAAACTTTCAACTTAGTATCAGGTAACACAGAAATATAAAAATGGGATAAAAAAAAAAATATATATGTTTCACTTGGTTAAACTTGTCTGCACATTTTCCTGGATGCTGTTAAACATTAGATACCATTTAATCCTTGCCTTTTGTCCTGACATTCACACTCTTTGAAGCATCTTTTGAGTAATTTCCTTTACTACCCATCACAACCTGTCGAGAGACTGTTCCATCTGTCTACTACGCAAGAACGGTACTTCACCATGTTTTCCTTTAAGCCAGTGCTCTAAACCGTTCTCGAGCAAGGGCATCCTGAAGGAATTTTCTAAAAAGACAGTCCTGCTCTTCAGACCACACATCCCCTCCTTGCTTAAACTCTGGTACACACACATGTCAGCTGCTCAGCAGGTGCAGTGCTGTGCTGCATGGAAATGAAGAGGCTCCCCTCTCTCATCTTCCCGGTTGAGACGTGAGGCGGAACGCAGCCTCTGTTTCCAGACAGCACAGGATGCACCCGCTGAGCAGCCAGCTGAGTTTTATTCCTTGGGGCCGCGGCACCCTGGTTGCTTAAAGCAACATTTCTCGGTCTACTTTCTCTGAATAGTGATTCCAGCCAGTAACTTACAGTATTAATACCTATGGGGTATTTCAAAAGATTTCTAAGGGGCTTAAAAATAAACCAGTAATTGTATTTCTGTGACGTTCACACAGAAGCTGGTGGATAACCGTTTAGTGTATGATGGGAAAAGGGAAAAACAATATGCTGCAGACACGAGCACTGAAAAGATTAACAAAGAATTCCACCACATTTTCAGATGAGGGAATTGGAAACAGCTAGGCCTGTAGAAGCTAAAAAGAAAGACCATTTACCTTCAGTCGTGGAAAGAAGCACACATTCATAAATGTGTAAACGTATTCCAAGTCCTTGTCAATATAAAGTGCAGCAATGAAGGCTACAAATAAAACAGACTGGTTAATATTTTACATGGTGTTCCAGCTCGCTCACAAACCTTAAAACAAGAAATTAGCAAAACATAGAAGTAACCTTTTTCTATATGGAATTTAGTTGTTGAGGAATGGCGTGGTTAGATAGATATAACCTCTGAAAGCAATAACCAGGTCGTTAAGGGTATGGAATAAATTGGCGACTGGAGATGGGAACACTTATTTTCCAAAGTTGGGATGCACTGTAACATTATATATTGTATTTATACAAGTCATCAATGCATTACTTGTCCTGAAATACACAACTACTCATTTCATAACACGGTCTATTTATTTTTAAACACTCTGCTTTCACTTCACATGGAGACGGGTAGATGCACCGATTAAGACTCTAGCAAACATTCATCACATAGATAATAATTAGTTACATAATAGACAAAGAAGAATCTAAAGTTTTTGATGCCAAGTGTAAATGTATAATTTAATCTCTCTGATTACTTAACTGCGGGCACCTCAGTGTGCAACTGGCTACAATGACCACTAACACGGCAACGCCTAACATGCAGTTACCAGCAACTGGAATAGCCAATATCCTATGTCATATTGGTCAAAATAATTTAGGAACATTACAAAGACTCAGATGTACCTAGTGTCATGAACCAGATGGCTGCAAAATGTCACCAACCATATGCATTATCAAGATACGATATAGAAAACAGGGACACAGTCTGTAATTGGACAGAGTGCACAGAACTGAGGAAATACACGTATGCTCATTGTATAAAATTATCTTAAAGAAGCAACGTGTTTACCATTCCATCATTAATTATATCACAAACATGGTTCTGTCACAGTTTGATGGATGAAACATGCTTTTTTTGGTTAAATTAAAAGCGATGACTTGAAAATAGAACATGTCCGTTATTTGTCCACTACAGTACTTCGCGTTTCAAAACTTTGTAAGGAAACCCGTAACATTTCCTTTAGGTCCAGATCCATTACCAAACATATATACTGTATGGCATTTCCAATCACGTGGAAGCAATCAAGTAGCGTACATATCATGATATCTTGTCTATCATTTTTAAAATGTGTTTTAGATTTCAATATATGTTTCATAGTTTTTTTTTAGCATGCCCCAAAGCTTGTTGCAAAGAGTAAGTAAATGACCATGCTCTTATAGAAGGCTTTCTGGGTCCACCTAAACACGATTACCAAATGAAGCTTACAATTATAGTAATTCTATAATTGAATTATCGAATTCAATTCTATATATTAATGATTATAGGCTAAAGCAGTAAAATTCTGGGCATTACTGAAATCCCTGCCCTCTGATTGGTTGGAATTCCGGGCATTATTCAATCAGTAATGGCCGGAATTTTTGGCACCCTGCCAACTCATCTTTCAGAGATGCAGGGGGAGCGCGGCATCTCTGTTCCTCTCCTCTCACAGCACGGCAACACAGGCTCTCTCACAGCACATGCAGGCATTCCCACACAGCACATGCAGGCTCTCTGACTCTCCCCCACCTCCCTCCTCTGCTATTGCTGTCAGAAGCTGGCGGGTCCCAAATAGTAACTTTGTTACTTGCAACAAAGTAATATTTCTTCCACCACTTGCATAGCTTTTGCTAAGGTCATTTTTTTTTAATTTGTAGTTAAAATCACTGCCCCCCCCCACTTCTCTTCCCATTCTCCCCTTCACCCACCTCTCCCCCTCCCCTCTTCTCCCCCCCACTTCTCATCCCTTAACCCCCTCAACACCTCCCCTCTTCTCCCCCCCACTTCTCATCCCTTTCCCCCCTCAACACCTCCCCCTACCCATCACCTCTGCCCCTCCCCTCTCGCTTTTCTCCCCCCTCCTCTCTCCTCGCGCTCGCTCCCCCATCACCTCGCTTCCCCCCCTCACCTCACTGCCCCTCACCTCTCCCCTCCTCCACCACCTCCCTCAATCCCCACTCACCTATCTCTTCTCCCCCACCCTTGCCTCTCCTCCTCCCTTGCCCCCTCACCACTCTTCTCCCCCCTCATCTCTATCCCCCCCTCACGTCTCTTCTCCCCCCCTCACGTCTCTTCTCCCCTCCCCCTCACGTCTCTTCTCCCCCCCCCTCACGTCTCTTCTCCCCCCCCTCACGTCTCTTCTCCCCCCCCTCACGTCTCTTCTCCCCCCCCTCACGTCTCTTCTCCCCCCCCCTCACGTCTCTTCTCCCCCCCCCTCACGTCTCTTCTCCCCCTCCACCTCTCTCCCCTCTCATTTGCTACTTTACTTCTTTTTCCTACACAGGTGCATCAGCGTAGTTCCGAGTTATATATCTTTACAAAAGTGTCTATTTTTTATGAAAAAAAGCCTACATTTAGCCTATAATAGTAATAATCCCCTCAGAATAGGGCTTTACTGCCCAATAATGCCCTGGCTGGATTAAAGTCCCTCGGCTTCGCGTCGCGCCTTCATCTCTTCCAGCCAGGGCATTATTGGCCAGTAATGCCCTGTTCTTCGGGGATTATTACTTAAATATAGCAATGAAAGGAACTCATTATGAGAAGTGTAAAATATATATTGTTTATGATTAAGCGCTACTGCGCTTTCAGCACACAGATGCTTTCTCACTGATGAGAACATCTGTTTGTTCTCTGTATGTAACATTTGTGGAAGTTTCCTGTTTCACTATGCCTTGGCAAGGTCGATACATACATTCTAGTAGGTCAGCCAAAGTCTTGGTTCGGAGAGCCACAGGTCTCTTAGTTTTATCATTGGTGATGGCAAACTCTTGCATGCCTAGCTCCTCTGCTACCTTGGCCTGTGTTCTGTTGTTCACCAATGAACTGCGCAGCAGCTGCAAAACAAAGAGAACTGGATAATGAAGAGACCAAAAAAAATCAACAGAATCCAACATTCTGACATCTTAAAAAATGAGACCACTTAAGATGAGCTTTTATTGTTCTTTAGAGTAGGTATGTGTCTTCATAACTCAAACAAATTCTACTCTTCAAGCCAAAACAAAAGTACTAACAACCCATGTGTTTCAATCTGGGATTTTAAAGTATTAGCATTTTACTTAATTTATGCATGATTCTTGGCTTAAATTCTTGTTCTTGCTGACTGGCTCATTTTTGTTCAAACTTTGAGTGCTTTTGGTATGGTGTACCTTTAACTATTTCTGAACACCATTTGCTGCGGTGCTTAAACTGTCACTTTTTTTTATAGCTATTTTTGATGGATTAAGGCATCTAAGAAAAAGGAAAGTTTAAGACAGATAAAAAATAATAAACAACTACCATTTACAGATCTTGATTAAGTTGGTCATAGTTTACCAGAGCAATTTATTATGGTTCAACTGTAATGTATATAACAAAAAACAGACAAAGATGCCCAAAGCTGCTTTCAATGTGACAAAAATACACAGTGCAATACTATATTCTCTTGAAAAAAGGTCCTTTAGTTTAACCATTTGACCAAAGCATCTTAAGCCTGCTGCCACTTTCAAGGCATTAACTCAGGGAGTGTTAGGACCTGCTACGGTCATGCCTTGTAAGTGGCAGCAGGCTTAAGACGCCTGGTCTGTTTTTTGTTGTATACATTTAGCCACGCCCACTAGCACTCCTTTTGACACACACACTATATATATATATATATATATATATATATATATATATATAGTGTGTGTGTCAAAAGGAGTGCTAGTATATATATACACACATATTTATTTATTATGTGGTAATGTTAGGGGTTTTTCAGAGCTTGTTGGGTGTCTGTATGTTTATCAATTGTAATGTACCCAGTTCTCCTTTTCATTAATATACAAATATAAAATGCTCCCTCAAGTAACAAGGCAAAGTTGTGGTAGTGACTGACCCATCAGTCTGATCTGTGAAGACTTATGTTTGGTCACTGTCATGCTTGTAATGTTAGGACTGTGGCTCATGTTATAGGAACGTGGGTTTACCTAGAGAATTGCCTTTTGTAATGCAATGCAGTCCAGACACTTTTTGATGATATAATACCTGGTTCCTGAGAGCGCTAAATTTGAGCAATTGGGACCCCCAGAGTCACAAACACTGGAATTCAATAGTTCACTTGTAGTTCCATTTAAGCCTGGTGTCCAACCTCTCACTATTCCTACAGTACCTTTTTATCAACACGTAGAACAGGAGTTCCTCAACTACAGTTCTCAAGACCCCCCCCCCCCCCCTCCTGCCCACAGGTGGCTCAATCAGTCCCTGCCTCAGATAAAGGTGGCTCAATCAGAGGCTCATTCTTAGAGCCTCTGATTAAGCCATCTGTGCTGAAGCTGTGATATCCTTAGAATCTGACCTTTTGGGGAGAGCTTGAAGACTGGAGTTGAGAACCTCTGGTGTAGCATATGTTAAACCTTTAGACTACCTAATGGTGTTCCCACACTGTAGGAGCCATTATGACCTTCAGGGAACATCATGATATTTTTGCCTGGTTTGTAGAGGGAGCCCGTTTGTGTTGTTGCGGGCCTGGCCACGGCCACATTATCTCTACCTCAAGCAAAGCCGCGATCACAGAAGTTTGGTGGCATTCTAGTACCGCTGAAATTTAGCAGTGTAAGGATTAATATTTGTTGAAATATAGGCACTACTAAGACTTCATTGAGCACACAATACATGCTGCATTTATTAGAGGCCAGTTAATGGGAAATAAATGTAAATGGGATATGAATGCTGCAGTGATTCGAAAGCTGCAGAAATATCAGTGATATGGCTTGTTAGAGGGAATCTTCATATGCAAATTACTGGGACGCCTATATTTTATATCATTATTTCTCCCAAACTGAAAACTGCTGGTGGATTTGTGACATGGGACAACAAACCTTAAGGTAGTTTCCAAAACAAAATATCAATGAACCATGGAGGCGATTTTGGAACTGGGTGACTTCAATATACACCACATACAATGTTTATACTGTGAAGGCTTCAAGGCCACATAAATCCGTGTTTAAAAATGGAATACCAACACATTTTTGTTCCATAATTTCCAGGTCATATCTGAGCAATATACTCATTTTGTATTATAGTCATGTAAAAAGGTATTCCCAGCAGTTGTGATTCTGGCTATAGTATGCCTATTTAAAAATAGGATGATCGATGGCATCACTGTTAACAAGAGGTTCGGGCGTCACGGAGTAATATCCCTAATGCCTTAAATATGGTTGCAGCCTGGAAAAGGAATAAAGGCCATATTTACTAAGCTGTCCTCTGCCATGAGACACCTTACAATCTATTCAAGTGATTGGAGCGCAAGGTGTTTTTCAGCATGGGAATATGTCTCATGGAGTTGCACGTCTTAATAAATATGATATATATATATATATATATATATATATATATATATATATATATATATCAAAATATATATCAAAATAAATTTCCACTATTACAATCAGAAACTTTAATCAAGTTTGCAGCATGCAAAAAAAGGCATCTACCATGGCATAAATCAACCATGTAAAGAGCTTTAATGCCCCTATCTGTTAAGCAAGCACCGGTGCCACTATTGAGGCATAGAGCTCATCACTGATTACATTATTGATTTGTCAAGCTGAGGAAACAAAAAAAGCATGAAGCATCAGGCTCATAAATCACCATGCCATGCCACATATTTTTTAAAAACCCACAAATCTCCTGCAAGGAGCCGTGGCGACTGAGTACCTAGTTATTCATCAAAAGCAGAATAATTCACTAAATGCCCCACTCCGCCTGTGAAGCCTGCCTTCTCGGAGCGTGATTTATGTGGCTCTCACCGTTAAGTGGCCCTCATGGTGATCAGGGAAATGTATGAATAAGTACTCTGTGGCGACCATCTGCATTATAGAGTCACCCAGGAACTCCATCCTCTGATTGTGGCCTCTGGAGGGAAGATAAAGGCGAAAAATAAACCATGATACAGAGGGATCAATAATCACTCGGAGAATGACAATATAAAATAAAGAGACATTTACAGAAGAGGTTTTTGCTGGGGGTATTCACTGAGGAAACAAATAAATGAGGTGCATCAAATGCCTGAAGGACCATCATAAAAACGAAGGAGGGCCAAAGAGAATGAGTTAAGGTTTAGAGAGTCCGCACGGACCAAAGAAAATAAAATGTACAGGAGAAGCCCGAGTATATGGCTCTTTATGTGGAATCATTAGCATAGCCAATCATTCATATCCCCCAAGTGTACACGTTGAAGAATAAAGTCAGTAAGCGGTTTGTTACACTTTCTCATGACAATGTATAGACATGATGACTTACAGCAGGGGTAGCCAACTCCAGCCCTCAAGAGCAATCAACAGATCAGGTTTTCAGGATATCACTACTTCAGCACAGGTGGATCCATCAGTGGATCAGTTGAAGACTGCACCACCTGTGCTGAACCAGGAATATCCTGAAACCCTGACCTGTTGGTAGCTCTTGAGGACTAGAGTTGGCCACCCCTGACCTAGAGAGTTGGGCACATAATGGTGCTGTATATAGCAGGTCCAAATTATTAACTTTGTAAGACCCAAAAACGTTTTTGCCACGATTTTATACAATTGCATTTATACCTCTTATTACAGAACAAGTTGTAACGTTTAGCATCCTTGTACTAAAATATATCCCTGTAATACAAGGTGCAGGCATGATCTTGATATAGGTCTGGGACTTAAAAAAAGCTGAATTTCTTCATGTACAGGGTTCTAGTACGTCATAAAGGCGCTATAAGAGCTTCCGGGGATTGGCTATTCATAGCCATGCGACATGTACAGTATTTAATTGTATTCATTATTTGATGGAACCAAACTTAAACAGGGTCCAAGAGCTAAAATAACAAAAACAGCAAATACAGTATAAGGCATTTGTTTAGATTTGATTTAATATAGCCAGTGCCAAACATTTATTCATGGTAACATCCTCTATGTGCTACAGAAAAATAAGAAACTTTGGGAAAGACTCATAATAGTAATGATGATACTCTCCATAGAACAAAAACAGCGATGTAAATCAGTGAGGGAAGTTCTGTTGGAGAGAGTCCCTCTTACCACCCTGACCATCAATGATTTCTTTTTCCACCCCCCAGTCAGAGGGGGGGAATTTGAAGTTGAGGGAGAAGAGCCCAGTCTTGTTTTTTCACTCTGGGGAGGTGGTGGTGGTGGGGGGGGGGGGGGGGGGGTGAGCAGGGGTATGGAGTGGAGATGGGGGGGGAGGTCGAGGGGGTGGAGACGGGTGAGGGGACTTGTGAAAATCAATCCCAGAACACATGATGTACATGGAGCAATCTTTAGAGCCAGCCCATGTATGACGGTTAAGTGACCCATCACATGATAGTTTTGTTTCTGCTTTTAGAAAATACAAGTCACGTCTGGGTGAATTTACTGCAATTACATGACAAAGTAGTGGCTCGTCAAAATCAACTCAACTAAATGCTACTTTGGGGCCTACCACACTGTTCTCATATAAAAACATTAACTACATAAAAAGGAAATATATTGGGTGTCTATTTTCTTAAAGTAGACAAAATGATGGGTTATACAATGTGAAATATAGCCCACTCAGACAAAATGTAGCATATTATATGCTGTTTTGCAAACAATAAAAAAAAAATACCAATTTTTTTTTCCATGTTAATGAAATTGCTAAAGTCGCATGACCAAATATGTATTTGGCACCAACACCTAATGAAGCTGTATGGGTTATTAAGATATACCACAAAATAGACATACAAATCACTGTTTAAAAATGTGATTGCAAAAATCTTAAAATTCCCTTGGCTATGCACAGGTAAACTGCCTCAACAGGCAAGGGGTTACATTTTAAATACTACTACTTTGTGCGTCTTCTCTATCATACAAACCACTTATTGTCCTCCAGCCTTAATGGGCTGCCTGGTTATATACAGGTAATAACTACATTAAGACGACCCTTTGTTAGTGAAATGTCAAATAAAAATACCACGTGAGCACATTCACGTCTCAAGACAGGTCTGCAACCCTGCTTATCACCATTATCTCTTGGCCTATAATGCTTCCACTGCAGCTAGGGATTCTGGGAAATTACAGGCAAATAAACACTCACAGTGTGTCATTTTGTTTCTTATCCATTTTAACATGGAACCATATAAGATTATGCCTGCCGCATTACATAGCTTTTTCAGCACAGCCTGGGATAAATAAAGCTAAGGCCCCGCTCCCTCAGTCAGCGCGCCCACACTGCAGACAGGCGGGGCGTTGACAGACACAGACCGCGATATGCGGTCTGTAGGGAGCCGGAGAGGGAGGGGGGCGGGAGTGGGGCGGGAGTGGGAGGGAGGGCTCTGATCGTGGTGCCGTCCACCCCCCCACACACATACATATACACACACACATATACACACATACACACACACATACACACACACTTTAATAACACGCAGCTCCTTCCCTGCTCCCCGCCCGAGGCGCCTCCCACCTAGCTCCGTCTCTCCCCCTCCTCCCCATTGGCTGACTCGCGTACCACGTGACGCGTCAACGCCGAAATTCACAAGATTCTTGCAGTATCGGCCGGCTGACGCGTCACAGTACGTAGTCAGCCCGGTCGGAAGGAGGCAGTGGGGGCAGGGACCACACGGGCAAGGGTCTGGTGGTTCGCGGCCGCGCGCCCCGCCGACCGCAGCGGGTTCGCAGCCTAAGTGCCTAGCCAGTTAACCTACTCACAAAAGCTATTTCAATGCCTTGGATTTCATCAGTGTAATGTTGGTTACTGGCTATAAAAATGGGAAGCTGATAGTGGCTATAACCAGACACAAAACAAGTTATAGTGAGTAAAACAAGTTACAAAAACCCTCCACCGTACAGAAAGTCACTCAGTCCCACCATGCAAGACATCAGCTAGTTTGTATGAGGCCTCTGGCTGTCAGAAAATCTTTAAATGTATACAGTTCATGTCAACCTACCTGTTTTAACTCCTAAAACACTTTTCTTAATCCTATGCAAATGTAAATAAGCTGAAGACACAGTTCACACTTTTTTTGCAGCTCATATGTATATGAAGGATCAGAGTTCACAGTACAGCAAATGTCAATAACTCTACATCTCGGCAGATGCCAGATAAAGAAATATACCAATCTATCTTTACTTACAAAGTCAGGTGGTTGAATCCTACTGTTCGCAATGTAAAAGCCCGAGCCAAAAGTCGAATGTGTGTAAAATCAAGTCCAATTGCCTCTTCAAACTCTGTCAGCTTCTTCAGTACTGGGGACGTCTCAATCAGTTGCCTGTCAGAATTTGATTCCTGGAGCTGATAAGAGGCGAATAAGAGAGCATGTTTAGACATTGTATCAGGTTTATTTATGTGTATTTCAAACATCTAAATGTATTACTTCGAATACAGTAGCAAATAAACATAGCATGTCTATCTTTAGCAAAATAGCAATAGAATGTCAGATTGACTGCATTCATTGCAGTTTTATCAATTCGACACAACAGTGGTAATCAATTTCTCTCTGCTGTCTGCCTCGCATCTCTGTACATCACCTACATTACTTGTTTGCCATGATTTGGGAGTTATTGTTCTCCTAAACAGACTTTGTTAATGATGTGACTAAAGCCCTGCTTAGCTCGTCTTTCTATTCTGCACATACAGTTCTCGTAATTATCTTTACTGTTTTGTGTGAGTATTAGTCAGGCACAATTATAATATGTAGAAAGAAAAGGCAAAACAAAAAAAAAATGAAACTCATTTCAGTTTATTGCTCCAAAAGAAAAAGTAATATATCTACACCTTCAACTTGAAAGAAATAACACATCAATTCTTACTTCGTATACAACAGTATTTGTAAATAGGATAATGTAGCTGTATTATTCCAGTGGAACATAGAAGAGAAAGCACCAACATGTCTGCTTGTGCACGCTTGCCCCCTAAGCATGACCTACTCTTTCAAATATATATATATACACATGTAAAAATCATAATTTCACTTAAAACATTTCTCATTAATCCACTGTTGGAGGTTACTATGGTAACTGTAGATTTCAATGGGCTGTGAGGGGAGCTCATTTTATCCTACCAGGCACGCACTCGTTTAAAAACTTGCATCTTCTGCACGAAGCACCAGATGAAAAAAAAATAAAAACAGCATTGGAAAGGGCAACACTAGATCTAGAAGTGCAGACTGCTGCTTTAAACGTGTAACTACATGTTATATTGATAAGCCTTTGGGACTTTCTTAGACCTGATGGAGAGGTTAGCTCCATATGTCGGTCTATTAAAAAGGGTGGGCTGTGGTTATGAACACGCACACAAAATGTTTTAACTTATCTGATTCTATGAAATCCATAAAAAAAACAAATATGTAAGGTCTACTTTTTGTGATAATTGGGCACATTGGTGGGACATGTGGTCCTTATTTGTTGTCAACCTCATGTATCAAGATAAAAGCCAGTTCTCAAATGTTATTTTGTATTGTGTGTTCAAGATTGGAATGGGACGTGTCATCGCCGGCGTTCGGTCGCAGGCAGACATTCCGCCGCAGCTGATCCGCCGCTGGCCCCTTCCAAGGTATGCTTTATTACTGTATAAGGCAGCGTTTCCCAAATGGTGGGTCGCGACCCGGCACCGGGCCACGGAACCAAAATTGCCGGGTCGCAGCGTGTCTGGCCGCGCAGTGCCCCCCTCCCATGCGCAGTGCTCCCTCCTGCGTGGTGCCCCCCTCCCTGCGTGGTGCCCCCTACCTGCGCGGTGCCCCCCCCTGCTCAAGTTAAAAAAAATTGGCGCGATTCCCCTGCGGTCCCGCGCGCATGCGCAGGGCAAGCAGGGGCTCCCCCCCGCTCCCAACGTGGGACGGAGGAGGAAGTACCAGCTCCTCTGTGGCCCGCACGTTACGTGGGACGGAGGGGGAAGTACTAGCTCCTACTGCGGCCCGCACGTTACGTGGGACGGAGGGGGAAGTACTAGCTCCTACGGCGGCCTGCTTCCCCCCGCGGCCAGCTTCCCGCGTTCCCCCTGAGCTCACCTCCCATGCCCCCCCTCCCGAGCCCACCTCCCACGTCCCCAAGCCCACCTCCCATCCCGGGCAGCTGCCGCGGGGATATCGGGGGCAGCAGGGGAAAGCATCCGGCGGCAAGGTAAGTCACCCACCCAGTCACTATTACCCACCCAGTCACTGTCACCCAGTCACTGTCACCCACCCAGTCACTGTCACCCAGTCACTCTCTCCCACCAGTAACTGTCTCCCACCCAGTCACTGTCACCCAGTCACTGTCACCCAGTCACTGTCACCCACCCACCTATCCACCCAGTCACTGTCACCCACCCAGTCACTGTCACACACCCAGTCACTGTCACCAACCCAGTTACTGTCACCCAGTCACTGTCAAGTCACTGTCACCCAGTCGCTGTCAAGTCACTGTCACCCAGTCACTCTCACACCCAGTAACTGTCTCCCACCCACTAAGTCACTGTCACCCAGTCAATGTCACCCACCCACCTACCCACCCAGTCCCTGTCACCCACCCAGTCACTGTCACCCACCCAGTTACTGTCACCCACCCAGTCACTGTCACCCACCCACCCAGTCACTGTCACCCACCCACCCACTGTCACCCACCCAGTCACTGTCACCAAGTCACCCTCTCCCACCCATCTACCCACCCAGTCAGTCACCCAGTCACCCTCTCCCACCCAGTCACTGTCACCCACCCACCTACCCACCCAGTCACTGTCACCCACCCAATTACTGTCACCCACCCAGTCACTGTCACCCCAGTCAGTCACCCAGTCACTGTCTCCCACCCACCCAGTCACTGTCACTGTCTAAGTCACCGTCTCCCAGCCACCCACCCACCCACTGTCTCCCACCCACCCAGTCAGTTGGTGCGGGAGATGGGCACGGGGGCGGGCAATGGAGCTGCGCAGTCGCTGACGGGCAGGGGGAGGCGGTGGAGCCACCTGCTTGGATCGCCGTCCTTTCCTCTCTCCCCCGCCCCCCCTACAGTCACTCACATCCGTCGCTGCCTGTAATTCACTGTGTGTGTCTGTGGGTGTATAGGGGAGAGTGTGTGTGTGTGTGTGTGTATCAGTGGCTGTGTGTGTGTGTGTATCAGTGTCTGTCTGTGTGTGTGTGTGTGTGTGTGTGTGTGTGTATCAGTGGCTGTGTGTTTGTATCAGTGGCTGTGTGTGTATCAGTGTGTGTGTGTGTGTATCAGTATCAGTGTGTGTGTGTATCAGTGTGTGTGTATCAGTATCAGTGTATGTGTGTGTGTGTATCAGTATCAGTGTCTGTGTGTGTGTATCAGTGCGTGTGTGTGTATCTGTGTGTGTGTTTGTGTATCAGTGTGTGTATGTGTGTGTGTGTGTGTGTATCAGTGTCTCTGTGTGGCTGCGTGTGTGTCAGTAGCTGTGTGTGTGTGTGTATCAGTGTCTGTGTGTGTGCATCAGTGTCTGTGTGTGTGTGTGTGTATCAGTGTCTGTGTATGTGTCAGTGGCTGCGTGTGTGTCAGTGGCTGTGTGTGTGTGTGTGTGTGTGTGTATCAGTGACTGTGTGTGTGTCTGTGCAGGCCAGCAGTGTCTGTGCATGGTCATTGTCTGTGTTGGTCTGTCTGTGTGAGTGTCTGTAGGTCAGTGACTGTGTGCTTCTGTGCAGGTCAGAGAGAGAATGGGGGGGGGGGGGGGAGAGAGAATAGAGGGGATTGGGAGAATATATGAAATCTGTATGGACATTCATAACTGTTTTATTTTACCTATAGGCGATAAATTTTTTAGTGGGTCACGAAGGAGAAGTTCAAAAATAACAGGGTCACAGAAAAAAAAGTTTGGGAAACGCTGGTATAAGGTATGGGGTTAATGTAAGGGTTTTTTGCAGTTGGAGTATGTCACGGGAGACCATGTATTTA
The DNA here is from genome assembly GCF_040206685.1 of Ascaphus truei. Classification (NCBI taxonomy): domain Eukaryota; kingdom Metazoa; phylum Chordata; class Amphibia; order Anura; family Ascaphidae; genus Ascaphus; species Ascaphus truei. The sequence goes on along the minus strand of NC_134484.1, from coordinate 208,897,793 downwards.
CACCGTTTAGTGGGATCATTCACTGAGCAAAACAAGATAGTAAAACAAATAGTAATGTATTCCATAGAAACAGGCATATACAAAGAGGATTACAAAATACAGAAGAAAACACACTTACTGAGGGTATGGGCTACAAAACTGGACTTCCCTAGGTGAAATAAGAAGTAAAATAAAGTCTTGAACACACAATACAAAATAACATTTGAGAACTGGCTTGTATCTTGATACATGAGGTAGCGTGGGAAAAAATCCTACCAGCCTATCTAAGACAGGTAAGCTCGGATTCGGAATCTGACAAGGGCATGCGCCAACCTGGCACCTTTGCCACTTGTCAGTCAGAAGCCACCCGCGGAGTTAGGCTCCTCAAAGTCTGGGCAAATGGTGGTCCGATGACCTCCATTCATCCCAGGATGTGAGTACTTTAGGCTAACTCCGCTGCCCAAATAGCTTTCACACCGTGGCAAACTCTGAGGCTTTCATGTCCGGGACCCGAGTAGACTTGGTGGCAATCCTGCGGGGTCTTCTAACAAGGAGTTAGAGTATCAAGGAGTATTGATAAAGTGTATTCCCATACACGAAACGCGTAGGAGGTGTTCTCCTTCGTTTTTATGGATCAATAAAGGACATATCTTTTCAGCTTATTCCTTGGTGACCTACTTATTGGCTGTGCGACAGTATTCTTCTTCACATTGAATTTACCCCACTGGGCTGCACGCGATTTGGAACATGTTTGATGTGGACATTATGTGAGTATTCTTGGATTTATACTTACTATTGCTATACTGTGAGTCCAGGGACCATCCCAACGAGGATTTCATAGGGGCTTCACCAACAGCCTCATCTTCAGGGAATTATTGGCCCTCAAAAAGGACTTTACATCTTTATTTATCTCCGACTAGTCCCAATATTTCATGTCCATATTATTGTTTACATCATTAGATCCAGCGCTGGAGCGCATTAATCACTATTTATCTATTCAAATTTCCTATAATAGCCAGCGGAGCCTAGCAAAGCCATGATCTGCTTCTTTGTTCAAGGAACGGACCACTGCACTATAGTCTCTACCTTGGCTGGTTCTGGCTTAAGGTGCTCACCACCAACTCTGTGCCCTAAGTACAACACTTCGGCCATACCCACCAGACACTGTCGGTTTCATGGTCAGCCCTGCTTCCCTGACACTACTCAGCACTGCTGCTACATGTACTAGGTGACTGTCCCACAAACTGCTAAACACTGCAATATCGTCAAGGTATGCCCTTGCGTAACCCTGCACCCCTTCCAGTAACCAATTGACCAGGCGTTGGAATGGAGCCGGGTCATTCTTCATCCCAAATGGAATCACTAAAACCTCATAGAAGCCACTTGGAGTAGTGAATGATGACTTTCCCTAGCCTCCTGGGTCAGAGGAATTTGCCAGTAACCTTTGGACAAAGCCATAGTGGTCAAATACTTTGCACCCGCAAGCTCATCTAAGAGCTCATCCATTCGGTGCATGGGATAAGCATCCGACACTGTATAAGCATTGAGCTGCCGGTAGTCCACACATAATCGCAAGGTTTCGTCCTTCTAAGGTACCAGGACTACCGGACAAACCCAAGGGCTCTGAGGCGGTACAATTACCACTAGGGACAGCATCTCCTCTACTTCCCACTCTATACTGCAATTTACCTCTGCTGAAACGCGATAGGCATGCGTATGCAGAGGTCTCTGATCGCCAGTCTCCATGGGATGATCTGTGATATATGTTCTGCCCAGCTTGTCCTTTAACAGAACCCTATACTGCTCTAGCATAGCCTTTGCCTGCACACTCTGCTATGCACTGAGCTGGGAACCTATCTCAACCTGCTCCACTGTGCCCCCCGACTAGATTCCCCTAGGATGTCAGGCACAGCTTTGGCCGCCGGGTCCCCCATCTGTGGGCTACAAATAGACAGCACTGATACCACACTCTCTTTAAAATATTCCTTAAGCATATTAATATGATAAGTCCTATTTCTACCTGTCTGTCCATCTAACTGCACAACATGGTTGCACTCATTCATCCTCCTGAAAACAGTGTGCAGTCCAAACCAGGCAGCCATTAATTTGTTCTGACCAGTGGGCTTCAGAACAAGGACTTGCTTCCCAGGAATGAATGTTCGGCTACGGGCATTCTGATCATACCAAGTCTTCTGCTTGGTCTGAGCCTCCCTGAGATTAGCCTGTTCCAACCCCATAAGCATATTTATCCGGTCCCTGAGATCTATCTACCACATACACAGATGCACGAGTATTGGTAGTCTCCCCTTCCCATCCCTCATGGAATAAATCAAGAGGTCCCCGTACCCTGCGCTCAAAGGGAGAGAATGTGGTAGATTCTTGCGGTACCTCTCGGTATGCAAACAGCAAGGTCTTTAGGTGAATCTCGCAGTCCTTCCCTTCAGCCTCTATGAAAACTCGAAGCATCCGCTTCAGGGTACCATCAAACCTCTCACATAGACAGTTTGTCTGGGGGTGGTAAGGGGTTGTGCGCTGTTTCTTCACCCACACGAATCCCAGAGATACTGTAGCAATTCACGCATGAATTGAGACCCTTGATCAGTTAGAATCTCACTAGGGAAATCTACTCTAGTGAATAGAACTATCAATGCTTTTGCTACTGTCTAGCATCGATGGTGGCTAGTGCTACAGCCTCAGGGTACCTGGTGGCAAAGTCCACCACTGTGAGGATATAGGGCTTGCCAGACCAACTGGGGATCATGAGGAGTCCTACTATGTCCATAGCTACCCTCTGGAAGGGTTCCCCTATTACCGGTAGTGGGTTCAGGGGTGCTTTCACATGATCACCCGCCTTACCTACTCGCTGGCAGGCATCACAGGACCAGCAGAACTCTGCCACAGCCCCTGATGCCACTGGCCAGTAGTAACGCTGCAACAGCCGGGCTCTCGTCCGAGTAACCCCTTGATGCCCCGATAGTGGTATGGAGTGGGCTACCTGGAACACTAACTGTCTTCTACCTGTCCAAACCCTATCTGGAACGGTAGAACCCTGCTCTCTATATAAGTGCCCGTGGTGCCATAAGAACCGAGCTGACCCACTGTTCAAAGCATACTCGAACGCCCAGAGTCTCATGCCCTCCAAGTTGGGATCAGACCTCACCTCTTCCCTAAACTGTGTCCCTAATTCTGGCCACCCACCCTTAGTCTCTAAGTCAGGTGGAAGGGGAACAGATAAAGGGGGAGATAAGTCAGAACCTTGTCGCGACTCAGTCTGGCTTACCTGCCTGGTCAACCTGGTACTGTTGGTCCCAAATGCAGGGGCACAGAGAAATCCTCATGTGCAATTCCTTTGCTCTAGCTCCAAGTAATCGCTGCAAAAGGAGCCAATTCCGCCATAAAAAACAAGTAACATGCCCCAGGTCATTACCAAGGAGCAGCTCAGTATCAAACCCAGGCAATACCCCCACCTCCCTCATGCCACGTCCGGCACCCCAATCAAGAAAGACCCGGGCAACCTGGATGGACCATGGTCCTCTGTCTAGCATGGTCAACTGCATCCCGGTGCCCGGGAGCAGATCCTCTGGTTGGACCATATCAGGTCGAACCAGGGTAACAGTGGCACCGTAGTCAAGCAAGCCGGGTGCTTGCCAATCACGATGGTCACCTGGCACAAATGCATTTGCCAGGCATCGTTGGATTGCAACCCAACCAGTGCAATCTGATGTCCCTACGTCTCCATGGCTGTGTCACAGGCTGCAGATGTAGTTTCTTCCGTCGACGTCCCTCGCTGGTCCGGTTGGACGGCTGCACTCTGCTCTTCATTGTGCCACCTGCATGCTGGCGACTGGCTTTGCAGGTGGAGAGTGTTGCTCCTAATGGAGATCCCGGCTGGACTAGTGGACACAAACTGCAGGTGAGGGTATGTCCCCCTCAGGTGAAGCAATACTGGCTTAAGGTTCTCAAGATCCTCCTCAAGCAACATTTTAGACCGACCGTCAGTAGGCAGACTATAACTTTCATACTGGGCGATAATTCTTGGTCGGTCCCATGACTGGAACCGACCTGACCTTTTGTCCATTCTTCGCCTGGTGGCACTAAACTACTGTAAGTGACAGAGAGAACCTGTGATTTCTTTAGCTTTGTAAAACGTTCGTACGTTACCACTTGTTTTCAGAGCTCACACTCTACGAGTTTCTCTCTATGTTAGAAGAGCCCGCAGAATTTTAAAACATAGGGCTCAATGATCCCACAGCTACCACCAGTAAAAAAAGCCTGTCACGGGAGACTAGGTATTTATATCTTTTTAATGGGATCATTCACTCAACAAAACAAGATAGTGAAACAAATTGTCATTTATTCCATAGAAACAGACGTACACACAAAGGATTACAAAATACAGGAGAAAGCACACTTACTGGGGGTCTGGGCTACAAAACTAGACTTTCCTATGTGAAATAAGAAGAAAAACAAAGTCTTTAGGTTGACTGGGACTTGTCCCGAAATGTCCTGGAACTCAAATCGGCATGAAGTTCCTGACGCCACCGCTGTATCCGCTCCGGAGATGCCGAAATCTCTTGACCGGGAGATGGTACCAAACGTCCTGGTACTTATTTCGGCTTGTAGTTCCAGCTGAGACCGCTATGTTCTACTCTCAGAACTTGGCCCCGAAAAGTGGGACTTTTAGAAAATTTCTTGCCTTGAAATTTCTGAAGCCGGCTCACTGCTATTTCTCTCTGAGCATCTTTTGGTGATTTTGAATTTGCCGCTGCTGTCTTGACGCTTAGAATCTGAGTGAATCTCTCGAACGGATTGGTTGAGGGTTTCTTATAATATTTCAGAGTTCATTGATGAAATACTCCAGCCAATCCGAGTGCGGGAAAAATCCTACCAGCCTATTAGAGCGCTGCCAGTCTATCTAAGCCAGGCAAGCTCGGATTCAGAATCTGACAAGGGCATGCCCAACCTGGCACCTCTGCCAATTGTCAGTCAGAAGCCACCCACGGAGTTAGGCTCCTCAAAGTCTGGGCAAATGGTGGTTCAATGACCTCCATTCATCCCAGGACGTGAGTACTTGAGGCGAACTCCACTGCCCAAATGTCTTTCACACCTTGGCAACCTCTGAGGCTTTCATGTCCGGGACCTGAGCAGACTTGGTGGCATCAAGCTTGGTAGCCACATGGTCTCTCAGAACCATGGACCTGGAGGTCCCCAGCTCATAATACCGTGCATAAGCATATATACCATTAAAACACCATGTAATAAAATATACTTTTCACATATTTTTTCTAAGTGCTTTGGGTAGAATGAAAAAAAACGTGCAGGTTCATTTGCATTGCTGTTTCCTCTATACACTGAAAAACGGATTCAGGTTTCTTAAAAACCCTTGCAACCTCATATATGGTTGGAGTACCCTCAGAACCTCTATACTGGTTCTGGGTAACCGGGCATTGAACTGGGGATCCCTCTGTTACTGGGGGGACCCCGGTACCGTGCTGGGGATACTTTACACCCCTATGCCCTGCTTACCTTTCTGGTCTGTGTGGAAGAAGGGAGTCCTAGCGGTGAGTAGCAAAAGCGTTTCCAGAGCAGGACTTTGACCAGAGCCTTGTGCCTACATGTATCTGGGCTACCCAACCGGACTCCCGGGTACATTATTGAGGCGCCCAGCAACTCAGGACCCCGACCACCTATGCAAATCTGATAAGACTTTCTCTGCAAAATCCCCCCTGAAACTCATAGCCTAGCAATCTCTGCTTGCTGGCACCCCATGAAAGGTAAAACACAAATTCTTTGTCGCATAATCACATGCATTTCATGTACAACAAACGGGTCAAAGAGCTGACCCTCTAAACCCCAAAATATGGCTGATGTAACCAGCTGGGCATACAACCTTTATTGATGGCCTAGTAACCCCCTCACCATCACAGGGTAGTTGGTTAAATTAGGGAGTTTTAGGGCAGGGGATTAGGTACTTACCTTAGCGGTGAAAGGGACGGAGTTGGTAGGTTCCGGTGGCGGGGTAAGTCACAGTAACGTGCCGATGGTCATTTGGTCACGGCAAAGTGGCCGTGACCAAATTTCCAAGCCATACAAGTTGTAGCTATCAAATTTCAAGTCTAGTCTTCTGTTAAAATACAGTAAATAAAAATACCAAATGTAGCACATTTGCATGTCAGACAGGTCTGCAGTCCTCTCTTTCCTCGTTATCTCACAGCATACAATGCTTCCACTGTAGCCAGGATTCTGGGTAATGACATGCAAATGAGCACAGTGTGTCACTCTTTACATCTTGTCAATTTTAACATGGGAACCAATAAGCTAATAAAATATAGTTCCAATTCCAAAAATGTTAAACAGAGGTCTTTTTTAAACAATGGCCAATTCACACAATTCTCCCCCCCCCCCCATTACATTCTCCCCAAGCATAATAAAAAAAAAAGTCACGAAGATAAATGTTCTTGTGGGATCGAAAAGAAATTGGTTCATGTTTGTTGGAGACAGAGTTAATTCCACTTGTTTGGTTTACACACTTCAGAGGATGCTATATATCTACAGCACACGCAGCTTGTTAGAATGTCACCGCAAACAATCAAAGAGAAGAAGCAAATAAATAAAAAGCAATAAATGCTACGCTATACATTACAAGTGGAGAGTTTGCTTACTTGAAGTGGGTGTAGTGGATAATGAAGCCACACGTCCCTCAGGTCCTGTAGATGTTGAAAAAAAGGTCATTAATGCTCTAGGCAATCATTTAGCAAATTCCACAGCACTAAATAAAATGTCATTACTTGAAATACACAACTATTTGAGATGCTGACTCAGCTCATGGAAAATTCAATACTGCCTGCAAATTAATTTGAAAATAAAAAGCTTATATACAATGGACTTTGCCTCCAGCTCCTGCCAAGCAGGGCTTACAGCAGAGACAACGATAACTCCACAAAACTAATCCAGTGGTAATAATTAGGGAATTACAAAATTAATAGTTGGTTTGTATATTACCATCTGTATTTAAACCTGAATAATTGCTCAAAGCAGCATTTATTAAGGAGAACTAAATAATGAAAGTACAGATGTAGGAGCCGTTATTGCTCCTGCTAGCATGTTGTAGCGGGACCCACACAACGCGCCAGCAAGTGCCATTCAAAATGCATGAGCCAAGTGTCATACAAATACATACACATTAGTTAAAAAATAAATAAATAAAGATTATTAAGACCGCGTTTGAAAAAACAAATGTGCATCACACAAATAAGAGTATATGAATGGCATGGACTGCAATAATCCCACACCAAAGCAGCAGGTATGGAAATGCTTCTATGCATTGCAGCTTCGATTTTTTTTTATCATTGGTTATTTTACTTTTATTTTTTATGCTACCTGAACAAGTGGTTACCCCATAGCCAATCTGCGTTGCCCCACCCCCTGGGAACACTCCTGGCACCAGAGACTTTAATAGTTTTTCCACTAAGCAAAAATACTTGTCGAGGGAGATAAAATGGCTGCTGGGGTCAGCCTTGCTCCAGCGGCCTCCAGAAAGTCATCTCTTTATCCCACAGCCATACCACGTGACCATACGTCCATATTTGCCTTATTTTTGTGTGGGAAAGTTCTTTAAAGTTTTTCAAGGGAGCAGTTTACCTGACCATTAAATAACAGTCGCCCAAACAACAGCTTTGCCTCATCAAGGCCACCTTCCAAATAGACTGCACCTGTATTAAGGATATATATTACAATTTTTATTTAAAAAGCATTGAATATATATATATATATATATATATATATATATATATGAACAAAAAGAGTGCATTACACTACATTCATACACAATACAAAAACGCAGCTCTGACACCAAATGGAATGATTACCCATAAGCGCTTCAAAACAATTTGCCGTGGCGTGCCGCAAATCCGATTCTCTACAGAGGTCAGGACCATGGGCATACAGCATGTAGCGATCCAACTCCAGCTTCTATGAAAGAGAACAGGAGAAACAATTGCAGAGATCTCTTCCATATTTATGTCCTTGTTATGAACAACCAATTTTGAGAAGTAAACAAAAGAGACACTAAATGTAAAGAACAAGTGTTCAGTCTTTTCAGGGCCATTGTCTGTTTTTATGTCTTGTAAATAACCACTGTAGATGTGTAATGGTTCAAGTAAGTCATTCTCTATTATAAATCAACTTCTCCTTTTAAATCCAAAAACAAGGTAATGTTACAGGGTCACCCACTAGCCTTCCTGGTCAGTTCTTGACTTTTAATCCTAAAAATCTGAGCCTTGATGTAACGGCTTCAAATCAAGGGGCCTACAAAACACTGTCACAGGAGACCAGGGATTTACACCTTTATACTGGGATCATATCATGAGCAAAACCAAGAAGTAAAAAAAAAATTGGATTTATTCCATAGAAACAGATATACACACAATGAAATACAATATGCAGAAGAAAACACACTTACTGAGGGGTCTGTGCTACAAAACTAAGCTTTCCTAATCGAAATAGCTCAGAAAACTAAGTCTTTACAAGTCCTTTCATTGACCAGGATGCACCCGCAAAAGTCCTGGAACTCAAATTGGCATGCAGTTCCTGACGCCACCGCTCATTCCACTCTGGAGGTGTGAAATCCCTGGACCGGGAGCGAGTACCAAATGTCCTGGTACTCTTTTCGGCTTGCAGTTCCAGCTGCGACCGCTACATCTCTTTTCAGAACTTGGCCCCAGAAAAGTGGGACTCAGAAAATGTCTTGCCTTGAAATTTCTGAAGCCGGCTCGCGTCTATTTCTTTCTCTCAGAGCATCTTTTGGTCAGTTCAAATCTGCCGCAGCTATCTTGGCGCTTAGAATTTCTTAGAATCTGACGCTCTGATTGGTTACTAGGTTTCTTATTTTGTTTTTAGTCCCCTTCAGAAAACGACACAGCCAATCAGCGTGTGGGAATATTTCTACCAGCCTATCACAGATTTGCTTGTACTCTGAAGCCAGACGGGCACTGTGGCGGTGAAAGGGTTAACCAGGTCAATAATAAAGGTATTATGCCTGGCTGGTTAACCCTAAACCGTGTTGGGACAGAAGGGGTTAAAATGTATTGACACCATACCACCAGGTTTTCCCCTACACTACCTTTATTGTCCCTGTTTAGCAGCTCAGAAGCTAGCTGCAGTTAAATGAATAAATGAGAAATATGAAAACTGTATTTGCGACACAAGGGGGAGTTTCTAGTGCTGTGCCAAGCGCTGATTGAAGAAGCGTGCCTGTGAATAAGTGGCTGCTTTAAAGATAGGTATAAGTTTCCAGACCACAAACGTCGAAACCGCAAAGTCAATTGAATAAGTGGTCTGCGGTTTAGCTGAAGTGCCTTCTTGATACATGGTATCCTGCCGTCTCGTTATCCACTTAAGGTGAATTGGTGGCGCGCATCTGCAGTTACCGATCAAAGCCAGCACGGATACATTGTATGCTGGCTTGTAACTCAGACCGTTTATAGTTCAAACCGCAACCCACATCACAGAGCCCCTTCAATTAAGTGGATAACTTGCGCTAGGAAAGAGCTAGCACTCTTTTTGGAGTGCAGCTAGTTAAAGTACCATGAATATACATATCAGTTTATATTTGTTGCATATACAGAACATACATATAAAAATAAACTATTTCAATGGTGTTTAAAATGTACAGGCAGGAACCCTTTCCTGCCAGCCCGTCAATGGATCCATTAACATACCCATATGTTATGGATGAATGAGCTAAGGGATTTTTCATCTCCGTACTTCAAAGGGCACCCTGCTAAGTTGGTGCCCCAGTGTCTAGAGAAGTCCGGAGTTGAAAAGCCTCAGAGACTCGATGTGTTAGGATGGCGGGGATATTTCTAAGTATCAGATACCGGTGCGAAATATGGGCACTTCACACTTACTAGCCAAACCCCAGACTTGCTGTCTCCAGGTAAGGGGTTGGGCCCAGTATGCTAAGCAGCTTAGGTGTCAGGTTTGCACATGCTCTGAGCAAAGCGGGAAGCAACATCTGCCCTTTTTGTGAGCTACTGGCAAGTCTGGGATAGGTTGGAAAAGTTGTTCCCACGGGAGGATTGGCTGTGTATGTTAGTGATAGGGCTCTTCACCCTATAAAAATGCCTGCAGCCCAGTTCTAGTGAGATTCATCTCAGATTCACCAAGATACGTCCAAGATACAGCATCAGCGGTTCCGGGGTGTGAGGGGTTAACTGCATCGTAACAAAGATTTGCACCCCTCTTCTAGAATTCGTTTGAGCTAAGGATTCCCGAACGAATCCTGTAAGGACTAAACGAACATCTTTCCTCCGGTGGAGATACATGCACGGCTCAAATTGTGCACCCACTTGCATGTGTGCAGGGGTGCCCAGAGACTTTGTTTTCAAGTTATTCGTTCCGTCAACATTTGATTTTGTTTCCCCATCCCAGTAAGTGTTTATCCAGTGTAATTGTGAAGATTGTGTGTTTGTCTTAAAAGGAAATAAATTACAATTTATTTTGCCCTCCTTGTGTGCTCAATCCAGAATCCCGGTATTAATGTGTTGGTAAGACCTGGTCTACCGTGACAGGCACTGATTTCAATGCTGCCAAGGGGCATGCGCCAACCTGGCACCTCTGCCACATAGCATATTGAACCCCACGTTGTGCCAGGCTCCTCAGAGTCTGGGGATGGGCAAATGGTTGCCGTATAGCCCTTATTCATGTCAGGACATGGGTACTTGAGTGCAACTCCGGTACTCTGCCCACTCTGAGACCTTGGCATCTCTGAGACTTACAAGTCCTGGACCCAACCAGGGGGCCGTCTGGTCTCTCGAAACCACAGACTTGGAAATTCATATACAGGGCATACACATATACACCATGTTCATAAAAATCATAGAAGAATTTTGTAAGTCCCTCATCCCCTATGATCTGCTGAAAAGACACCCACATTAATTTTCAGAACTCCTAGACCTTCCTACAAGAAGTTTTAATAAAAGTTGCTTCAAATAATGCTTAGGTTCATTTTCAGGGTTGCTTCAATTGTACCGAAGCTGGACAAAGAAATAATTGTACTCCCGCAACTTTATACATGGTTGGAGACACCCCAAACCCCTATACCGGGTCCGGGGGTTTGGGGCATATACCGTGGGGGTCTCCACTAAACGAGGGACCCCTGACTATACCCGGGATACACAAATCCCTATGCCCCTTTATACCTTTCTGGTCTGTGCTGAAGCAGGGACTCCTGGCAGTGAGCTGCAATAAAGTTTTCAGGGTAGGATTTTGACCGGAGCATTGTGCTTCAAGGTATCTGAGAATCTGACCTGATTCCAAACTACCTTATTGGGGTATCCAGTAACTCTGGAACCCTGCTACATAGCCAAAATCTGAAAAGACTTTCTCTGCAAAACCCACCCTCAAACTCATAGCCTAGCAATCTCAGCTTGCTGGCACTCCTGGAAAGGCAAAAACACAAACATTATTGTCACATATTTTCATGCAATGCCTAGAAATACATACACGAAAGCCAGGTCCAAGAGCTGACACTCTAGGACCCCACAACGTGACTCAGGGGCAACCAAGTGAGCTTGACCTTTTTTTGTGAGCCTGGTTACCCCCCTCACCATCACAAACTGTGCTATAGAATGCTATAGAATGTGCTGCAGCTGAACTGGCACCAAAGAGGTTTATGGTTAACCGAGTAAAGAAAATAAATAAAATCTTCTATGAAGCAGTGTCATATTTTGGGGGAAAATACATTATTTTTCAACAACAGTGCTGTCTACATCAGGGGTGGCCAACTCATGTCCTCAAATGCCACCAACAGGTCGGGTTTTAAGGATATCCCTTCTTCCGCACAGGTGGCTCGAACAGTGGTTTACAACTGCAACACTGTCATGGGATTCCAGGCATTTACACCTTTTATCATAACAATGAGCAAAACAAGGTGGAAAAAATAAATGTATTCACTTAAAATAGGCTAAGCACAATGAAACACAAAATACATGAGAAAGACACACTTACTGGGGGTCTGGGGCTGAAAACTAGAATTTCCTATGTTAAATAGAACGTAAAACAAAGTCTTGGTTTACCGGGACTTGTCTCGAGATGTCCTGGAACTCACATCGGCATGAAATTCCAGAAGCCACCACTGTATCTGCTCCTGAGGAGTTGAAATAACTTGACCGTGAGTTAGCTCCAAACATCCTGGAACTATTTTTGGCTTGAAATCCCAGCCGAGACTGCTACGTTCAAGACTTAGAACTTAGCCGCAAAAAGTGTGACTTTTCTTGACCTGAAATTTCTGAAGCCGGCTCGCTGCTATTTCTCTTGAGCATCTTTTGGTACATTCAAATTTGCCGCTGCTGTTCTGGCACTTAGAATCTCATACCCGGATTGGCTGACTGACTCATAGTATTCCAAAGTTACTACAGCCAATCAGACCATGGGAGAATTCCTACCAGCCTATCAGAGTGCTGCCAGTCTACCAAAGCCGGGCAAGCATGGATTCAGAATCTGACAAGGGCACGCTCCAACCTGGTACCTCTGTCACTTGTCATGCAGAAGCCACCCGCTGAGTTAAGCTCCTCAACGTCTGGGCTGGAGCAAATGATGGTCTGAGGACTTCCATTCATCCCAGGACGTGAGTACTCGAGCCTAACTTTGGTACCCAAATGGCTTTCACACTTGGAAACCTCTGAGGCTTTCATGTCTGGGACCTGAACAGACTTGATGGCACCATGCTGGGTAGCCACATGGTCTCTCGGAACTGGAAATCCCCAGCTCATATACTGTGTACAAGCATATACACACTTTAAACCCACTGTTTAATAAAATATATACTTTAAACATTTCTAAGTGTTATGGTTATGGGGAATAGAGTAAGAATCTTGCACTTTTTTTTCTTCCTACTAGCCATATTCCCCACACTATACAGGACTTAGACTTTAAAACTCCTTGCAACCTTATGTATGGTTGGTGTACCCCCAGAACCTGTATACCGGATACCGGGTGACCTGGGCATTAAATGGGCATCCCCTCTTATACCAGGGATCCCTTTACCATTCTAGGGATACCACACATCCCTATGCCCCATTTACCTTTCTGGTCTGTGCTGAAGCAGGGAATCCTAGCGGTGAGTCACGCAAGCGTTTTCAAGGGGAGATTTTGCTGGGGGAATGTGTCTCGATGTACCCGAGAATCCCTCTTGATTCTCGGGTACATTTTTGGGGTATTCAAGAGCTTTGGCACACGGTTACCTAGACACATTCTGACAAACTTTTCTCCGTAAAACCCCCCTTGAAATTCATAGCCTAGCAATCTCTGCTTGCTGGCACACCTGGAAAGGTAAAACACAGAAAATTCTTTATTGTCGCATAATTTACAGACAAGCATTGACAATCACTGGGCTCAAGAGCTGACACTCCCGAACCCCAATACACGGATCAGAGGTAACCAGGCAGGCTTAACCTTTATTGTTGAGCCTGGTTACCCCTTCACCGTCACAACCACCTGTGCTGAAGCAGGGATATTCTTAAAACCAGGCCTGTTGGGACTGGAGTTGGCCACCCCTGGTCTACATTATATAATAATAATAATAACAACAAAATCTTTTAATACCAAAACACCTTACAATAATACTTCAAGTCACTACTCTTCAAAGACAAGGGTGAGAAGGGAATAACATCAAACAAGGGACTGGGTAATACAATGATTTACCCAAAATCAGACGTTGGAATTAAACCTACAGGCTATAGGTATTTAAAACCAGCACCCTAACCCATACAGCATGCCAGACAAGTGCTTGGAGAGTAAAGACACCCCAATGCCTATCAGGACGTTTTTGTGCTGCAGAGATGTTAATAAACAATCAATGTACGTATATAGCACACAAACATTACTCCATTCATGGCCTGCTTAGTGTACAACTTGCATGAATAACAGACACACAATTTAGTTGCAATGTAGTTCATTTGATGCTGCTTGTGTATAATTTGGATGATCGAGTCTGGGGACATGAACAAGTTTTCTGCTTTTCCATTTGAATCTGCTTTTACATGCAACTACAAAATGAATCACTTCAAATTAAAGTGTTAACACACAAATCTATTTAGGTTTCCAGCTCAACAAACCTATTACACTATTACAAGTAATTCTACCAGATAAACTCTCATCTGAGAGTCTTCGTATTCATTGTTCGATTTACCATTAAACCTACCCATGTGCTGGTTGAGGTGGGGAGGGGAGACCCTGATTGCACAATCACTCGTTGAATACACAGTAACATCACACAACAGGGAGCAGCCAGAGCAAATCAAACCCCATCCAAAGTCTAACTTTAAGAAATAAATACAAAATACTTACAAATGACAAAATTAAGTTTAAAAAAAAAAAAAGTCTCAGTAACCTAGAGGGTACCCTCTAAAAATGTCACTTGAATTCGTTCACTTTGGGTCTTAGAAGGGATTGTTCATTTAAGGCTTGAAACACACATCTGCCTCAAAAGCTCAAAGTGTAAATTCACAGAACATGGATCCACTTTATTAGGCGCTATGACTTTTCAGGTTATGGCTGATTGCTCTTTTAAGATGAAACACCTACACGCAATTAGCCTCTTTGATGAGCATTATAAAGCCCTTCAATAATACATGGATTAAAGCAGTGGTTCCCAGCATTGCTGGCACACCAGGTTCTATAACGTAGCGTTGTCCTTTGACATGCAAAACCCTAGTGTGCTGTGGGAGAGGACGACAGAGATACTGAATCAGAATAATTTCACTTAAAAGAGCTCAAATTGAAATTGTAATAGAGAAATTAAAAGCAGATACCAGTCACACCGTAAATATCGGTGTACATACCTGTACACTGACCCACTTGTCAATAGGTGTTGGTATGGGAAGTTCTGTCACTCTCATAGTGTAATACGGAACACACAAGGTTGGTAACTACTGGGTTAAAACATCCGTTCCACCAAAAATAGAACTGTCAATTTAATGCAATGGAATAGTTCAATGCAGTTGTTAACATTCAAAGTGATAAAATATTTATTGGCACATCTGAAATGTCTTATACTGCAAGACGCATTAAATACCTACCTGTCACAGAGCGTTTTGGGTTACAAAATTGCGACAAATGTACTTTGATCATTTTCTTTTTATAGTTAAACGCACTGTAAGAATTAAAATGTTACATTCTTCCTATAATAAGAGCATATTCATCTGCTTAAAAAAAAATCATAATCTGAAGTTTAAAAGAGAAGAAACTATTTTAATTGTATGACTGTACTTTAATGTCATCATTTTCCATTATCGCTGATTAGATTCTCAGCTGTAAAATGACTAGTTGTTTTAGATATTTTTCACACAAGTAAATTAGTTGAGGAGGGGGGGTAGGTGGAAAAGGATCTATACATATACATTTATTCTATCCTAATGACTGTGACATTTTTGAAGATGCAAATGCCAGAATGTAAAGCTTTTACAATTCTTTTTTTCTTATCAAATTAAGCAATCAAATCTGTTTTAAATAGCCAGCACTGTCACATTCGCAGTTGACAAGTGTTGAAGTGGAAATCTATGATACACAAAATACATTTATATTTTTCTTTTCATTTACCATCAATGCTTCTCTTTGTATTCCATTTCCTAAATAACCACTTAAAAAAAAAAAAAAGTTCTCTTTTTTTGGAATAGAAAAAGAATAGTACGGCCAATTTGAATTTCTCATTTCCAGTGAATTTTCGTCACATTAGAGTGGAGAGTTTATGGTGCCATCTTAGTTTCTGTATTTGTATTTCTCCTGCACAGACTTACACATTACTTTCCATTTTGTGCCTCATAAAGAACATCCAGGCTTCAGAGCTTTTGAATTTTTGGAGTTCATTTCTTTTATTGCCTTCTGGGAATGGCTACAGTACAGTATAGGTTTGAAGCACCGTTTAAAATTCTCCCCTACATTCTGTCACATCAACAAAGCAATGGGGAGTAGCACAGTGTGGCCAAGTGACTGTAAATGATCATCTGGCTACCACTAAGGCACAGGCATATTTATATATTTAGGCACAAGAAAATCACAACTATGGACTTTAAAGCAGCAATTCCATCTATACACTTTTTTTTATTTTTTACCACACTCTTACCTGAAACCAGTAACCCTCAACTGATCTGATATTTCCCTCCAACATCAAGGGACACCACGGTTCAGTACTTATTTGTATTTTTTGTGCTGGTTTTGACACAAAAAAAAAAACAACACACATATGTCGGTGGAGTACAAACACGACCACCATAGTAACCGATGGAAAGCTGTGATGTCATCTACAGATGACATCCCAGCTTTTCCATTGGCTGCGGAGCAGGCCTTGACCTCATGGGCCACATTACTTCTGTGCAGTGGACAACTGGTCCACAACTGGTCCACTCTGGGCTTGTCGCTTCTGAACCCAGGGACCAAAAACATTTGGTGCAGGTATTTAAAAAAAAAATAAAAAACACAATTTAGAGCCCGAATTGCTGCATTAATAGCTTCTTCAAAAACTACTAATATGAAGCAGTGTTTTCAATAGTATAAGGTATACAGGCTTATTGATGTTAAATCTATCACATTTTTTTTTTTTTTATCTTGATGGCCTCCCTCAAATTTAGCACCCATTAAACAATACTTTTGAAATCGATGGTGTAAATGTTAACTTCTATTACTTTATATGTTAATACAAAGCAGAAATGTCAATAACTTTTCCACTGTACAATAAACTATTGGAAATTTGATTTGATTTTCAAAACCTTTGCTGATTTTAATACACGTCGATTCCGGGTTGCACATGTAATGTTTTCCCCCACTTTAAAGCATGAAATTGCTGAAGCAGCTTGCATGACCATTTGCAATGATGCTTTACAGTCCTTTGCAGCTGCAATGAGTCTTAAAAACAGTTATGAGGTTTCAGTATAATAGTTTTACACACAACAATGTATTAACTCCATTATAACAGCACATATTCCCTAAACTCATTTTATAATTACCACATCTAAATGTAACTAATCTGAAACGGTGATCCTGTCACTATTGGCATGCATAGTGGAGAATATTAAATACACTATCTCGTAGAAGAAATGCAGTATACTGGAAGGAAAGAAATAGTTTTGTTAAAGCTGGTTATATCTTTTACTTATGACCAACATGATCGTTCCTTATAAAATGTGACTGACTAAACTTAAAGAACGTCACTGTGTGTACACCTTGATAAGTGTCGCTCTCGGTTACTGCATACAAGTACATAAGGACATAGCCTTGATGAAGCATGGTGTTCCTTCCTTCAAGGTCTGAGCCATTGAGCCCCATAAGAGTGACAGGGGTACAGAGAAGGAAGGAAAGTAGCACAAAAACATGGTGTTGCACATTTCCACCAAATGATCAATGTGAAGCCCTGAATAAATCCTGGTTTCTAGTGGAATATGAAAGACATTGTAAAGCAACATGGAACACAGGTACAGTAGGGGGCGCTCTCTGGGTTATTCAACGCCTCACAGGTATCTTTTGAACTCAAAAAGCACTGGGTGTACATGAGCAATATGGTGCATGAAAACGATTTGCAGAATTTCCCAAGTTGGGAAAAATCTAATTCTCCTCTTCTTACATGGCACGCTTTTTCTCTCCCTCACGGTTACGCAGTTAACCCTGATTAAGTAGGCTAAAAGTTGAATATAAAAGTTTAATGATGCTGATATTCTAGAATGTTTAAAATAACTAAATATAATTAAAGGCATTTTTTTTGTCCTTGTTAAGGATATAATTGCATTAAAGCTTCTGGTGATATAATTTTCCATAACACCAAAGTTCAAGTGCTTTATGGAATATTACCAGAAATCTAAATGCTATTGTGACCTTAATCATAAGAAATGGGGCACTTCAGCTGGCCATTTAAGGAAAATGTCTCACAAAATCCCTCTCTATGTTTCATCACTGGTTTGCTCTTTCCTTCCAATTCTCAAATTTCCTATAAAGCAAGATTAAAAGTAAAAAGTGCTTAAATATGATGTGTAAGGATCAATGTGAAGACGTAAAACACGATGGAATTGAACTTTAGGAAGTCCAAAAGCAACTTAAAAATGCTGTAAGTTCTCACAGTATTACATTTTTTATTACAGTTGCTGGTGTTAATCTGATGAAAACTGCAGCGCACCTCAAGTGCTGATCTCCTTATATACTTCAGTTGATGTACTAACCTATAAATTATAGGGAAGCAATGTAGATTGTATTTGCATGCTCAATTGTAAAAGGAGTGCCTCTAAATTATCAGGCAGCAAAGAGGCTGAAGGAACAGAATCATCTCAAACGACAATCTCGGAGGCTCAGGCTGCATTTTACTTGAAAAGAAAAATAGGGGAGCGCAAACTGGGAAAGAAAACAAAATAATAATCAATAATAACAAAACTCTTGTATTGATATCAACGTACAGACAAGTGGGGGCTGTGTAGGGGATTGGTACATAAACCAATAAGCTGGGTAGCACAACAGACTATCCACCCTACTGTAAGGGGAATAGCCAGGAGTGGTGGGGAAATAAAACGTATAAAAATAATAATAGAGACTCACACGGCCGTGTGAGAATCCGTGCCACACAAGGTATCTTTAGCACTGGTAAACTGGCGTCTCGTCTCTCTAATGATGCAGTGGTGTACAGGCGGTCTACAGAGGAGCTTCTAGTTAGGCGCAGCCCGGACCAGTTCAGGAGCACTGTTGTTTTCATACATGTGAGTGCTTTGTTACTTGTTATTACCATTTTATTAAACATAATTTTTAATCACATCTTCTGGGCACTCTTTATTCTACTACCCATTGGGTGCATTTTGAGGATTCTACTCCTGGCACTTTACACCACTGCATCATCAGAGACACGAGACGCCAGTTTACCAGTGCTAAAGATACCTTGTGTGGCACGGATTCTCACACGGCCGTGTGAGTCTCTATTATTATTTTTATACGTTTTACTTCCCCACCACTCCTGGCTTTTCCCCTTACAGTAGGGTGGATAGTCCCTTGTGCTACCCAGCCAATTGGTTTGTGTACCAATCCCCTATACAACTCCCACTTGTCTGTACATTGATATCAATACAAGAGTTTTGTTATTATTACATAGTTACATAGTAGATGAGGTTGAAAAAAGACATAGGTCCATCAAGTTCAACCTATGCTAAATTTAGACAACAGATACTATATCCTATATCTATACTTACTTATTGATCCAGAGGAAGGCAAACAAAAAACCCCATTAAGGGGAAAAATTAATTCCTTACTGACTCCAAGAATTGGCAATCTAATCCCTGGATCAACATCATTCCCATGTATACT
This sequence comes from Ascaphus truei, assembly GCF_040206685.1. Lineage (NCBI taxonomy): Eukaryota > Metazoa > Chordata > Amphibia > Anura > Ascaphidae > Ascaphus > Ascaphus truei. Next base: position 208,878,482 of record NC_134484.1, on the reverse strand, counting down.
TATTTGGTATATCCCTGTATACCTTGCCCATCTAAAAAGATGTCCAACCTTTTTTTGAACAAATCTATTGTATCTACCATCAGTCTCCATGGGTAATGAATTCCACATTTTAACTGCCCTTACTGTAAAGAACCCTTTCCTTTGTTGCTGCTGAAATTTCCTTTCCTCCAACCTTAAGGGATGGCCCCGAGACCTTAGTACTGCCCGTGGGATGAATAGTTCTTTTGAAAGCTCCTTGTATTGTCCCCGAATATATTTGTATATAGTTATCATATCCCCTCTTAGACGCCTCTTTTCTAATGTAAATAATTTTAATTTAGCTAGCCTCTCCTCATAAGTTAGATTGTCCATGCCCTTTATTAATTTGGTGTCTCTTCTCTGCACTCTCTCTAGTTCCATAATGTCTTTTCTTAGGATTGGTGCCCAAAATTGTACTCCATATTCAAGGTGTGGTCTTACTAGTGCTTTGTAAAGGGGCATAATTATGTTTACTTCCCTTCCATCCATTGCCTCTTTGATGCAAGATAAGATCTTGTTTGCCTTTGCAGCTACTGCATGACATTGGGCACTATTGCTAAGCCTGCTGTCTACAAGCACTCCAAAATCCTTCTCCATCAAGGATTCCCCCAATATATCTCCATTTAATTTGTAAGTCGCCTTTTTATTCTTGCATCCGAAATGCACAACCTTACATTTATCTGTATTAAACCTCATTTGACATTTACCTGCCCACGTTTCCAGTCTCTCCAAGTCCTTCTGAAGAGAAATTACATTGTGCTCTGATTCAATTACCTTAAACAATTTAGTATCATCAGCAAAGATGGAGACGTTGCTCTCGATCCCAACCTCAAGGTCATTAATAAACAAGTTAAAAAGCAGTGGACCCAGTACCGATCCCTGAGGTACTCCACTCACGACTTTAGCCCAACCTGAAAAAGTTCCATTTATGACAACCCTCTGTTGTCTGTCCTTTAACCAGTTTTCAATCCAGGTGCATATATTATTACTGAGACCAATTTTCTTTATTTTGTACACCAACCTCTTGTGTGAAACCGTATCAAAAGCCTATGCAAAATCTAAGTAGACCACATCAACTGCATTACCCTGGTCTAAATTCCTACTTACCTCCTCAAAGAAACAAATAAGGTTAGTTTGGCAAGATCTATCCTTCATATTGATTATTTTTTATTTTGTTTTCTTTCCTGGTGTGCGCTCCCCTATTCTTCTTTCCATTATCCACTACGGATCGCTGGGATGAACCTCCTCAGGTCGAGCTGCACTTTCAATGACGGGCCAGTATTGTAGATTTTAGTTTATTTTACTTTCTCTGCCCCATTGTGTTTGCCTGTATATTATAATCAGACATACCAGATTATATTTCTGAGTGAGCTTTTTGGAGCGCCCTAGTCCCTTTCCACTGCATCTTACTTGAGTTGTCACAGGACAACCTACATTTTTTTTTAAATAAAACCATGTTCTGGAAGGTTTTTTGGTACTTGGGGCCCATGGAACACTGGCTAATCACAGTCTGCCATTATCAAAACACGTATTACTGGATTTTAAAGTGGCACTTCTGACCTTTCAACACCCTCTTGAATATGTTCACCCCAGTGAGCATATTTATTAGTATACAGACTATTGCTTCTTTGAAGATAAGTATTGGCTAACATATTTAAAAAGCAGAAATTAGCAGAAACTTGTCCAAGACTGGTATAATGATGTTGGAAAATGTAGCCATAATTTCTTCTAAGATATGGATAGTAGGGCAGGCTATTCCAAGCGCAAACACTCTCACATGTGGAAAAAAGAAAACACAGGAAAAAACAATTGTGCAGCTCTGTGAATAAATTGTGGTGTGTTGGTTTCAGTAATGGTAGTGAACTCACGTTACTGTAAAACATTAGGCGTTTTCATTTATAAAGGGATCAATAGATCTTCAACAGGAAGTGAAGATCCATTGATCCCCTTGTATATGAAAACGCCTGATTTTTTTTTTACAGTAACATGTGAGTTCACTACCATTACTGAAACCAACACACCACAATTTATTTACAGAGCTGCACAATTGTTTTTTCCTGTGTTTTCTTTTTTCCACATGAGTGTTTGCGCTTGGAAGAACTTGCCCCACTACAATCAAGACAAAGTGAAGAAAAAGTCTTTTTCTAGAGCTGCACCACACTCACCTTTTGATAATTTGTATCCTTTTTTTGCACTCATCTCCATTAATTTATCAGTCACTTTAGAAAATACACAAAATTAATTTATGCTTGTTTGTATATATATGAAGATATGGATAGTGACACCTTATTACTCCGTGATACACAAATAACACCAAGACAATAGGGATCCATTTGTTTAAAGAGAATCATCAGTTAAGAAAAAGAGGACTTGTGGCTCACAAAATTTGATTTAACCTATTACAGCAGGGATTCTCAACTACAGTAACCCCCAGACCCATCCAAAGGATATCCCTGCTTCAAAGACAGAGCCACTGATTGAGCCCCTCCTGTGCTGAAGCAGGGATATCATTCAAGGCTGACCTGTTGGGGAGGTTTCAAGGACTGGTGCTGAGAACCCCTGCATTACACATTTTGCAGCTCCCTCTTAAAAATGTCAAAGCACAGTGCACAAAAGGTTAATCAATGTCAGCTTGGCAACGTGTTGATTTGCCTTTGGGTAGAGACAGGGTTAATGATTGAGCAGATTTATTATTAGCCAGGGCAGAAAAGCATAAGAGAAAATTATTGATTAAAAAAATTCTTAAGAACCATGGGCTTAGCTTCATATTCCCTTCCTCTATTCTGCCACCAGAAAGCACCCCTACTGCAAGAGCACTGACATGTAAATGAATCCACTTTGAAGGGGAAAAAAAGTCTGCAGATATCAAATGGCTAAGATGGTAAATGTTACTTTTCAAGCAGCAAAGAGAGCTGACTGATGCAATGAAGTAGCTGCTGCCATTATACCTAGTGAATAATGGAGATTAGGAGCAAAAAAGGAAGCAGTGGAGGGGCAGAGGGAGAGAACATTTAAAAATAAACTTCTATGTACAATAACACAAGTGTTTAGTACCTTAGCCAGCATAGCAAGATGTTGGTTTTGAACAATGGCAGTCCGATATGTGGCTAATCCTCCTTCTTCTAGACTGGGAAACAGGTAGTACAGGTGGACACTAATACAAGGATATGAAAGAAAATTAAATATAAAAAACACACACAAAAAGTAATATCAGGAAACATTTAAATTCATAACTATGATCAAGTTACTGTACTTTGTACATTCCATCAATATTTGTAGTGGGGGGAAAAAACCCACTGAGTTTCTAGCAAGATGTTATTCATTATTCATCCATTTTTGCCATTGTACTTCGCTTTGAATCAGTTTAAGAAACTGAAATAGGGATCAATAAGTTGCATTTAAAGAAGAAATTGCAGTGGTGTCAAAAGCTTTTCTATGAAAGATCGGCTATTGTACATGTGTCGCATCCGACAAACAATCCTCTTTTGCCCTTGGCATAAATATTTATAAACAAACGAATAAAGGAAGGTGGCACTGTGAAGGTCTCAGAAAGGCCAGTGTCAGATTATTCTACAGTATTTTGCACACAGTGTATAGAAAATGTCTTATTATAAGTCAAATGAGACCTAACTAAGAAGAAAGAACATTTCCATTTGTGCCTTTTTAAAGCAATGGTCTTTCATTTAAAAATTAGAGGCTTAAGGCAGCAATACTACAACCACCCGTTTTATTTCCTTTTTGTATTATTTTAATATGTAAAGCATGTGACAATGCATTCTTACCTAAATTGGCAATCATTTGGCGCTCCGTTATAAATCTTTCAAAATCCTAATCGTGTGCCTAACGAAATGGTCGCCTTCTAACTTTGTGCTCTAGCCTGTGACATATTGCAGCGGATATGTAACATTATATTACTAAATGTAACACATTGTTACAGCTTTCAGAGTAAGGCCGCGCTTATAGTGCTGGCGTTGGCGACGCGACCGATGACGTCACCAATCACTAGAGTTGCACTTTAGTTTTGGGTGACGTCGCTGGCTGCAAGGCCAGCAACGTCCTAAAAGGGGCGGGAAGAAGCACAGAGCAGCTCTCGACTGGCCGCAAGGGGAGACCGTCGCCAAAACAAATCAAATAACAGTGACTACCAAATTTTTCGTAGCACGGTCGCTCCGTCGTCGGCACTAAAAGCGCACACGACGGCAACAATGCATTTGTTTTGCTGCGAAGCGACGGTGCTGTCGCTGGCACTATAAGCGCAGCCTAAGACATTCAGCTGTTTGGAACACAGCAACAGATCTGTTTGTGATACTTTCTTGCCAAAAAGCAGAGCTGAAAAAGGTGTTGGAGCTGATTTCAAGAGGAAATCGGATAGACTTTCTAAATGATTGCCGTAGCAACCAAAGTATGATCAGTACATTCAAAATATCATTCAAACTGGCATAAGGACTTAAAAAATAAAAAGCAGACTTATTTTAAACTACACGTTTTGCCGCTTTAAAATAAACAGATATAGTGTTTGCTACTTTGTGGCACTTATGCCACAGGCTGAAAACTAATGATCCACCTCCTAGCTCCATCATGCATAGTGGCGGATTTCCCATTTGGCGCAGGCCTAGAGCCCCAAAGATACATGTGTCTGCCGCCCCTCCATCTCCTTTGGAATCCAAGTGTCAAATGACGATGCGGATGTCCCGTGACGTCACACGGCGTCTCGTTGCCGTGACATTGCAACGGCAAATTATGGAGCGTTACCATGGCAACGCAACGCCGTGTGCCGTCATGTTGATGAAGTCAGTGACGTAATTTGATGCTGGGGTTTCAAAGGAGATGTAGGGCGGCAGCAAGGAGGCTGCCAACACGGCTAAGTGCCTATGTGCGGCGGATTTTTAAACCCGCGGCTAATCATGCAGCATAACCAATGTCTGAACAGGCCACGGGTATCAGGCCACATAAAACAATGCAGATATTGTGGCACTATTGACCTAACTGCTGCAATAATTCTAATGAGATAAGGGTAGCTAGAACTGGTAAGGTTTCTACAATGGCTTTATAGGAGGTGTATGTATCCCGGGTCCCCTGTAAGCCCCTTAACTCTGCGGCGGCGAGTGCGTCCTGCGGGTGCTGGGAGTGTTGCAGGTGGTGCATGGGTACCAGCGGCAGCGTGCGCAGCCGAATAGGATTCACCGGCAGCCAATACCGTAAGAGCCTGCTTGTTGGAACTACAGCCCCCAGAAGACACTGCGGTGGCAAGTCAGGTGCAGGTAACAGCCAATCGGGCTGCAGCAATCCTCTGGGGTGAGAATTGCTTAATTGCGCGCACTAGGAGCACGCCAGTCGGAGCTGGGATAGCAGAAGGGTAGGGTATATGCATGTGCAGTGTGTCAGTGAACCCTGCACTAGGCCAGAGACCTCTCCCCGCTTTAGGCCCTGACTCACTACAGCTTATGGATGCTGCAGTGACAGGCCCATCAGTTAGGGATTCTGCCCCATGTAGTACCAGCATAGGGACAAAGCCCGGACGAGGCTGCATCCTGGTCTACATTGGTCTGAGACCAGACCAACAACCCTCTACTGTCTTCAGTGTGGGACCCTCCAGCTGAATACCAACCAACGCGGAGGCGGACTTGTGGCTGACTCCAACCGTCACTAGATCAGTGGATCTTACCTTCTGTTGTGGCGTTACTGGTGTGGGACCACCCGGCAGGTACCTCACCTCATCAAGTGTACGAACTATACACCTTAGTGGGGCAGCGCTGTCTCACACACTGGAGCGGGTGGCTTCTTGTGAACACCAGGGTGGTTAGGTGCCAAGGGCCACTAGGTACTGCGTGTTAGGTGTGGGACATGAAGGGTGTTGGCGGGTACGGTCGTATGTGACCGTGTGGTTGTGGCTACTAATATATGTTCAGTATTTCATTCATGCAGTAAACAGTTACTTTTATCAGTGTGTGTTTCATTGCATTGCATGGGTCCTGTAACAGGATTATCCCACACAGTAGGAACCTGTACAGGTGGAGGCGCAACAAGAGACGATTCAGGCTCCGACCAGCGGAGGCTCAGGCCTCCTGTAAACCGCAGGTAAAAGCAGCACACACACTAGCCGCTATATCACCCAGGAAGTGGGGGAAAGTGCGCTACAATTGGAGGCGCTACTGAGATCTCAGACCTCGGGTGCCCTACACAGTAGTCAAATTAATATCCATCCAATGCTCTATCATGCCGGTGCCCTCAAGACAGGAGGTCCATGCCCAGGCCTTCAAGGTCCAAGAAACCTCTGGCCATGTGGTCACCGTAGGGAATGTTCCCGCTCTCATGGACCAAACATAGATCCGGGATCAGTTAAGACGAAGCGTAGGTCTTAGGGAAATTTTAAATCTTCGCGCTTGCCGGAGCGCAGGGCCGGTCACGTGAGCAGTTCGCCCAATGAGGGCGAACCAGCTCCGTGACGTCACTGGCCCGCCCGCGACATGCCCCCGGACGTTGCGATGTCTAAGGCCAGGGAAAGCACCCGCTTTCCCTCAGCGTGCCTCCGCCCGCCAGGATTAACCATGGCCGAGGCCTAACAGTCCCCCTTTCCCCATCTCTGGGGGATGGCAGACTACCGCCCCGGTCTCAAGTACCCAAAACAGGGTAGATGTACCCCTAGAACAAACAAACAAAAAGACACAGATAGTCTCCCAAAGATCCCTTTTTAACTGCACAGCAAGGCTGCTATATGAAATAGGGGTACAATACTCCCCGACAGTCTAATAAGCTGTATGGGGTACAAAAAGTGACTGCTCCCAGCACTGTGGGAGGACAGTTACCAATAAAAGCCTAGTACAGGCCAAAATAATAAAGTTTTATTAAATGCAAGAAACAACGGCGCATACTCAATTAGCATAAAAACAATTAAAATGCAGAGTGATAGGTAACACCAGAGGGGAATAGAATGGATAGTCCAATGGATAATGGATCTAGTATTCCCTAATGGTGGTAACTGATTCTAGGTGTGGGGTAAAGTGAGGAGGTATCTATCAAAGACAGAGGGGACAAGTAAATGGATATATCATATACTTGTACAGTAAGTCTAAATAGAATAAGGGGAATGAACCCCATAGTGTCCGGTGCTCTATAGAGTGTGTGTGGCTTGATATGGGTTAATATTTGTAAGCAACCTCAGATGTGTATGTGAAACAAAGGAAAAAACGATCCCACTGCAATTGAAAAGTTCAAATATGCATTAGGGTATGAAGGAAGGAACGAACAGGCAGACTAAGTACCTAGGAGGGGGGCCAGTTGTGCAGGAGCTAGTGTAGAGACAGGATGAGAAGCCGTTTGAAAACTCCCCTCCTGTACTCACATAACAACCAACCGAAACCTGCTGCCCTTACCCGCCTGGTGTCTTCACTGCTCCCTCGGTGATTTCCCGGTCTCAGCTCCACAGTGGCTGCGCTTCAGTATGACGTCACCGCTGTCGCCGACCTGCTTGCTCCGGGAAGGATTCCAACGACGTGTCACATGCACCGACAAGCCCCGCAACTGCAGAGGGAGGTGGTCCAGTGACAGACGTCCTGTAGAGCAGGGGATCGCTTGCGTGCTCCAGCCAGGAATGTAGAATAGTGAGATAGATGAATTGTTGGCGGTCACTGCGTAGATAGGAACTCAGCCACGGATGAAGGTTAAAATCAGCTTTATTCAGACATGGTGCTGGACATCACAGAGACTCCTATCCTCTGACGCGTTTCGTTCCGTTAGGAACTTTATCAAGTACTCAGATCAAGCAGATCATCACTTACACTGGCTGCTCCTATTATTATCGATTGGTGAGCAGTTTACCATAAGTTATTCATATAGATGTACCCCTACCCTGAGTTACATTTACCCTGAGTGCCACTCGAGAGGCCCTCAGCTGGACAGCAAGTCCACCCCATACATCCACCCCTGGCCGGCAGGTGGGAAGTTCTACCCCGGGCCCTAGTCCCAGGCCTTAAGATGATAGTTGATTATTAAATGGCGGCTCCGCACTGAGGGTGACCCTACTGCAATTAGCGGAAGCTCTAACCATGTCTTCACAGTCACAGAATTACAAAAAACTCCAAGCCTTCTCCGGGACAAAATCCATCCCTGTGGGCAAGGAAGGGATCACAGTCTGACGAGAACACAGACGTTCTACAAGATTCGGGGGGAATGGTCCTGATCAGAGGCAGTAAGACTGCAGCAGATCATGGAGTGCTTGCAACCTCCCGCCTCCACCATCCTGATTATGCATCAGGAGGGAAATCCAGACGTAACGGAGCAGATGCTGGTGACCTTTCTACATGAGGCCTACGGCGTAGACAACGAGAGCGAGCCCTGGGCCAAATATTATGGCTTCCACCAGAGCTGTCGGCCTTCATACATCGCCTCCAACTAGTATTGTGGCTGCTCTTATCCGTAAACTCATCCCCGACTCCAGTGTGGACGAGGTTTAACGGAAACAGTTCCTGAGAGGATCCAGCTCGAGTCACCCTATAGCCAACATGCTTCGGTGTGGCCTCATGCATGGGGATCCACCTACTGTACCTTCACTGGGCTACTGAATCAGGTGATGGTACACAAAGTACACACTCGTTTACACCCATCAAGGGTGAAGACAAGGGGGCGTGAGCTCCGAAAGTCAAAGAGACCTAAAGCACTGAAGAGGTTCCTCCTCCCAGGTCACCTACCACCAAGTCCAGAATGTCTGGGAGAGTTTCCCCCATCTTCGGGAACTGAGTGGCATAATCTGCTTCAGCTGCAGCCAGCAGGGCTACTTCTTGCGGGACAGCCCTGAGCGGAAAAAAAAAAAACCACCTTCCACTACAACGTCTTAACCGAAGTCCATGATTTGCAACCCCAACACTTGACAACACCCCATCGGACGCTTACCGTCACGTAGGACCAGCTGCCATCTTCTGTGTCCTCGTGGACGGCATATACGCCAAGGCCTTGCTGGACACAAGGTCCAAGGTGACCATTGTGTACCGGCCGTTCTATGACCTTCATCTAAAGCACCTGCCCTTACAGTCAGCTGACAAGATGAAGCTGGGTGGCCTCAGCCATGAGGAGTACCCCATCGATGGCATGGTACAGGTCTGGCTGGAAATACTCCAACTAAACACTGGCAAGTCCCACACCATGGATGTGGAGGCGCAAGTATGCCCTGAGCCTTGGGATCACCCAAGCTCTCCGCTCATATTAGGAACCAACACCGATATCATGCGGGCGGTAATCAGAGCCTACTTACAAGATGCTGGCGAGCTACCCCTGTCTGCTCTACCGATCAACCAAGTGCTACTAGAAGAGTGCTGCAAGGTACTGGCCCAAGATAGGCACGGGGTCATCAACAAACTCCGAGCCGGAATAACAGAGATTCCACCAGGGGGAGTGAAGCGCATGGCTGCAGTGTGTTGTTATCCGGGCCGAGACGGACCACCTTTTCTTGCTAGAGAGTACACCCGAGGAAGATGCACACAGAGGCTAAAAGCTGGTGCTCAAAGTGCGGGAATGGACATCCAAGCTGCCGGGAAGGATCAAGGTGTTCGTCCAGAACCTATGTCCGTACCCCATGGCCTTCGATCACATTCAGAAATTAGGACAAATATATCCTGTTACTCCCGTCGAAACGATGGCTGCGCAAGCGACCACCACCACAGTACTAGATCCGTCTGCCGGGCTGGCCTTCGGCGACTCAACCCTGCCAGCCGAGTGGAGGAAGCGGCTGACGGCCAAGTTAGAGGAATGACGGGAAGTATTCTCCACTAGTGAAATGGATGTGGGCTGGAGCAAAAACACCCAGCACACCAACCGGGTAAGTGATACTACTTCCTTCCGAAAAGGGACCCGTGGCATCACCCCTCGAGATGTGGATGACGTGAGAGACGTCCTACAAGAGATGGAGACCGAGGGGTTTGTGACAGAGTCCCGTAATCCATACGCGTCACCAATCATGGTGGTGAGAAAGAAGAATGGGTAGGTACTCCTGTGTGTAGATAACCGGACACTGAATAATTGCAGAGTACATGCCAATATACCCTTCCACGGATAGAAGAACTCCTCAACACACTGACCGGGAATCAATGGTTCAGTGTGCTGTATCTGAAATCGGGGCACTATCAGGTACCGTTGAGCAGAGAGGACAGGAAAAGACGGTGTTCATGTGTCCTCTGGGCATCTACCAATTTACTCGTATGCCGAAGGCATATGCGGAGCCCCAGCAACGTTTCAACGCCTGATGGAGAAAACCATAGGGGACATGAATCCGCGGGCATGATTGGTCTACCTGGAAGATAGCATCGTCTTTGGTATGTGTCACGGGACCAGGCACATTTATACTGGGATCATATCACTGAGCAAAGCCAATAAGTAAAATAATTTGTGATTTATTCTGTAGAAACAGGTAAACACACATTGGATTACAATAGACAGAATAATACATACACTCACTGGGGGTCTGGGGTTGACAAACTGACTTTCCTAGTTGAAATAAAGTCTTTAAATAGTCCACTCCAAATGGTGCTGAAAGTGTGACTTAGAAGCTTTTCTGCTTAAAGTCCTGTGTAGCTGTTTCCTTGCTGTCTCCGCAAGGCTTCTTTGGGTCGGTCCGACCCATTCATGAAGGTTACACACTTTGGACGTTGGAAATCTTGGAACACACATTGAATCCCTGGGGAAAAACTGCTCTCTGGGCTGGCTGCTCACTTTTATATAACCTTCTTAAAGTCATCCCTACAGTATTACAGCCAATCCGCAGCGTGGGAACTTCATCTCTAGCCACTCACACACTATCCCAGGTTTGTGAAATCTGGCACCTATAGCTTTAGAAAAGTAAGAGGGCATGTGCACATACCACCATTTTGCCCACTTACAATTCAAAGGCCCCTGCAGACTCAGTGCCTCCAAGTCTTGGAAGGTGACAACTGGCCAGGACTTGAACACTTAACTCATCTATCCTGTTTAGATGGCTTTCACACCCCTGGCAGCACTGTCACTTTGATCTATGGACCTAGGATTAGACTCCCTGGCACCTAAGCTGTGGTAGCCATAAGTCCCCCTTTGTCCCAGAGATGAAAGACCCTGCCTTATGTTTTCATGTATAAAATCATACTCTTTGACAAAGTACCCGAGAGGTACGAAACGTGTCAGAATGCGCCTCCGCGAGGTGTCCGCTATCTTTGTATATGCCCAGTAACTAATAAATCATAATTTTTAGTGACCCAGCAGCATCAGCCTTTTATTTGGCATTTTCCACTACAGCAGTGCTTGGCGTTTCTCCCCTGCTGGGGATTCATTTTCAAACATTTTAAAACACTACTGTTTAACAAAATATACCCATACATTGTGCTGCTAAAATGTGTTACAGTTCTTTGGTGTATGAAATAGAGTGTAACCCTAAGCTATTCCCTTTACACTAGCCTGTATCCCTTACACACAGCAAACTGGACCTTTAAACATTTTAACATTACTTCTAAAACTCACAGCCTTATCTTAATAAAATCCTGCTATTTTTATAAATGACGGTAGCATCCCTGAACTCCTATACCAGAGCAGGCAACCATACTAACATGCTTGATACACTTTATTAAAAATATCCTAAGTTATTTTTGGGGGAGGGATGGAGGGGAAACCAAACTGTTTTTCTTCCCCAGCCACATCTCTGACACTCTGCAAACAGACTTCTTATTTTAATAAAACTCTCTCAGCCTTATCCTTGACTGAAGTATCCCCTAAACTCTTTATACCAGAGTTAGGGTAACTTTGGTAAGAACTGAACAGCCCGTCCTGTTATATTAGGGACCCCTTGACTGTTATAGGGACACTTTCCATTCCTGTGCCTCCTTTTACCTTTTCTGGTCTATGCTGAAGCAGGACCTCCTAGAGGTGAGTCACAAGAACGCTTTCATGGTAGATGTTTGACCAGAGCACTGTGCTTCAACGTAGCCGGGAATTTACCTGATCCCTGGGTGTGACGGTGAAGGGGTTAACCATACTCACTAATAAAGGTTCAATCCACTTTGTTACCCCTGATCTGTGTGTTGAGGTCCTAGAGTGTCAGCTCTTGGACCCAGATGTCCCAAATAAATCACTGTGACTGTGTGCAAATTATGCAACATTAAAGATTTGTGTTTTGCCTTTCCTGGGGTGCTGGGACCGGGAGATTTATAGGCTGAAAGTTTCAGGGTGAGTTTGCCGGAGAAAGTCTTTACAGAATGTGTCTATGTATCGGGGTTCCAGAGTTATGGGATACCCTAAGAGTTGGAGTCAGGCATCGTGTGAGATTCTCGGATGCAGCTAAGCACATTGCTCTGGGCAAACTGACACTGAAAATGCTCTTACTACTCACCGCCAGGATTCCTGCTGCAGCATCTTCTAGACAAGGAAAACAGGCATGAAGGGGTTAATGTATACCTGCAATCATACACAGTGTCCCTAGTATAGAGGGGGGTCCTTAGCATAAGGAGAGGTGCCCAGATATATGCCCAGGTACCCTGAACCTGGTATAGGGATTCAGGGGGTGCTCCAGATACGTGATAAAGCCAAGAGTGATTTCTTGTGTGAATAATTTTAAAAGTTATTTCTAAACTGTGCCAAGAATGAGGCTAGTGAGTGTAGGCAACATATACTCACTCCATCCCTGACACCAGAACAGGGACTTATATATTTTTATCACAGAAGACAGGACACTGTATATTTTATTAAAGTTATATTTAATAGGTATATGTACTGATAACATGTGAATGAACTGTGGGATTTCCAAGTCATGGATTTCAAGAGACCAGATGGCTACCAAGCTTGGTACCTATGGGTCTGTGCGGAGTCCTGACTTGAAAGCCTCAGAGATGCCAAGGTGTTAGAACAGGAGGGGTACTGCAGTTCTTCATGAGTACCCGCATCCTGGGCTAACACAGGGCTATCCGGCCAGCATTTGCCAGGGCCCAGACTTTGTGGAGTCTGGACAGGGGCTGGGCTCAGTATGCAAAGAGGCAGAAGTGCCAGGTTGGCGCATGCCCCTTTGCAGAATGAGAAAAGGTACCCATCGGGCTTTACAATACCGGCAAATTGGTGATTGTCTAGCAGGGAAATTCCCACGCTCTGATAGGCTGTAGAGGTTTGTGAATGGAACCCCGAACCAGATAAGAAACCTTGCAGCCAATGAGGAGTGCAGATTCCAAGCGCCAAACCAACCGCGGCAAATTCAAAGATGCTCTGTACTGAATGGACGCGAGCCGGCTTCAAAGATTTTGACTTAAGAATTCTTCTAAGTCCCCCTTCTGAAGAACGTAGCGGTTGCGTCTGGTATTGCATGCCGAAATCAGTTCCAGGACTTTCGTGAGTACCTAACGGTCATTGGAAAGGGCTCCTACAGAGGTAATTTTTGAGAATTTCGTTTAGAGGATAGTTTTATTCGTTAGCCCCGTTCCAAGTAAGTGTGTTAACCCTGTAAATGGTGTTACATTGTGTGTATGTATTTTCCTGAAATAAATTACAATTTATTTTACCTCCTTGCTTTGCTCAATTAATGATCCCGGTATAAAAAGGTGTTGATAAACCTGGTGTCCCGTGACACGAGTACGTTTTTGGGGTCTCCAGTAACTTTGGATCCCCCGCTAAATAAACTTAATCTTAAAGAAGTTTCTCTGTCAAACCTACCCTGAAACTCACAGCCTGGTTGTCTCCACTTGCTAGAACTCCTGGAAAGGGTAAAACATAAAAAATTGAAATTGTTGCATATTATATTACATGGTACAGTAATGCATGCCCAATACACAGGTCAAAGAGCTGACACTATAGGACCCCAAAACACAGTTCAGGGGCTTAACCTTTATTATAAAGCCTGGTTACCCCCTCACAGTCACAGTAAGACCCTGGAAGAGCATGAAGAATGCCTGCTGAAGGTGCTGGACCGGCTGGACCAGGAAGGCCTGAAGCTGTCTTTAGGTAAGTGCCACTTTTATCACACATCTGTGACTTACGTGGGACATATAGTGTCAGCGGAAGCGATAGCCACAGACCCTGAAAAATTAGAAGTGGTGGTGAACTGGCCCAGGCCCGAGAACGTTGTGGAACACCATTCATTCCTAGGCTTCTGCGGCTACAACCACCATTTTGTGGACGGGTATTCAAGTTGAGCAAAAGCTCTTGGCAACCTCCTAAAAATATACCTCGAGGATACCGGGCAAAAGGCCACCTCTGCAAAAACACCATTTGGCAAGAAGTGGATGGTCACTTGTTAAGTGGCCTTCAAAGGCCTGAAGAAGAGCTTGACAGAGGTGCCCGTTCTGGCATACGCCGACCCCGAGCAGCCCTACATTCTTCATGTAGATGCGAGCTTCAACAACTTAGGTGCAGTCTTGCACCAGAAAAACCTGGCCTGCCTCCGACCAGTGGCCTACATCAGCCCCAGTCTGACTCCCAACGAGCAGAATTATCCAGTCCAAAAGTTGGAATTCCTCACTCTCAAATGGGCAATCGTGGATAAACTCCATGATTACCTGTACGGCGTCACTTTTGAGGTACAGACGGATAACAATCCATTAACATACATACTAACGTCCGCCAAGCTGGATGTCACCGGCCACAGGTGGCTAGCGGCCCTTTTCAATTACCGGTTTACACTGAAGTACTAACCAGGGTGCCTCTGAATATTTGAGTTGATGCCCTATCCAGAAGACCGGGACTGGGTACCACCCCTGACGATGACCTCTGGGAGGAGATCCCTGGACCTGGGGCGTGAGCTATATGCAACACGGCGGCTATCATAGAAGATCAAATGGCCTCAGAATTGAGGGTCGCATATTCATTGGGATGCCAATCAAGGCCATCCCCGCCACCTACTGTGACCCAGAGGGGATGAGCATCACCCCAGAAAAGATCATCGCGTGGAAGGATATGGTACAATATAAAATACGCGATCAAGTGGCTGGCGTCATCCGCCAGGCCGTAAAGAAAAACAAGCCTGCAATGTTAAAACGTGCCCCCAGCAACATGGTCGTGATACTCATGCGAGAAGCGGACAGATTCGAAAGATAATAGTCTACTCTATCGGGTGGTGCAGTACCATAACCTCCAGGATAGAAGGCAACTGCTCCTGCCCAGGAACCTGCAACATACAGACGAGACAACGAGTATTCTAAAGCTTGCCTTAAACTAG